>NC_072448.2:5784687-6108750 GCF_028878055.3 Symphalangus syndactylus
CCTCTTAGCGCTCCGAATCTCCACTTGCATTTTCTACAGAAAGAGTGTTTCATAACTGCTCAATCAAAAATATGTTTTATCTCTGTTAACTGAATTTACAGATCAGAAATAAGTTTCGCAGAATGCATCTGTGTAGTTTTTATTTGAAGATATTCTTTTTCCCAATGTAGGCCTCTTAGCGCTTAGCATGTCCAATTGCAGTTTCTACAGAAAGAGTGTTTCAGAACGGCTCAATCAAAAGTAAGGTTCAACTCTGTTAGCTGAATGCACATAACAGTAAGAGTTTTCACAGAATGCTACTGTGTAGTTTATATTTGAATATATTCCTTTTTCCACTATTACCCTCTTAGCGCTCCGAATGTCCACTTGCATTTTCTACAGAAAGAGTGTTCAGAACTGCGCAATCAAAAGTATGGTTTAACTCTGTTAGCTTAATGAATATATCAGAAATAAGTTTCACACAATGCTTCTGTGTAGTTTTTATTTGAAGATATTATTTTTCCCAATAGAGGCCTCTTAGCGCTCAGAATGTCCAATTGCAGTTTCTACAGAAAGAGTGTTCCAGAAAGGCTCAATCAAAAGTAAGGTTCAACTCTGTTAGTTGAATGCACAGAACAGAAAGAAGTTTCATACAATGCTTCTGTGTAGTTTATATTTGAACATATTCTTTTCTCCACTATTACCCACTTAGCGCTACGAGTGTCCAGTTGCATTTTCTACAGACAGAGTGTTTCAAAACTGCTCAATCAAAAGTATGGTTTAATTCTGTTAGCTGAATGCTCAGATCAGAAAGAAGTTTCACAGAATTCTTCTGTGTAGTTTATATTTGAATATATTCCTTTTTCCACTACTACTCTCTTAGCGCTCCAAATGTCCAGTTGCATTTTCTACAGAAAGAGTGTTCAGATCTGCTGAATCAAAAGTATGGTTTAACTCTGTTAGCTGAATGCACAGATCAGAAAGAAGTTTCACCGAATGATTCTGTGTAGTTTATATTTGAAGACATTCCTTTTTCCACTATTACCCTCTTAGCGCTCCGAATCTCCACTTGCATTTTCTACAAAAAGAGTGTTTCATAACTGCTCAATCAAAAATATGTTTTATCTCTGTTAACTGAATTTACAGATCAGAAATAAGTTTCACAGAATGCATCTGTGTAGTTTTTATTTGAAGATATTCTTTTTCCCAATGTAGGCCTCTTAGCGCTTAGCATGTCCAATTGCAGTTTCTACAGAAAGAGTGTTTCAGAAAGGCTCAATCAAAAGTAAGGTTCAACTCTGTTAGCTGAATGCACAGAACAGTAAGAGTTTTCACAGAATGCTACTGTGTAGTTTATATTTGAATATATTCCTTTTTCCACTATTACCCTCATAGCGCTCCGAATGTCCACTTGCATTTTCTACAGAAAGAGTGTTCAGAACTGCGCAATCAAAAGTATGGATTAACTCTGTTAGCTTAATGAACATATCAGAAATAAGTTTCACACAATGCTTCTGTGTAGTTTTTATTTGAAGATATTTTTTTTCCCAATAGAGGCCTCTTAGCGCTCAGATTGTCCAATTGCAGTTTCTACAGAAAGAGTGTTTCAGAAAGGCTCAATCAAAAGTAAGGTTCAACTCTGTTAGTTGAATGCACAGAACAGAAAGAAGTTTCATACAATGCTTCTGTGTAGTTTATATTTGAACATATTCTTTTCTCCACTATTACCCACTTAGCGCTACGAATGTCCAGTTGCATTTTCTACAGACAGAGTGTTTCAAAACTGCTCAATCAAAAGTATGGTTTAACTCTATTAGATGAATGCTCAGATCAGAAAGAAGTTTCACGGAATGCTTCTGTGTAGTTTATATTTGAATATATTCCTTTTTCCACTACTACTCTCTTAGCGCTCCAAATGTCCAGTTGCATTTTCTACAGAAAGAGTGTTCAGATCTGCTCAATCAAAAGTATGGTTTAACTCTGTTAGCTGAATGCACAGATCAGAAAGAAGTTTCACAGAATGATTCTGTGTAGTTTATATTTGGAGACATTCCTTTTTCCACTATTACCCTCTTAGCGCTCCGAATCTCCACTTGAATTTTCTACAGAAGGAGTGTTTCTGAACGGCTCAATCAAAACTAAGGTTCAACTCTTTTAGTTGAACAAACAGAACAGAAAGAAGTTTCACACAATTCTTCTGTGTAGTTTTTATTTGTAGGCCTTCTTTTTCCCAATATAGGCCTCTTAGCGCTCAGAATGTCCAATTGCAGTTTCTACAGAAAGAGTGTTTCAGAACGGCTCAATCAAAAGTAAGGTTCAACTCTGTTAGTTGAATGCACAGAACAGCCAGAAGTTTCACAGAATGCTTCTGTGTAGTTTATATTTGAACATATTCTTTTTTCCACTATTACCCACTTAGCGCTACGAATGTCCAGTTGCATTTTCTACAGACAGAGTGTTTCAAAACTGCTCAATCAAAAGTATGGTTTAACTCTGTTAGCTGAATGCTCAGATCAGAAAGAAGTTTCACAGAATGCTTCTGTGTAGTTTGTATTTGAATATATTCCTTTTTCCACTACTACGCTCTTAGCGCTCCAAATGTCCAGTTGCATTTTCTACAGAAAGAGTGTTCAGATCTGCTCAATCAAAAGTATGGTTTAACTCTGTTAGCTGAATGCACAGATCAGAAAGAAGTTTCACCGAATGATTCTGTGTAGTTTATATTTGAAGACATTCCTTTTTCCACTATTACCCTCTTAGCGCTCCGAATCTCCACTTGCATTTTCTACAAAAAGATTGTTTCATAACTGCTCAATCAAAAATATGTTTTATCTCTATTAACGGAATTTACAGATCAGAAATAAGTTTCACAGAATGCATCTGTGTAGTTTTTATTTGAAGATATTCTTTTTCCCAATGTAGGCCTCTTAGCGCTTAGCATGTCCAATTGCAGTTTCTACAGAAAGAGTGTTTCAGAACGGCTCAATGAAAAGTAAGGTTCAAATCTGTTAGCTGAATGCACAGAACAGTAAGAGTTTTCACAGAATGCTACTGTGTAGTTTATATTTGAATATATTCCTTTTTCCACTATTACCCTCTTAGCGCTCCGAATGTCCACTTGCATTTTCTACAGAAAGAGTGTTCAGAACTGCGCAATCAAAAGTATGGTTTAACTCTGTTAGCTTATTGAACATATCAGAAATAAGTTTCACACAATGCTTCTGTGTAGTTTTTATTTGAAGATGTTATTTTTCCCAATAGAGGCCTCTTAGCGCTCAGAATGTCCAATTGCAGTTTCTACAGAAAGAGTGTTTCAGAAAGGCTCAATCAAAAGTAAGGTTCAACTCTGTTAGTTGAATGCACAGAACAGAAAGAAGTTTCATACAATGCTTCTGTGTAGTTTATATTTGAACATATTCTTTTCTCCACTATTACCCACTTAGCGCTACGAATGTCCAGTTGCATTTTCTACAGACAGAGTGTTTCAAAAGTGCTCAATCAAAGTATGGTTTATCTCTATTTGCTGAATGCTCAGATCAGAAAGAAGTTTCACAGAATGCTTCTGTGTAGTTTATATTTGAATATATTCCTTTTTCCACTAGTACTCTCTTAGCGCTCCAAATGTCCAGTTGCATTTTCTACAGAAAGAGTGTTCAGATCTGCTCAATCAAAAGTATGGTTTAACTCTGTTAGCTGAATGCACAGATCAGAAAGAAGTTTCACAGAATGATTCTGTGTAGTTTATATTTGGAGACATTCCTTTTTCCACTATTACCCTCTTAGCGCTCCGAATCTCCACTTGCATTTTCTACAGAAAGAGTGTTTCAGAACGGCTCAATCAAAACTAAGGTTCAACCCTTTTAGTTGAACAAACAGAACAGAAAGAAGTTTCACACAATTCTTCTGGGTAGCTTTTATTTGTAGGCATTCTTTTTCCCAATATAGGCCTCTTAGCGCTCAGAATGTCCAATTGCAGTTTCTACAGAAAGAGTGTTTCAGAACGGCTCAATCAAAAGTAAGGTTCAACTCTGTTAGTTGAATGCACAGAACAGCAAGAAGTTTCACAGAATGCTTCTGTGTAGTTTATATTTGAACATATTCTTTTTTCCACTATTACCCACTTAGCGCTACGAATGTCCAGTTGCATTTTCTACAGACAGAGTGTTTCAAAACTGCTCAATCAAAAGTATGGTTTAACTCTGTTAGCTGAATGCTCAGATCAGAAAGAAGTTTCACAGAATGCTTCTGTGTAGTTTATATTTGAATATATTCCTTTTTACACTACTACGCTCTTAGCGCTCCAAATGTCCAGTTGCATTTTCTACAGAAAGAGTGTTCAGATCTGCTCAATCAAAAGTATGGTTTAACCCTGTTAGCTGAATGCACAGATCAGAAAGAAGTTTCACCGAATGATTCTGTGTAGTTTATATTTGAAGACATTCCTTTTTCCACTATTACCCTCTTAGCGCTCCGAATCTCCACTTGCATTTTCTACAAAAAGAGTGTTTCATAACTGCTCAATCAAAAATATGTTTTATCTCTGTTAACTGAATTTACAGATCAGAAATAAGTTTCACAGAATGCATCTGTGTAGTTTTTATTTGAAGATATTCTTTTTCCCAATGTAGGCCTCTAAGCGCTTAGCATGTCCAATTGCAGTTTCTACAGAAAGAGTGTTTCAGAAAGGCTCAATCAAAAGTAAGGTTCAACTCTGTTAGCTGAATGCACAGAACAGTAAGAGTTTTCACAGAATGCTACTGTGTAGTTTATATTTGAATATATTTCTTTTTCCACTATTACCCTCTTAGCGCTCCGAATGTCCACTTGCATTTTCTACAGAAAGAGTGTTCAGAACTGCGCAATCAAAAGTATGGATTAACTCTGTTAGCTTAATGAACATATCAGAAATAAGTTTCACACAATGCTTCTGTGTAGTTTTTATTTGAAGATATTATTTTTCCCAATAGAGGCCTCTTAGCGCTCAGATTGTCCAATTGCAGTTTCTACAGAAAGAGTGTTTCAGAAAGGCTCAATCAAAAGTAAGGTTCAACTCTGTTAGTTGAATGCACAGAACAGAAAGAAGTTTCATACAATGCTTCTGTGTAGTTTATATTTGAACATATTCTTTTCTCCACTATTACCCACTTAGCGCTACGAATGTCCAGTTGCATTTTCTACAGACAGAGTGTTTCAAAACTGCTCAATCAAAAGTATGGTTTAACTCTATTAGATGAATGCTCAGATCAGAAAGAAGTTTCACAGAATGCTTCTATGTAGTTTATATTTGAATATATTCCTTTTTCCACTACTACTCTCTTAGCGCTCCAAATGTCCAGTTGCATTTTCTACAGAAAGAGTGTTCAGATCTGCTCAATCAAAAGTATGGTTTAACACTGTTAGCTGAATGCACAGATCAGAAAGAAGTTTCACAGAATGATTCTGTGTAGTTTATATTTGGAGACATTCCTTTTTCCACTACTACCCTCTTAGCGCTCCGAATCTCCACTTGAATTTTCTACAGAAAGAGTGTTTCAGAACGGCTCAATCAAAACTAAGGTTCAACTCTTTTAGTTGAACAAACAGAACAGAAAGAAGTTTCACACAATTCTTCTGTGTAGTTTTTATTTGTAGGCCTTCTTTTTCCCAATATAGGCCTCTTAGCGCTCAGAATGTCCAATTGCAGTTTCTACAGAAAGAGTGTTTCAGAATGGCTCAATCAAAAGTAAGGTTCAACTCTGTTAGTTGAATGCACAGAACAGGCAGAAGTTTCACAGAATGCTTCTGTGTAGTTTATATTTGAACATATTCTTTTTTCCACTATTACCCACTTAGCGCTACGAATGTCCAGTTGCATTTTCTACAGACAGAGTGTTTCAAAACTGCTCAATCAAAAGTATGGTTTAACTCTGTTAGCTGAATGCTCAGATCAGAAAGAAGTTTCACAGAATGCTTCTGTGTAGTTTATATTTGAATATATTCCTTTTTCCACTAGTACGCTCTTAGCGCTCCAAATGTCCAGTTGCATTTTCTACAGAAAGAGTGTTCAGATCTGCTCAATCAAAAGTATGGTTTAACTCTGTTAGCTGAATGCACAGATCAGAAAGAAGTTTCACCGAATGATTCTGTGTAGTTTATATTTGAAGACATTCCTTTTTCCACTATTACCCTCTTAGCGCTCCGAATCTCCACTTGCATTTTCTACAAAAAGAGTGTTTCATAACTGCTCAATCAAAAATATGTTTTATCTCTGTTAACTGAATTTACAGATCAGAAATAAGTTTCACAGAATGCATCTGTGTAGTTTTTATTTGAAGATAATCTTTTTCCCAATGTAGGCCTCTTAGCGCTTAGCATGTCCAATTGCAGTTTCTACAGAAAGAGTGTTTCAGAACGGCTCAATCAAAAGTAAGGTTCAACTCTGTTAGCTGAATGCACAGAACAGTAAGAGTTTTCACAGAATGCTACTGTGTAGTTTATATTTGAATATATTCCTTTTTCCACTATTACCCTCTTAGCGCTCCGAATGTCCACTTGCATTTTCTACAGAAAGAGTGTTCAGAACTGCGCAATCAAAAGTATGGTTTAACTCTGTTAGCTTATTGAACATATCAGAAATAAGTTTCACACAATGCTTCTGTGTAGTTTTTATTTGAAGATGTTATTTTTCCCAATAGAGGCCTCTTAGCGCTCAGAATGTCCAATTGCAGTTTCTACAGAAAGAGTGTTTCAGAAAGGCTCAATCAAAAGTAAGGTTCAACTCTGTTAGTTGAATGCACAGAACAGAAAGAAGTTTCATACAATGCTTCTGTGTAGTTTATATTTGAACATATTCTTTTCTCCACTATTACCCACTTAGCGCTACGAATGTCCAGTTGCATTTTCTACAGACAGAGTGTTTCAAAAGTGCTCAATCAAAAGTATGGTTTAACTCTATTAGCTGAATGCTCAGATCAGAAAGAAGTTTCACAGAATGCTTCTGTGTAGTTTATATTTGAATATATTCCTTTTTCCACTAGTACTCTCTTAGCGCTCCAAATGTCCAGTTGCATTTTCTACAGAAAGAGTGTTCAGATCTGCTCAATCAAAAGTATGGTTTAACTCTGTTAGCTGAATGCACAGATCAGAAAGAAGTTTCACAGAATGATTCTGTGTAGTTTATATTTGGAGACATTCCTTTTTCCACTATTACCCTCTTAGCGCTCCGAATCTCCACTTGAATTTTCTACAGAAAGAGTGTTTCAGAACGGCTCAATCAAAACTAAGGTTCAACCCTTTTAGTTGAACAAACAGAACAGAAAGAAGTTTCACACAATTCTTCTGGGTAGTTTTTATTTGTAGGCATTCTTTCTCCCAATATAGGCCTCTTAGCGCTCAGAATGTCCAATTGCAGTTTCTACAGAAAGAGTGTTTCAGAACGGCTCAATCAAAAGTAAGGTTCAACTCTGTTAGTTGAATGCACAGAACAGCAAGAAGTTTCACAGAATGCTTCTGTGTAGTTTATATTTGAACATATTCTTTTTTCCACTATTACCCACTTAGCGCTACGAATGTCCAGTTGCATTTTCTACAGACAGAGTGTTTCAAACCTGCTCAATCAAAAGTATGGTTTAACTCTGTTAGCTGAATGCTCAGATCAGAAAGAAGTTTCACAGAATGCTTCTGTGTAGTTTATATTTGAATATATTCCTTTTTCCACTACTACGCTCTTAGCGCTCCAAATGTCCAGTTGCATTTTCTACAGAAAGAGTGTTCAGATCTGCTCAATCAAAAGTATGCTTTAACTCTGTTAGCTGAATGCACAGATCAGAAAGAAGTTTCACCGAATGATTCTGTGTAGTTTATATTTGAAGACATTCCTTTTTCCACTATTACCCTCTTAGCGCTCCGAATCTCCACTTGCATTTTCTACAAAAAGAGTGTTTCATAACTGCTCAATCAAAAATATGTTTTATCTCTGTTAACTGAATTTACAGATCAGAAATAAGTTTCACAGAATGCATCTGTGTAGTTTTTATTTGAAGATAATCTTTTTCCCAATGTAGGCCTCTTAGCGCTTAGCATGTCCAATTGCAGTTTCTACAGAAAGAGTGTTTCAGAACGGCTCAATCAAAAGTAAGGTTCAACTCTGTTAGCTGAATGCACAGAACAGTAAGAGTTTTCACAGAATGCTACTGTGTAGTTTATATTTGAATATATTCCTTTTTCCACTATTACCCTCTTAGCGCTCCGAATGTCCACTTGCATTTTCTACAGAAAGAGTGTTCAGAACTGCGCAATCAAAAGTATGGTTTAACTCTGTTAGCTTATTGAACATATCAGAAATAAGTTTCACACAATGCTTCTGTGTAGTTTTTATTTGAAGATGTTACTTTTCCCAATAGAGGCCTCTTAGCGCTCAGAATGTCCAATTGCAGTTTCTACAGAAAGAGTGTTTCAGAAAGGCTCAATCAAAAGTAAGGTTCAACTCTGTTAGTTGAATGCACAGAACAGAAAGAAGTTTCATACAATGCTTCTGTGTAGTTTATATTTGAACATATTCTTTTCTCCACTATTACCCACTTAGCGCTACGAATGTCCAGTTGCATTTTCTACAGACAGAGTGTTTCAAAAGTGCTCAATCAAAAGTATGGTTTAACTCTATTAGCTGAATGCTCAGATCAGAAAGAAGTTTCACAGAATGCTTCTGTGTAGTTTATATTTGAATATATTCCTTTTTCCACTAGTACTCTCTTAGCGCTCCAAATGTCCAGTTGCATTTTCTACAGAAAGAGTGTTCAGATCTGCTCAATCAAAAGTATGGTTTAACTCTGTTAGCTGAATGCACAGATCAGAAAGAAGTTTCACAGAATGATTCTGTGTAGTTTATATTTGGAGACATTCCTTTTTCCACTATTACCCTCTTAGCGCTCCGAATCTCCACTTGAATTTTCTACAGAAAGAGTGTTTCAGAACGGCTCAATCAAAACTAAGGTTCAACCCTTTTAGTTGAACAAACAGAACAGAAAGAAGTTTCACACAATTCTTCTGGGTAGTTTTTATTTGTAGGCATTCTTTCTCCCAATATAGGCCTCTTAGCGCTCAGAATGTCCAATTGCAGTTTCTACAGAAAGAGTGTTTCAGAACGGCTCAATCAAAAGTAAGGTTCAACTCTGTTAGTTGAATGCACAGAACAGCAAGAAGTTTCACAGAATGCTTCTGTGTAGTTTATATTTGAACATATTCTTTTTTCCACTATTACCCACATAGCGCTACGAATGTCCAGTTGCATTTTCTACAGACAGAGTGTTTCAAACCTGCTCAATCAAAAGTATGGTTTAACTCTGTTAGCTGAATGCTCAGATCAGAAAGAAGTTTCACAGAATGCTTCTGTGTAGTTTATATTTGAATATATTCCTTTTTCCACTACTACGCTCTTAGCGCTCCAAATGTCCAGTTGCATTTTCTACAGAAAGAGTGTTCAGATCTGCTCAATCAAAAGTATGCTTTAACTCTGTTAGCTGAATGCACAGATCAGAAAGAAGTTTCACCGAATGATTCTGTGTAGTTTATATTTGAAGACATTCCTTTTTCCACTATTACCCTCTTAGCGCTCCGAATCTCCACTTGCATTTTCTACAAAAAGAGTGTTTCATAACTGCTTAATCAAAAATATGTTTTATCTCTGTTAACTGAATTTACAGATCAGAAATAAGTTTCACAGAATGCATCTGTGTAGTTTTTATTTGAAGATATTCTTTTTCCCAATGTAGGCCTCTTAGCGCTTAGCATGTCCAATTGCAGTTTCTACAGAAAGAGTGTTTCAGAAAGGCTCAATCAAAAGTAAGGTTCAACTCTGTTAGCTGAATGCACAGAACAGTAAGAGTTTTCACAGAATGCTACTGTGTAGTTTATATTTGAATATATTCCTTTTTCCACTATTACCCTCTTAGCGCTCCGAATGTCCACTTGCATTTTCTACAGAAAGAGTGTTCAGAACTGCGCAATCAAAAGTATGGATTAACTCTGTTAGCTTAATGAACATATCAGAAATAAGTTTCACACAATGCTTCTGTGTAGTTTTTATTTGAAGATATTATTTTTCCCAATAGAGGCCTCTTAGCGCTCAGATTGTCCAATTGCAGTTTCTACAGAAAGAGTGTTTCAGAAAGGCTCAATCAAATGTAAGGTTCAACTCTGTTAGTTGAATGCACAGAACAGAAAGAAGTTTCATACAATGCTTCTGTGTAGTTTATATTTGAACATATTCTTTTTTCCACTATTACCCACTTAGCGCTACGAATGTCCAGTTGCATTTTCTACAGACAGAGTGTTTCAAAAGTGCTCAATCAAAAGTATAGTTTAACTCTATTAGATGAATGCTCAGATCAGAAAGAAGTTTCACAGAATGCTTCTGTGTAGTTTATATTTGAATATATTCCTTTTTCCACTACTACTCTCTTAGCGCTCCAAATGTCCAGTTGCATTTTCTACAGAAAGAGTGTTCAGATCTGCTCAATCAAAAGTATGGTTTAACTCTGTTAGCTGAATGCACAGATCAGAAAGAAGTTTCACAGAATGATTCTGTGTAGTTTATATTTGGAGACATTCCTTTTTCCACTATTACACTCTTAGCGCTCCGAATCTCCACTTGAATTTTCTACAGAAAGAGTGTTTCAGAACGGCTCAATCAAAACTAAGGTTCAACTCTTTTAGTTGAACAAACAGAACAGAAAGAAGTTTCACACAATTCTTCTGTGTAGTTTTTATTTGTAGACATTCTTTTTCCCAATATAGGGCTCTTAGCGCTCAGAATGTCCAATTGCAGTTTCTACAGAAAGAGTGTTTCAGAACGGCTCAATCAAAAGTAAGGTTCAACTCTGTTAGTTGAATGCACCGAACAGCAAGAAGTTTCACAGAATGCTTCTGTGTAGTTTATATTTGAACATATTCTTTTTTCCACTATTACCCACTTAGCGCTACGAATGTCCAGTTGCATTTTCTACAGAGTGTTTCAAAACTGCTCAATCAAAAGTATGGTTTAACTCTGTTAGCTGAATGCTCAGATCAGAAAGAAGTTTCACAGAATGCTTCTGTGTAGTTTATATTTGAATATATTCCTTTTTCCACTACTACGCTCTTAGCGCTCCAAATGTCCAGTTGCATTTTCTACAGAAGGAGTGTTCAGATCTGCTCAATCAAAAGTATGGTTTAACTCTGTTAGCTGAATGCACAGATCAGAAAGAAGTTTCACCGAATGATTCTGTGTAGTTTATATTTGAAGACATTCCTTTTTCCACTATTACCCTCTTAGCGCTCCGAATCTCCACTTGCATTTTCTACAAAAAGAGTGTTTCATAACTGCTCAATCAAAAATATGTTTTATCTCTGTTAACTGAATTTACAGATCAGAAATAAGTTTCACAGAATGCATCTTTGTAGTTTTTATTTGAAGATATTTTTTTCCCAATGTAGGCCTCTTAGCGCTTAGCATGTCCAATTGCAGTTTCTACAGAAAGAGTGTTTCAGAACGGCTCAATCAAAAGTAAGGTTCAACTCTGTTAGTTGAATGCACAGAACAGAAAGAATTTTCACAGAATGCTACTGTGTAGTTTATATTTGAATATATTCCTTTTTCCACTATTACCCTCTTAGCGCTCCGAATGTCTACTTGCATTTTCTACAGAAAGAGTGTTCAGAACTGCGCAATGAAAAGTATGGTTTAACTCTGTTAGCTTAATGAACATATCAGAAATAAGTTTCACACAATGCTTCTGTGTAGTTTTTATTTGAAGATATTATTTTTCCCAATAGAGGCCTCTTAGCGCTCAGAATGTCCAGTTGCAGTTTCTACAGAAAGAGTGTTTCAGAAAGGCTCAATCAAAAGTAAGGTTCAACTCTGTTAGTTGAATGCACAGAACAGAAAGATGTTTCATACAATGCTTCTGTGTAGTTTATATTTGAACATATTCTTTTCTCGACTATTACCCACTTAGCGCTACGAATGTCCAGTTGCATTTTCTACAGACAGAGTGTTTCAAAACTGCTCAATCAAAAGTATGGTTTAACTCTGTTAGCTGAATGCTCAGATCAGAAAGATGTTTCACAGAATGCTTCTGTGTAGTTTATATTTGAATATATTCCTTTTTCCACTACTACTCTCTTAGCGCTCCAAATGTCCAGTTGCATTTTCTACAGAAAGAGTGTTCAGATCTGCTCACTCAAAAGTATGGTTTAACTCTGTTAGCTGAATGCACAGATCAGAAAGAAGTTTCACAGAATGATTCTGTGTAGTTTATATTTGGAGACATTCCTTTTTCCACTATTACCCTCTTAGCGCTCCGAATCTCCACTTGCATTTTCTACAGAAAGAGTGTTTCAGAACGGCTCAATCAAAACTAAGGTTCAACTCTTTATTTGAACAAACAGAACAGAAAGAAGTTTCACACAATTCTTCTGTGTAGTTTTTATATGTAGACATTCTTTTTCCCAATATAGGCCTCCTAGCGCTCAGAATGTCCAATTGCAGTTTCTACAGAAAGAGTGTTTCAGAACGGCTCAATCAAAAGTAAGGTTCAACTCTGTTAGTTGAATGCACACAACAGAAAGAAGTTGCATACAATGCTTCTGTGTAGTTTATATTTGAACATTTTCTTTTTTCCACTATTACCCACTTAGCGCTACGAATGTCCAGTTGCATTTTCTACAGACAGAGTGTTTCAAAACTGCTCAATCAAAAGTATGGTTTAACTCTGTTAGCTGAATGCTCAGATCAGAAAGAAGTTTCACAGAATGCTTCTGTGTAGTTTATATTTGAATATATTC
The DNA here is from genome assembly GCF_028878055.3 of Symphalangus syndactylus. NCBI lineage: Eukaryota > Metazoa > Chordata > Mammalia > Primates > Hylobatidae > Symphalangus > Symphalangus syndactylus. The sequence continues at coordinate 5,797,468 of NC_072448.2, forward strand.
CTTTTTCCACTACTACGCTCTTAGCGCTCCAAATGTCCAGTTGCATTTTCTACAGAAAGAGTGTTCAGATCTGCTCAATCAAAAGTATGGTTTAACTCTGTTAGCTGAATGCACAGATCAGAAAGAAGTTTCACCGAATGATTCTGTGTAATTTATATTTGAAGGCATTCCTTTTTCCACTATTACCCTCTTAGCGCTCCGAATCTCCACTTGCATTTTCTACAAAAAGAGTGTTTCATAACTGCTCAATCAAAAATATGTTTTATCTCTCTTAACTGAATTTACAGATCAGAAATAAGTTTCACAGAATGCATCTGTGTAGTTTTTATTTGAAGATATTCTTTTTCCCAATGTAGGCCTCTTAGCGCTTAGCATGTCCAATTGCAGTTTCTACAGAAAGAGTGTTTCAGAACGGCTCAATCAAAACTAAGGTTCAACTCTGTTAGTTGAATGCACAGAACAGAAAGAATTTTCACAGAATGCTACTGTGTAGTTTATATTTGAATATATTCCTTTTTCCACTATTACCCTCTTAGCGCTCCGAATGTCCACTTGCATTTTCTACAGAAAGAGTGTTCAGAACTGCGCAATCAAAAGTATGGATTAACTCTGTTAGCTTAATGAACATATCAGAAATAAGTTTCACACAATGCTTCTGTGTAGTTTTTATTTGAAGATATTATTTTTCCCAATAGAGGCCTCTTAGCGCTCAGAATGTCCAATTGCAGTTTCTACAGAAAGAGTGTTTCAGAAAGGCTCAATCAAAAGTAAGGTTCAACTCTGTTAGTTGAATGCACAGAACAGAAAGAAGTTTCATACAATGCTTCTGTGTAGTTTATATTTGAACATATTCTTTTTTCCACTCTTACCCACTTAGCGCTACGAATGTCCAGTTGCATTTTCTACAGACAGAGTGTTTCAAAACTGCTCAATCAAAAGTATGGTTTAACTCTGTTAGCTGAATGCTCAGATCAGAAAGAAGTTTCACGGAATGCTTCAGTGTAGTTTATATTTGAATATATTCCTTTTTCCACTAGTAATCTCTTAGCGCTCCAAATGTCCAGTTGCATTTTCTACAGAAAGAGTGTTCAGATCTGCTCAATCAAAAGTATGGTTTAACTCTGTTAGCTGAATGCACAGATCAGAAAGAAGTTTCACAGAATGATTCTGTGTAGTTTATATTTGGAGACATTCCTTTTTCCACTATTACCCTCTTAGCGCTCCGAATCTCCACTTGCATTTTCTACAGAAAGAGTGTTTCAGAACGGCTCAATGAAAACTAAGGTTCAACTCTTTTAGTTGAACAAACAGAACAGAAAGAAGTTTCACACAATTCTTCCGTGTAGTTTTTATTTGTAGACATTCTTTTTCCCAATATAGGCCTCCTAGCGCTCAGAATGTCCAATTGCAGTTTCTACAGAAAGAGTGTTTCAGAACGGCTCAATCAAAAGTAAGGTTCAACTCTGTTAGTTGAATGCACAGAACAGAAAGAAGTTTCATGCAATGCTTCTGTGTAGTTTATAATTGAACATATTCTTTTTTCCACTATTACCCACATAGCGCTACGAATATCCAGTTGCATTTTCTACAGACAGAGTGTTTCAAAACTGCTCAATCAAAAGTATGGTTTAACTCCGTTAGCTGAATGCTCAGATCAGAAAGAAGTTTCACAGAATGCTTCTGTGTAGTTTATATTTGAATATATTCCTTTTTCCACTACTACGCCCTTAGCGCTCCAAATGTCCAGTTGCATTTTCTACAGAAAGAGTGTTCAGATCTGCTCAATCAAAAGTATGGTTTAACTCTGTTAGCTGAATGCACAGATCAGAAAGAAGTTTCACCGAATGATTCTGTGTAGTTTATATTTGAAGACATTCCTTTTTCCACTATTACCCTCTTAGCGCTCCGAATCTCCACTTGCCTTTTCTACAAAAAGAGTGTTTCATAACTGCTCAATCAAAAATATGTTTTATCTCTGTTAACTGAATTTACAGATCAGAAATAAGTTTCACAGAATGCATCTGTGTAGTTTTTATTTGAAGATATTCTTTTTCCCAATGTAGGCCTCTTAGCGCTTAGCATGTCCAATTGCAGTTTCTACAGAAAGAGTGTTTCAGAACGGCTCAATCAAAAGTAAGGTTCAACTCTGTTAGTTGAATGCACAGAACAGAAAGAATTTTCACAGAATGCTACTGTGTAGTTTATATTTGAATATATTCCTTTTTCCACTATTACCCTCTTAGCGCTCCGAATGTCCACTTGCATTTTCTACAGAAAGAGTGTTCAGAACTGCGCAATCAAAAGTATGGTTTAACTCTGTTAGCTTAATGAACATATCAGAAATAAGTTTCACACAATGCTTCTGTGTAGTTTTTATTTGAAGATATTATTTTTCCCAATAGAGGCCTCTTAACGCTCAGAATGTCCAATTGCAGTTTCTACAGAAAGAGTGTTTCAGAAAGGCTCAATCAAAAGTAAGGTTCAGCTCTGTTAGTTGAATGCACAGAACAGAAAGAAGTTTCATACAATGCTTCTGTGTAGTTTATATTTGAATATATTCCTTTTTCCAGTATTACCCTCTTAGTGCTCCGAATGTACACTTGCATTTTCTACAGAACGAGTGTTCTGAACGGCACAATCAAAAGTATGGTTTTACTCTGTTATTTGAATGCACATATCAGAAATAAGTTTCACAGAATCCTTCCGTGTAGTATTTTGTTGAAGATATTCCTTTTTCGACTATTATCCTCTTAGCTCTCCGAATGTCCAATTTCAGTTTCTAAACAAAGAGTGTTTCAGAACTGCTCCTTCAAAAGTAGGGCTCAACTCTGTTAGTTGAATGCAGAGAACAGAAAGGAGTTTCACAGAATGCCTCTGTGTAGTTTATATTTGAATATATTCCCTTTTTCAGTATTACCCTCTTAGCGCTCCGAATGTCCACTTGCATTTTCTACAGAAAGAGTGTTCAGAACTGCTCAATCCAAAGTATGGTTTAACCCTTTTAGCTGAATGCACAGATCAGAAAGAATTTTCACAGAATGCTTCTGTGTACTTTTTATTTGAAGATATTCCTTTCTCCAATATAGGAGTCTTAGCGCTCAGAATGTCCAATTGCAGTTTCTACAGAAAGAGTGTTTCAGAAAGGCTCAATCAAAAGTAAGGTTCAACTCTGTTAGTTGAATGCACAGAACAGAAAGTAGTTTCACAGAACGCTTCTGTGTAGTTTATATTTGAATATATTACTTTTTCCACTACTACCCTCTTGGCGCTCCAAATGTCCAGTTGCATTTTCTACAGAAAGATTGTTCAGAACTGCTCAATCAAATATATGATTTAACTCTCTTAGCTGAATGCATAGATTAGAAAGAAGTTGCCCAGAATGCTTCTGTGTAGTTTTTATTTGAAGATATATTTTTCCCAATATAGGCCTCTTAGTGCTCAGATTGTCCAATTGCAGTTTCTACAGAAAGAGTGTTTCAGAATGGCTCTTTCAAAAGTAAGGTTCAACTCTGCTATTTCAATGCACAGAACATAAAGTAGTTTCACAGAATGCTTCTCTGTAGTTCATATTTGACGGTATTACTTTTTCCACTATTACCCTCTTAGAGCTCGGAATGTCCACTTGCATTTTCTACAGAACGTTTGTTCAGAACTGCTCCATCAAAAGTATGGTTTAACTCTGTTAGTTGAATGCACAGATCAGAAAGAATTTTCACAGAATTCTTCTGTGTAGTTTTTATTTGAAGATATTCCTTTTTCCAATATAGGTCTCTTAGCGCTCAGAATGTCCAATTGCAGTTTCTACAGAAAGAGTGTTTCAGAACGGCTCAATCAAAAGTAATATTCAACCCTGGTAGTTGAATGCACAGAACAGAAAGAAGTTTCACACAATGCTTCTATGTAGTTTATATTTGAATATATTCCTTTTTCCACTATTACCGTCTTAGCGCTCTGAATGTCCACTTGCATTTTCTACAGAAAGAGTGTTCTGAACTGCGCAATCAAAAGTATGGTTTAACTCCGTTAGCTGAATGCACATATCAGAAATAAGTTTCAAACAATGCTTCTGTGTAGTTTTTATTTGAAGATATTATTTTTCCCAATATAAGCCTCTTAGCGCTCAGAATGTCCAATTGCAGTTTCTACAGAAAGAGTGTTTCAGAACGGCTCAATCAAATGTAAGGTTCAACTCTCTTAGTTGAATGCACAGAACAGAAAGAAGTTTCACAGAATGCTTCTGTGTAGTATTTAGTTGAAGATACTCCTTTTTGGACTATTACCCACTTCGCGCTCCAAATATCCACTGGCAGTTTCTACACAAAGAGTGTTTCAGAACTGCTCCTTCAAATGTAGGGCTTAGCTCTGTTAGTTGAATGCGGAGAACAGAAAGTGGTTTCAGAGAATGCTTCTGTGTAGTTTTTAATTGGAGATATTCCTTTTTCCTCTATTACAATCTTAGCGCTCCGAATGTCCACTTGCATTTTCTAAAAAAAGAGTGTTTCATAACTGCTCAATCAAAAATTTGGTTTAGCTCTGTTAACTGAATTTACAGATCGGAAATAAGTTTCACAGAATGCATCTGTGTAGTTTTTATTTGAAGATATTCTTTTTCCCAATGTAGGCCTCTTAGCGCTTAGAATGTCCAATTGCAGTTTCTACAGAAAGAGTGTTTCAGAACGGCTCAATCAAAAGTAAGGTTCAACTCTTTTAGTTGAATGCACAGAACAGAAAGAAGTTTCACAGAATGCTACTGTGTAGTTTATATGTGAATATATTCCTTTTTCCAATATTACCCTCTTAGCGCTCCGAATGTCCACTTGCATTTTCTACAGAAAGAGTGTTCGGAACTTCGCAATCAAAAGTATGGTTTAACTCTGTTTGCTGAATGCACACATCAGAAATAAGTTTCACACAATGCTTCTGTGTAGTTTTTATTTGATGATATTATTTTTCCCAATATAGGCCTCTTAGCGCTCAGAATGTCCAATTGCAGTTTCTACAGAGAGAGTGTTTCAGAACGACTCAATCAAAAGTAAGGTTCAACTCTGTTAGTTGAATGCACAGAACAGAAAGAAGTTTCATACAATGCTTCTGTGTAGTTTATATTTGAACATATTCTTTTTTCCACTATGACCCACTTAGCGCTACGAATGTCCAGTTGCATTTCCTACAGACAGAGTGTTTCAAAACTGCTCAATCAAAAGTATGGTTTAACTCTGTTAGCTGAATGCTCAGATCAGAAAGAAGTTTCACAGAATGCTTCTGTGTAGTTTATATATGAATATATTCCTTTTTCCACTACTACCCTCTTAGCGCTCCAAATGTCCAGTTGCATTTTCTACAGAAAGAGTGTTCTGATCTGCTCAATCAAAAGTATGGTTTAACACTGTTAGCTGAATGCACAGATCAGAAAGAAGTTTCACAGAATGATTCTGTGTAGTTTATATTTGAAGACATTCCTTTTTCCACTATTACCCTCTTAGCGCTCCGAATCTCCACTTGCATTTTCTACAGAAAGAGTGTTTCAGAACGGCTCAATCAAAACTAATGTTCAACTCTTTTAGTTGAATGAACAGAACATAAAGAAGTTTCACAGAATGCTTCTGTGTAGTTTTTATTTGTAGATATTCTTTTTCCCAATATAGGCCTCTTAGCGCTCAGAATGTCCAATTGCAGTTTCTACAGAAAGAGTGTTTCAGAACGGCTCAATCAAAAGTAAGGTTCAACCCTGGTAGTTGAATGCACAGAACAGAAAGAAGTTTCACAGAATGCTTCTGTGTAGTTTATATTTGAATATATTCCTTTTTCCACTATTACCCTCTTAGCGCTCCGAATGTCCACTTGCACTTTCTACAGAAAGAGTGTTCTGAACTGCGCAATCAAAAGTATGGTTTAACTCTGTTAGCTGAATGCATATATCAGACATAAGTTTCAAACAATGCTTCTGTGTAGTTTTTATTTGAAGATATTATTTTCCCAATATAGGCCTCTTAGCGCTCAGAATGTCCAACTGCAGTTTCTACAGCAAGAGTGTTTCAGAACGGCTCAATCAAATGTAAGGTTCAACTTTCTTAGTTGAATGCACAGAACAGAAAGAAGTTTCACAGAATGCTTCTGTGTAGTATTTAGTTGAAGATACTCCTTTTTGGACTATTACCAACTTAGCGCTCCGAATATCCACTGGCAGTTTCTACACAAAGAGTGTTTCAGAACTGATCCTTCAAAAGTAAGGCTCAACTCTGTTAGTTGAATGCGGAGAACAGAAAGGGGTTTCAGAGAATGCTTCTGTGTAGTTTTTAATTGGAGATATTCCTTTTTCCTCTATTACAATCTTAGCGCTCCGAATGTCCACTTGCATTTTCTACAAAAAGAGTGTTTCATAACTGCTCCATCAAAAATATATTTTAGCTCTGTTAACTGAATTTACAGATCAGAAATAAGTTTCACAGAATGCATCTGTGTAGTTTTTATTTGAAGATACTCTTTTTCCCAATATAGGCCTCTTAGCGCTTAGAATGTCCAATTGCAGTTTCTACAGAAAGAGTGTTTCAGAACGGCTCAATCAAAAGTAAGGTTCAACTCTGTTAGCTGAATGCAAAGAACAGAAAGAAGTTTCACAGAATGCTACTGTGTAGTTTATATTTGAATATATTCCTTTTTCCACTATTACCCTCTTAGCGCTCCGAATGTCCACTTGCATTTTCTACAGAAAGAGTGTTCGGAACTGCGCAATCAAAAGTATGGTTTAAATCTGTTAGCTGAATGCACATATCAGAAATAAGTTTCACACAATGCTTCTGTGTAGTTTTTATTTGAAGATATTATTTTTCCCAATATAGGCCTCTTAGCACTCAGAATGTCCAATTGCAGTTTCTACAGAAAAAGTGTTTCAGAACGGCTCAATCAAAAGTAAGGTTCAACTCTGTTATTTGAATGCACAGAACAGAAAGAAGTTTCATACAATGCTTCTGTGTAGTTTATATTTGAACATATTCTTTTTTCCACTATTGCCCACTTAGCGCTACGAATGTCCAGTTGCATTTTCTACAGACAGAGTGTTTCAAAACTGCTCAATCAAAAGTATGGTTTAACTCTGTTAGCTGAATGCTCAGATCAGAAAATGTTTCACAGAATGCTTCTGTGTAGTTTATATTTGAATATATTCCTTTTTCCACTACTACACTCTTAGCGCTCCAAATGTCCAGTTGCATTTTCTACAGAAAGAGTGATCAGATCTGCTCAATCAAAAGTATGGTTTAACACTGTTAGCTGAATGCACAGATCAGAAAGAAGTTTCACAGAATGATTCTGTGTAGTTTATATTTGAAGACATTCCTTTTTCCACTATTACCCTCTTAGCGCTCCGAATCTCCACTTGCATTTTCTACAGAAAGAGTGTTTCAGAACGGCTCAATCAAAACTAATGTTCAACTCTTTTCGTTGAATGAACAGAACATAAAGAAGTTTCACAGAATGCTTCTGTGTAGTTTTTATTTGTAGATATTCTTTTTCCCAATATAGGCCTCTTAGCGCTCAGAATGTCCATTTGCAGTTTCTACAGAAAGAGTGTTTCAGAACGGCTCAATCAAAAGTAAGGTTCAACCCTGGTAGTTGAATGCACAGAACAGAAAGAAGTTTCACAGAATGCTTCTGTGTAGTTTATATTTGAATATATTCCTTTTTCCACTATTACCCTCTTAGCGCTCCGAATGTCCACTTGCACTTTCTACAGAAAGAGTGTTCTGAACTGCGCAATCAAAAGTATGGTTTAACTCTGTTAGCTGAATGCATATATCAGACATAAGTTTCAAACAATGCTTCTGTGTAGTTTTTATTTGAAGATATTATTTTCCCAATATAGGCCTCTTAGCGCTCAGAATGTCCAACTGCAGTTTCTACAGCAAGATTGTTTCAGAACGGCTCAATCAAATGTAAGGTTCAACTTTCTTAGTTGAATGCACAGAACAGAAAGAAGTTTCACAGAATGCTTCTGTGTAGTATTTAGTTGAAGATACTCCTTTTTGGACTATTACCAACTTAGCGCTCCGAATATCCACTGGCAGTTTCTACACAAAGAGTGTTTCAGAACTGCTCCTTCAAAAGTAAGGCTCAACTCTGTTAGTTGAATGCGGAGAACAGAAAGGGGTTTCAGAGAATGCTTCTGTGTAGTTTTTAATTGGAGATATTCCTTTTTCCTCTATTACAATCTTAGCGCTCCGAATGTCCACTTGCATTTTCTACAAAAAGAGTGTTTCATAACTGCTCAATCAAAAATATGGTTTAGCTCTGTTAACTGAATTTACAGATCAGAAATAAGTTTCACAGAATGCATCTGTGTAGTTTTTATTTGAAGATACTCTTTTTCCCAATATAGGCCTCTTAGCGCTTAGAATGTCCAATTGCAGTTTCTACAGAAAGAGTGTTTCAGAACGGCTCAATCAAAAGTAAGGTTCAACTCTGTTAGCTGAATGCAAAGAACAGAAAGAAGTTTCACAGAATGCTACTGTGTAGTTTATATTTGAATATATTCCTTTTTCCACTATTACCCTCTTAGCGCTCCGAATGTCCACTTGCATTTTCTACAGAAAGAGTGTTCGGAACTGCGCAATCAAAAGTATGGTTTAAATCTGTTAGCTGAATGCACATATCAGAAAGAAGTTTCACACAATGCTTCTGTGTAGTTTTTATTTGAAGATATTATTTTTCCCAATATAGGCCTCTTAGCACTCAGAATGTCCAATTGCAGTTTCTACAGAAAAAGTGTTTCAGAACGGCTCAATCAAAAGTAAGGTTCAACTCTGTTATTTGAATGCACAGAACAGAAAGAAGTTTCATACAATGCTTCTGTGTAGTTTATATTTGAACATATTCTTTTTTCCACTATTACCCACTTAGCGCTACGAATGTCCAGTTGCATTTTCTACAGACAGAGTGTTTCAAAACTGCTCAATCAAAAGTATGGTTTAACTCTGTTAGCTGAATGCTCAGATCAGAATAAGTTTCACAGAATGCTTCTGTGTAGTTTATATTTGAATATATTCCTTTTTCCACTACTACACTCTTAGCGCTCCAAATGTCCAGTTGCATTTTCTACAGAAAGAGTGTTCAGATCTGCTCAATCAAAAGTATGGTTTAACTCTGTTAGCTGAATGCACAGATCAGAAAGAAGTTTCACAGAATGATTCAGTGTAGTTTATATTTGAAGACATTCCTTTTTCCACTATTACCCTCTTAGCGCTCCAAATCTCCACTTGCATTTTCTACAGAAAGAGTGTTTCAGAACGTCTCAATCAAAACTAAGGTAAAAATCTCTTAGTTGAATGCACAGAACAGAATTTAGTTTCACAGATTGCTTCTGTGTAGTTTGTATTTGAAGATATTCCTTTTTCCACTGTTACCCTCTTAGAGCTCAGAATGTCCACTTGCATTTTCTACAGAAAGTGTGTTCAGAACTGCTCTATCAAAAGTATGTTTTAACTCTTTAGGTGAATGCACAGATCAGAAATAAGTTTCACAGAATTTTTCTGTGTAGTTTATATTTGAAGATATTCCATTTTCCACTATTACCCACTTAGCGCTCTGAATGTCCAGTTGCATTTTCTACAGAAAGAGTGTTTCAGAACTGCTCAATCAAAAGTATGGTTTAACTCTGTTAGCTGAATGCACAGATCAGAAAGAAGTTTCACAGAATGCTGCTGTGTAGTGTTTATATGAAGTTATTCTTTTTAGCAATATAGGCCTCTTAGCGCACAGAATGTCCAATTGCAGTTTCTACAGAGAGAGTGTTTCAGAAAGGCTCAATCAAAAGTAAGGTTCAACTCTTTTAGTTGAATGAACAGAACAGAAAGAAGTTTCAGAGAATGATTCTGTGTAGTTTGTATTTGAAGATATTCCTTTTTCCACTATTACCTTCTAAGCTCTCCGAATGTCCACTTGCATTTTCTACAGAAAGAGTGTTTCCGAACTGCTCAATCAAAAGTATGGTTTAACTCTGTTAGCTGAATGCACAGATCAGTACGAAGTTTCACAGAATGTTTCTGTGTAGTTTTTATTTGAAGATAGTCCTTTCCCAAATATAGGCCTCTTAGCGCTCCGAATATCCAATTTTAGTTTCTACAGAAAAAGTGTTTCAGAACGCCTCAATGAAAAGTAGGGTTCAACTCTTTTAGTTGAATTCACAGAACAGAAAGAAGTTTCACAGAATGCTTCTGTGTAGTATTTATTTGAAGGTATTCCTTTTTCCACCAGTAACCTCTTAGCACTCCAAAAGTCCAGTTGCATTTTCTACAGAAGGAGTGTTCAGAACTGCTCAATCATAAGTGTGGTTTAACCCTGTTAGGTGAATGCACAGATCAGAAAGAAGTTTCACAGAATTCTTCAATGTAGTTTATATTAGAAGATATTCCATTTTCCACTATTACCTACTTAGCGCTCTGAATCTCCAGTTGCATTTTCTACAGAAAGAGTGTTTCAGAACTGCTCAGTCAAAAGAATGGTTTAACTCTGTTAGCTGAATGCACAGAACAGAAAGAAGTTTCACAGAATGCTGCGGTGTAATGTTTATATGAAGATATTCTTTTTACCAATATAGGCCTCTTAGCGCTCAGAATGTCCAATTGCAGTTTCTACAGAAAGAGTGTTTCAGAAAGGCTCAATCAAAAGTAAGGTTCAACCCTGTTAGTTGAATGCACAGAACAGAAAGTAGTTTCACAGAATGCTTCTGTGTAGTTTATATTTGAATATATTACTTTTTCCACTACTACCCTCTTAGCGCTCCAAATGTCCAGTTGCATTTTCTACAGAAAGAGTGTTCAGAACTGCTCAATCAAATGTATGATTTAACTCTCTTAGCTGAATGCACAGATTAGAAAGAAGTTGCACAGAATGCTTCTGTGTAGTTTTTATTTGAAGATATACTTTTTCCCAATATAGGCCTCTTAGTGCTCAGATTGTCCAATTGCAGTTTCTACAGAAAGAGTGTTTCAGAATGGCTCTTTCAATAGTAAGGTTCAAATCTGCTATTTCAATGCACAGAACAGAAAGTAGTTTCACAGAATGCTTCTCTGTAGTTCATATTTGACGATATTACTTTTTCCACTATTACCCTCTTAGAGCTCGGAATGTCCACTTGCATTTTCTACAGAAAGTGTGTTCAGAACTGCTCCATCAAAAGTATGGTTTAACTCTGTTAGTTGAATGCACAGATCAGAAAGAAGTTTCACAGAATTCTTCTGTGTAATTTTTATTTGAAGATATTCCTTTTTCCAATATAGGTCTCTTAGCGCTCAGAATGTCCAATTGCAGTATCTACAGAAAGAGAGTTTCAGAACTGCTCAATCAAAAGTAAGGTTCAATACTGTTAGTTGAATGCACGGAACAGAAAGAAGTTTCAGAGAATGCTTCTGTGTAGTTTATATTTGAAGATATTCCTTTTTCCACTATTACCCTCTTAGCGCTCCGAATCACCACTTGCATTTTCTACAGAAAGAGTGTTTCAGAATGGCTCAATCAAAAGTAAGGTTGAACTCGTTTAGTTGAATGCACAGAACAGAAATAAGTTTCACAGAATGCTTCTGTGTAGTATTTAGTTATAGATATTCCTTTTTCGACTATTACCCTCTTAGCGTTCCGAATGTCCACTGGCAGTTTCTATACAAAGAGTGTTTCAGAACAGCTCCTTCAAAGTAAGGCTCAAATCTGTTAGTTGAATGCAGAGAACAGAAAGGAGTTTCAGAGAATGCTTCTGTGTAGTTTTAATTTGGGGATATTCCTTTTTCCACTAATACAATTTTAGCGCTCCGAATGTCCACTTGCGTTTTCTACAGAAAGAGTGTCTCATAACTTCTCAATCAAAAGTATGGTTTAACTCTGTTAGCTGAATGTACAGATCAGAAATATGTTTCACAGAATGCTTCTGAGTAGTTTTTATTTGGAGATATTCTTTTTCCCAATATAGGCCACTTAGCGCTCAGAATGTCCAATTGCCGTTTCTACAAAATGAGTGTTTCAGAAGGCTCAATCAAAAGTAAGGTTCAACTCTGTTAGTTGAATGCACAGAACAGAAAGAAGTTTCACAGAATGCTTCTGTGTAGTTTATATTTGAATGTATTCCTTTTTCCACTATTACCATCTTAGCGCTCCGAATGTCCACTTGCATTTTCTACAGAAAGAGAGTTTCAGAAAGGCTCAATCAAAAGTAAGGTTCAACTCTGTTACTTGAATGCACAGAACAGCAAGAAGTTTCACAGAATGCTTCTGTGTAGTTTATATTTGAATATATTCCTTTTTCCAGTATTACCCTCTTAGTGCTCCGAATGTCCACTTGCATTTTCTACAGAAAGAGTGTTCTGAACGGCTCAATCAAAAGTATGGTTTTACTCTGTTATTTGAATGCACAGATCTGAAAGAATTTTCACAGAATGCTTCTGTGTACTTTTTATTTGAAGATATTCCTTTCTCCAATATAGGAGTCTTAGCGCTCAGAATGTCCAATTGCAGTATCTACAGAAAGAGTGTTTCTGAACTGCTTAATCAAATGTAAGGTTCAACTCTGTTAGTTGAGTGAACGGAACAGAAAGAAGTTTCATAGAATGCTTCTGTGTAGTTTATATTTGAAGATGTTCCTTTTTCCAGTATTACCTTCTAAGCGCTCCGAATGTCCACTTGCATTTTCTACAGAATGAGTGTTTCCGAACTGCTCAATCAAAAGTATGGTTTAATTCTGTTAGCTGAATGCACAGATCAGTACGAAGTTTCACGGAATGCTTCTGTGTAGTTTTTATTTGAAGATAGTCCTTTTTCCAATATAGGCCTCTTAGCGCTCCGTATATCCAATTGCAGTTTCTACAGAAAGAGTGTTTCAGAATGGCTCAATCAAAAGTAGGGTTCAACTCATTTAGTTGAATGCACAGAACAGAGAGTAGTTTCACAGAATGCTTCTGTGTAGTATTTATTTGAAGATATTCCTTTTTCCACTATTACCCTCTTAGCGCTCCAAATGTCCACTTGCAGTTTCTACAGAAAGAGTGTTTCAGGACTGCTCCTTCAAAAATAAGGCTCAACCCTGTTAGTTGAAAGCAGAGAACAGAAACAAGTTTCAGAGAATGCCTCTTTGTAGTTTTTATTTGAAGATATTCCTTTTTCCACAATTACCATCTTAGCGCACCGAATGACCACTTGCATTTTCTACAGAAAGAGTGTTTCAGAACTGCTAAATCAAAAGTATCGTTTAATTCTGTTAGCTGAATGCACAGATAAGAAAGAAGTTTCACAGAATGCATCTGTGTAGTTTTTATTTGAAGATATTCCTTTTTCCATAATTACCAACTTAGCACACCGAATGTCCACTTGCATTTTCTACAGAAAGAGTGTTTCAGAACTGCTAAATCAAATGTATCGTTTAATTCAGTTAGCTGAATGCACAGAACAGAAAGAAGTTTCAGAGAATGCATCTCTGTAGTTTTTATTTGAAGATATTATTTTTCTCAATATAGGCCTCTTAGCGTTCAGAAATCCAATTACAGTTTCTACAGAAAGAGTGTTTCAGAACTGCTCAATCAAAATTAAGGTTCAACTCTGTTAGTTGAATGCACAGAACAGAATGTAGTTTCACAGATTGCTTCTGTGTAGTTTATATTTGAAAATATTCCTTTTTCCACTGTTACCCTCTTAGAGCTCAGAATGTCCACTTGCATTTTCTACAGAAAGTGTGTTCAGAACTGCTCTGTCAAAAGTATGGTTTAACTCTGTTAGGTGAATGCACAGATCAGAAATAAGTTTCACAGAATTCTTCTGTGTAGTTTATATTTGAAGATATTCCATTTTCCACTATTACCCACTTAGCGCTCTGAATGTCCAGTTGCATTTTCTACAGAAAGAGTGTTTCAGAACTGCTCAATCAAAAGTATGGTTTAACTCTGTTAGCTGAATGCACAGATCAGAAATAAGTTTCACAGAATGCTGCTGTGTAGTGTTTATATGAAGATATTCTTTTTACCAATGTAGGCCTCTTAGCGCTCAGAATGTCCAATTGCAGTTTCTACAGAAAGAGTGTTTCAGAAAGGCTCAATCAAAAGTAAGGTTCAACTATGTTAGTTGAATGCACAGAACAGAAAGAAGTTTCACAGAATGCTTCTGTGTAGTTTATATTGGAATATATTCCTTTTTGCACTACTACCCTCTTAGTGCTCCAAATGTCCAGTTGCATTTTCTACAGAAAGAGTGTTCAGAACTGATCAATCAAATGTATGATTTAACTCTGTTAGCTGAATGCACAGATCAGAAAAAGTTTCACAGAATGCTTCTGTGTAGTTTTTATTTGAAGATATTCTTTTTCCCAATATAGGCCTCTTATCGCTCAGATTGTCCAATTGAATTTTCTACAGAAAGAGTGTTTCAGAATGGCTCTATCATAGGTAAGGTTCAACTCTGTTATTTGAATGCACAGAACAGAAAGTAGTTTCACAGAATGCCTGTCTGTAGTTCTTATTTGACGATATTACTTTTTCCACTATTACCCTCTTAGAGCTCCCAATGTCCACTTGCATTTTCTACAGAAAGAGTGTTCAGAACTGCTCAATCAAAAGTATGGTTTAACTCTGTTAGTTGAATGCACAGATCAGAAAGAAGTTTCACAGAATTCTTCTGTGTAGTTTTTATTTGAACATATTACTTTTTCCAATATAGGACTCTTAGCGCTCAGAATTTCCAATTGCAGTATCTACAGAAAGAGAGTTTCAGAACTGGTCAATCAAAAGTAAGGTTCAATATTGTTAGTTGAATGCAAGGAACAGAAAGAAGTTTTACAGAATGCTTCTGTGTAGTTTATATTTGAAGATACTCCTTTTTCCACTATTACCCTCTTAGCGCTCCGAATCACCACTTGCCTTTTCTACAGAAAGAGTGTTTCAGAACGGCTCAATCAAAAGTAAGGTTCAACTCTTTTAGTTGAATGCACAGAACAGAAAGAAGTTTCACAGAATGCTTCTGTTTAGTATTTAGTTGAAGATATTCCTTTTTCGACTATTACCCTCTTAGCGTTCCGCATATCCACTGGCAGTTTCTACACAAAGAGTGTTTCAGAACAGCACCTTCAAAAGTAAGGCTCAACTCTGTTAGTTTAATGCAGAGAACAGAAAGGAGTTTCAGAGAATGCTTCTGTGTAGTTTTTATTTGGGGATATTCCTTTTTCCACTATTACAATCTTAGCGCTCCTAATGTCCACTTGCATTTCCTACAGAAACAGTGTTTAATAACTGCTCAATCAAAAGTGTGGTTTAACTCTGTTAGCTGAATGCACAGATCAGAAATAAGTTTCACAGAATTCTTCTGAGTAGTTTTTATTTGGAGATATTCTTTTTCCCAATATAGGCCACTTAGCGCTCAGAATGTCCAATTGCAGTTTCTACAGAATGAGTGTTTCAGGACGGCTCAATCAAAAGTAAGGTTCAACTCTGTTAGTTGAATGCACAGAACAGAAAGTAGTTTCACAGAATGCCTGTCTGTAGTTCTTATTTGACGATATTACTTTTTCCACTATTACCCTCTTAGAGCTCCGAATGTCCACTTGCATTTTCTACAGAAAGTGTGTTCAGAACTGCTCAATCAAAAGTATGGTTTAACTCTGTTAGTTGAATGCACAGATCAGAAAGAAGTTTCACAGAATTCTTCTGTGTAGTTTTTATTTGAACATATTCCTTTTTCCAATATAGGACTCTTAGCGCTCAGAATTTCCAATTGCAGTATCTACAGAAAGAGAGTTTCAGAACTGGTCAATCAAAAGTAAGGTTCAATATTGTTAGTTGAATGCAAGGAACAGAAAGAAGTTTTACAGAATGCTTCTGTGTAGTTTATATTTGAAGATACTCCTTTTTCCACTATTACCCTCTTAGCGCTCCGAATCACCACTTGCATTTTCTACAGAAAGAGTGTTTCAGAACGGCTCAATCAAAAGTAAGGTTCAACTCTTTTAGTTGAATGCACAGAACAGAAAGAAGTTTCACAGAATGCTTCTGTTTAGTATTTAGTTGAAGATATTCCTTTTTCGACTATTACCCTCTTAGCGTTCCGCATATCCACTGGCAGTTTCTACACAAAGAGTGTTTCAGAACAGCACCTTCAAAAGTAAGGCTCAACTCTGTTAGTTTAATGCAGAGAACAGAAAGGAGTTTCAGAGAATGCTTCTGTGTAGTTTTTATTTGGGGATATTCCTTTTTCCACTATTACAATCTTAGCGCTCCTAATGTCCACTTGCATTTCCTACAGAAACAGTGTTTAATAACTGCTCAATCAAAAGTGTGGTTTAACTCTGTTAGCTGAATGCACAGATCAGAAATAAGTTTCACAGAATTCTTCTGAGTAGTTTTTATTTGGAGATATTCTTTTTCCCAATATAGGCCACTTAGCGCTCAGAATGTCCAATTGCAGTTTCTACAGAATGAGTGTTTCAGGACGGCTCAATCAAAAGTAAGGTTCAACTCTGTTAGTTGAATGCACAGAACAGAAAGAAGTTTCACAGAATTCTTCTGTGTAGTTTATATTTGAATATATTCCTTTTTCCAGTATTACCTTCTTAGTGCTCCGAATGTCCACTTGCATTTTCTTCAGAAAGAGTGTTCATAACGGCTCAATCAAAAGTATGGTTTTACTCTGTTAGTTGAATTCACATATCAGAAATAAGTTTCACAGAATGCTTCTGTGTAGTATTTAGCTGAAGATATTCCTTTTTCGACTATTATCCTCTTAGCTCTCCGAATGTCCAATTTCAGTTTCTACACAAAGAGTGTTTCAGAACTGCTCCTTCAAAAGTAAGGCTCAACTCTGTTAGTTGAATGCAGAGAACAGAAAGAAGTTGCAGAGAACAGAAAGAAATTTCACAGAATGCTTCTGTGTACTTTATATTTGAATATATTCCTTTTTCCACTACTACGCTCTTAGCGCTCCAAATGTCCAGTTGCATTTTCTACAGAAAGAGTGTTCAGAACTGCTCAATCAAATGTACGGTTTAACTCTGTTAGCTTAATGAACATATCAGAAATAAGTTTCACACAATGCTTCTGTGTAGTTTATATTTGAAGATATTCCTTTCTGTTGTCTGCATTAAAATCAATCAAAAAATTATATTGAAATTGAAATACTGAATTTTATACTAAAGACAAGGCCTCCAACTGAAAATGAAATTTTCCAGGTGAAAATTTCCAAATCATAAATATGTAGGGACAAAAAACTTTATTTATAAAGAAAAAGATAATTCTAATTAATTGATGATTCAAAGGTTTACAACTTTAAAAGTAAATATTATCTTTGAAGTAAAGTCCATTTAAATTATTTATGCCGCCAAAATTTTAGTAATTGTATATGTATATCATGTAAACTTTTTCGAGAATGATGGAATTGGAAATGTTAGGGTATTATGCGGAAAAAATCACCTAAAGAAAAAAATTATCTCCTCATGAAGGATTACTTTAGCCACTTTGACAGGTGTAGGTAAAAGAACACTTAATGCACATCAATATGATTAGGAGATGCGCGCTTAGATATACGTTATCATTGAAAAGAGAATTGTATTATCAGGTTTGCAGGGGCCCTTCTTATCCTTCATATTTATGTAACTTTGTCATCTATAGAAAGATTATAGGAATTTTAAAAATAGCTGATAGTTAAGAAACATCACCATAACACTGTGCTGAATGCATAATAAAACATTTCCCTTCTCTCTAAAAGCCTTTTAAAATTATGTACCATAATCAGTATGGCCAGCAGAGGGTCATTTCCATGTTCAAGTTCCTCTGTTTCTCGAGGGTGAGAATCCTTCTATAGTCTTCTGAGGGTGACACTGTAGTGTTTTCTTAGCCTGATTATTTTTATCTATTTTTTCCGATGCTTTCCTTTGTATATTTACATTTTACATATTGAAAGTTATTTTTTCAAATATTTTATATGCAAGTTTACAAAGTACAACGACTGTACATTAAAATAACTTATTTATGCCATATGGAAGATTAAATATAATTTTACAATATCTAATATTGATTGTTTAGTTTCTAATCATTGATACTTGACATGATTTTTCCCAGCATACCTCAAAATATTCTTCAAAATCCTGCGAATTAATTCCTGTAACACTTCTGAGGTGTATTAATAAGCTAGAGATGTAAAGAAGATTTGCAGAGAAAATTAGGTTCCCAAATTAGAAATTTTGTCCCACTATCGACTAGAAACCTCTTGAAATGATCAAAAACAATAATAATGCATGTCATAGAGGAAAACCAATAAGGCTGCTGCAGCATGACTACCTCTGTGACCTCAGACAAGTTACGTGTGGGTCCCTACTTCTGTGACCTCAGACAAGTTACGTGTGGGTCCGCACTTATTTTCTTCATCTCTAATAAATATTCGACAAATCTCATTTTCAAAAGTCTTTTAAGGCCTATCCACCTTTCTTTTTCTGATGGAGTTTTGCTCTCATTGCCCAGGCTGCAGTGCAATGTCATGGTCTCGGCTCACACAACCTCCGACTCCCGGGTTCATGTGATTCTCCTGCCTCCACCTCCTGAGTAGCTGGGATTACAGGTGCGCAACACAACGCCCAGCTAATTTTTTGTATTTTTAGTAGAGATGGGGTTTCACCATGTTGGTCAGGCTGGTCTTGAACTCCCGACCTCAGGTGATCTGCACGCCTCGGCCTCTCAAAGTGCTGGGATTACAGTCATGAGCAACCGCGGCCTGTGAGGGCTTTCTACTTTTAAGATGTCAGGACGTATAGCCTGGGAGGTAAATGGTAGTATATATATACATATATATATGTATATATATATACACACACACACACTGTATATATATACATATATACGGTATATTATACTATATATACATATATACTGAATATTATACTCTATATATACATATCTACTGTATATTATATATATATATATATATATACACATACACACATACACACATACACACATGAGACAGAGAGAAGAGATAGACAATTTCATGTGAAAATATAAACTGTTAACATAATATTTTGCTTCTCTGAGGAATATTTAGCATTGTTCTCAATCTTCTCTGCAGAATTTAAGCATTTTTCTCAGAACTCACCAGATAGAATGAGGGAGGGGCCATATGATACGAGCCAGAGATGAAGGGAGAACAATAGAGAGGGTGCTTTGGGAAAAATAGTACAGTAAGGCTAGGGAATACTTCTCTCCAACAAAAAGACCAAGGTCACAGCTGTATCTCTTCAGAAGCCAAACTTTCTTTTAAAATGTCAATTTCCATCTATTTCTTGCTTCACAGACATTCCATTCATTGCTGGATTTCAAATAAAGCCTTTCCATGTGCAACCTTTCTATAGAAAAAGAGAAATATGGGGGACAGTACAGTCTAAGAAGTGATTAAGAATATCTAGTGGACTTTCCCAGACTGTAAATCTTTACATATATCTGAGCCTAATGAGGTGATTTATTGTGCTATAATGCACAGTGAACTATACAGATGCTTCTTTTTGATCATGCTGCAGAATGGAACTAAATACTAAATACCAAATAGCACTCCCATGATTCTTATACATGTGGCATATTTATGCTTTTTTATATAGCAATTCTTATTCTTAGCTCTTAGGCAACTACGGAATCTATTTGTCATTTTAATAGTCATGCTCCATTTGAGTTATGCAAGGTAGAAATTCTAAGTAGAAAATCTTGTTTTTATTGAAAGTTTTTAGTAAACATTTTGGAAAAAGTCTGTTTTTTGATGCTACTTCTGCACGCTTTCTCAACATGATATTACTTGGTATTGTCCTTATTAACCATAGTACACCATATTCTGCAAATGTTAGAGAGGGTTAAAAATCAGTCATGTATAAGTAAAGCTAATGAAATAGAAAGGAAACCATATTTAGGAAATGGAAGGCAGAAGCAAATGTATTAACCGTGAGTTAGAAACGGTTTAGTCTTTGGAATGAAGCAGCAAGAGTTTAAAAATCTGGTTTGTGATTCACTAGCTTTGTGACCTTGGAGAATTACCTCAGATTTCTGAGTATCAGTTTAGTAGGTGATATCAATTGCAACTTCGCAGAAATATCACAAGTATTAAATAAAGGACTTAGTATCTGGGAGAGCATAGAAAATTACTAATAGTTACATTTTTGTTAATATTACCGTTATTATTATCATACGTATAGTATTTTCTTTCACTGACAATGCATTTAGGACATAAGGAGAACTATAGAACAGTGCTTCTCCAACTTAAATGCAGAGCATGAATCACCTGGAGTTTTGTCAAAATGCGAATTCTGACTCAGTAGCCCTGCAAACTAAGGAAATCTTGGTAATGCTGGTGCTGCTAGTTCACCAACAGACCACACGTTTTGCAACAGCTATATAGAATGTCCTGTTTCTTTTTTTAATCACAAAACATGGCAAGCTCTAAAATAAAGCAGAATAACAGATTTAAATGTTAATACTCATGTCCTCAATTTATAATTTCTCCCTCCCTAACAATGGTATAATTCTGATTAAAAATTAGCAAAGAAAAAAATGGAAATTAATCTTCCTATGTTTATTCTTTTAACAAATTCTGTGTGATTACTACTGGGTTACTTGCTGTAGGAAATAGAAAAATTGCTTTGACATAGATCCTCAAGAATCTGTCCCACTACAAGCTTATTTTTGTAGGAAGCTAAAAGATTTATATAAATAACCGTAATTAAAGAGACAAATGAAGAAGTGCAATGAAAGACGTAGGGAAAGTGCTAGAGGAGTTCGGGGTGGAGGAAAATTATCCTCAAATAATATCTATGCGTAACATTATGCTATCTTCCCTAACCAGCGCTTGACCAGATTGTCACAGTGAACTTTGGTCCTTTCTTATATCTTAGTTTTGGTTCCCACATCCTTCTGTTTGGGGAAGTTCTTGTTTTCCTCATGTAATGACAACAACACTTAAACAATGTATACCAGATAAAAGGAACTATATTGCTTGCTTTATTTACATAGTTAATTTAATTTGTACAATGAACTATGAAGTAATCAGCATTATTTCCTTCATTTTACATATGAGAAAATGGAGAATCAGCGACATTGAATCATCTCAAGTTTCTAAAATATCCACTCTCACCAGGCTGTTTACCCTGTTTTTGTCTGTATGCTGCTATAACAAAATGCCACAGATTGAGTAATTCATAAAAAACAGAAATGTATTTCTCACAGTTCTGGGGCTGAGAAGTCCGAAATCAAGGCAGCGGAGATTTGGCAGTTGGTCCCGAGGTGGCACCTTCTTGCTTCGTCTTCACGTGACAAAAGTGGGCAAAAACGGACAATGTGACGACATGGCAGAAGAGACTGAGGAGCCCGGCATTCCTCTAAAGCATCTTTTACGAGGACGTTTATCTCATTCATGAGGGTGGATCCTTCTTCACTTAATCACTTAACCAAAAGCCCCATCTCTTGATGTCATTGTCCTGGGATTTTAGTTTCAACATACAAACTTTGGATGGGCACATAGGTTCAAATCATAGCACCCTCCAAATTATAATGCCTCTCTCATGCCTGTTCTCCTTGAAGTACCCTCTGGTTTTGCTCTCTTCATTCTTGCCATCACAGTTAACCCTTCAGTTCCATTTCTTTAAGTAATCTCTAAATTTGTAAGATGGTTCCATCTTTTTTTTTTGTATATGGCAGTCTCTCAAACATATTTGTCATATGAACTAAGCAGGTAAATATGTAAATGCCAGCTAAATTTTAGTGAATGATATAATGGCCTAAAGTTGTATCTACCCTTCAGCCAAATATATTTACTTTTAGTAGCAATCTCCTGTCATATACAAAGTCACGACTCTAGGGGTAAACATTTTAGCCTGTGGGTAAGATGTAAAGCAGTGGTATGTTATAGTGACAACTCACTGTCATAGCACTGGGACATGCTCCTCTATCTGCTACAAATTGAATCAACAAAATATATATGATTTTGTCAGATTTAAATGTATGCTCCTGTTAGTAAAATAAAAGTATGGGAAAACTTTACGGAGTAGATTTAATAGAAATGTTTTCCTGAGTTATCTGCCTTCTTTATTTTTATGTTATGCTTTAAGTCTATGGTCAATGTATAGAGCTATGATTGATGTGCTTTTCCAATTCTGTTCAGATCAGACAGGTTAATTTTCTTCTTTTAAATCTTCTTGAATTTTGTCTAACACTTTTTGTTCCAATTTCTTACTAGATTATACTCCCTTCCCTAACTGCTTCATGATTACTTATACACAAACAATATTATGATATTGACACATTGAATTCATTTTAGGTGATGATTTTGGTCATAAACATGAGCAGGTTGTGAAGTGTTTCAGCCATCCCAGGGCATGGCTGTCAGTCCCTTGTCTAATGTTTCAAAAAAATCTTGAATTTGTGATGATGCTGTGATGGTCCCTCAGATATTCTTACACACATCTTTGCCCCTTGTTCCCTCTAACTTTCCTCTTCTGATAAAAAAGCAAACACTGCCAAGCTTAAATGGAATTACATTTGGATGCAAGTGTCACTATGCAATGGTTGCCAATAAAAGTACACAAGGAATTTTATTATGGTGAATTAAAGGCAAACAGACTTCAGAGAAATGAGCACGAACATGAAAATGGCGCATGGTACGCGGATCTCACTGGAAAGTCATTCTGTACACAATGTTTTCACTAGAAAAATCCATTAGCTTTAGCTAGAAATTGAAATTACTTTGTAGGAAATCAGAATAAAATATGTGAAAACATTATATTCTGTGCAAGATTAATACCACGCCTGGTGTTGAAAGGTTTGTGGTCTTGCTTCGACGATGCTAAAAGGTCAGAAACCACAAAGATGCATATGTGTTGTCGTTTGCACAGTTACTAATTTTTCTCATTATTTCCATAATGCGATGTGCTGTTTCAACAGAGAAACCCTCTGGAGAGTGGCTTGCACTGTTTTCAGGCAGCTCTTTTGCTTTCATGTTTTGGCCTTGGCCAGGGAATTCAGACAGACTTTTCAGTTATTTTCGACAAGAATGTATTCATTGATTGTTTTAAATAATAATAAATAGATTTTAAAATTACTGTACATTACTGCACTTTAAACGCCATGAGGTCAAGGACTCTAAAGTCTGGACATCATTGTATACCCTACATCTTGCACAAGGTTTAGAAAAAATGGCATGGACACCTATTTTTTGAATCAATAAATGAATACATAAAAGAATTCCAAACTCTAGTCCAAGGTTTTAGATTAATAATGTATTAAAATGCGTAAAATTTATAGACAAAACTCTTCTTATTTAGAAGTTTATTCTTTAATTGGAGAGATAAAATATATGCACATAAAAGCTTAAGGAAAAATAATAAGGGTTTTGAAGTACTTACTATGTGAAAAATTTAGCATAAATCTTACATCCATTTATTTAACACATTTTATACGTTGCATTATTTATATATAGTGCTGATTGGTAGAATTCATATGTGAACGGAACTATAAAAATTTTGAGGATAAGCACTAGAAACACAGAATAAATAGAGTGTTAACATGCAAAACACAGAAATACTTCAATTGACTAGGTGAAAGAAAAGATTTCTGGTTCCATGTACACTGATTATTGAGGGATGAGTATGACATTATTATGCCAGAATCAATAAATATTTTAAATAGGGAGAAAACTATAATTATATATCTTTGTGTTCAACAGGAGTAGCAGTACTGATAAAGTAGAAGTTTGTTATACCTTTTTTATAGTCTTTTAAAGTTGTTTATAAATAAAATCTACTCTTAGTTAATTAATGGTTGATGTTCATTGAAGTGTTTTCAAATTTTTGACCTCTGAATTGCCTTGTACATATGGAGAAATAAAGCTTGCCTAGCATAATTTCTTGAGTGGAGAATGAATGATCTGGATAGATTTGTTGACAATATGTCTGTACTTATTTTATTAATTCTTTAATCTTCATGAAGAAAAATATAAAAGTCATATTCTAGTGTTTTATACCATGGAAAAAATGTCTTATCCTTTTCCTAAGGAAAAATACATCATGACACAAAAGTAAAGTTAATTAAATTACTTACTTTATTAATTAACTGTCTATTATTTCTATGGGTTGAAGTAAATTTGATACTCAATGCTATTTAATCTAATTCTAAAAGCTTGAATGAGTAATGATTTTTTCATGTAAGGTTAGTTGAAATAAATTATCACTGATTTTCAGATTTAATATTAATTAGCTATTGCATATTCTTAATGGGATATAAGTGTTTAAAAAGCCCTTTTTGGTTGCGAAAAGACCACGCCCATTGTAGACTTCTTAGAATACATCACATCTGGCCTCCTTTTTAGAGTGGGGAATTCAACTCATAAGTGGCTGGACATTGATTCTGAACATTTTGAACATTATTTGCCTGTCTTCACTCATACTGGTTGCTGTTCTTTTATAAGTAATCACCATGTTTAGCATGCACTTGAACTATTGTTACTTAGGGTGCTTGACTATTTACAAGTCTCACTAGGATTCTAGGTATTCATTAGTCTCGTGGTGTGTATTTGCTGATGGTCCTATTATCTTTGTTGGTTCAGTTACACAGTACCATCCAAGATGCTGCAACACATTATACACAGGGTATGGGTTGTGGGAGCTGCAGATATCAGTTATTATTTAGGCTCAGAAACTTAGAATCTCTGCAAGGTTGGACATGATCCTTAGTCTTGTTTTAAGACCGTCTTGTTTTAAAAGTTAAACCCAAATTCTTAAAATATAGAATAGGGGTGCTAGTAGTGCTCACAGAATTGTAGTAAAGATCAGCTGGGAAAGAAGAGCCTATTAAACAGAGCCTGGTATTTAATAAGTATCAGCTGCCTTCAATTAGGAATCTGTGTTGTCATGATTAGAAGATTGCTGGTTTATTTTACAGATCTGTAAGTATAGCCAAAATATGTCAAAATAACCACCAGAAAGAATCATATACCGTCCCTTGAACATTTCATCCCTAGAATCTAGCCAGATTAGCATCTCTATACTGGCAATACTGTTAACACAGATTGTGCTCAAACCCCTCATTGACTTTTCAGCACCTGTAAATTACTGGAGATTTAGGAAGAAGTCTGGGGTTATGGCTTAGTTAAGCTGAGTGGCCAGAAAGTGTGAGATGCTGGATGCCTCCTCCAGTTCATTTCTCCAGCGGCCGCACCAGGCGTATCCATAGCTCCGCTCCCGGGAGCTCGTCTCCGGCGTGGGGCGTGTGCGCACCCCTGGCCGGGCGGAGCCTGGAGCCTGCTCATTAGCAGCGCGGGCAGCTCGTGCGCCCGCAGGAGGGAGGCGGAAGCACAGCCCTGAGCCGCCAGCAGGAGGAGGGAGCGCGGCGGCTGCAGGCAGGGGAGGGAGAGGAAAGAACGGAGGGACGGTTCCCGGACAGAGCGGGAGGAATCGGGGAGCGGCCAGTCCAGGGGGAGCTGCTCCGCTGCGCTGCGCTCGTTATTCACAGGACGCGGCGGCGCTTCCCGGGGCCGCTTCCCGGTCCCCTGGGTGGAGGCTGCCATCTAAACCTGACTCCAGGTGAGTTCCCCAAAGAGGCGAAGCGAGGGGTCTCGAACCAGAGACTTGGAACTGGCGAGGCTGCTCGGCTCCCCAAGCGCTGCTGCCTTGACATTTCCCGATTCACGGGAGGTTTTGGGGGCGGCTGCACAGGCTGGAGGGGCGGATGGGCGGTTGCGATCCTCAGCCGGCGTGGGGGCGTTCGGGAGGAATTAGCTTCAGTGAACGGGGTTTTAGGAGATGTCCGCAAGGCACGCGCTATGTACGCGTTTCTAGACGAGCTTTTGAGACAGAAATTTGGCTTCCCGGATGCCCGTTTTGGCCTTCTGTCCTTCCTTTTGCTTGCCTCATGCCCAATTTTCCAAGCCGAGGAAAGGACTGGAAGGGCGTGGAAGTAGGAGGTCTGGGCACAGCATTCGGCAGGGCAGCCCTGGTCTCCAAGTTTGGGGGTGGGGGGTGGGACTCTTTTCCTTTCAGCCTAATTTACCAGGGGAAAACCCGCAGAGCACCTTGAGGTGCCTTTGCTCCGCACCCTCCATAAGCTTATTAGAGGGAACTTGAGGCTCGCTAGACAACCTGTGACAGGTGACGGCAATTTAGCTTAAAAGCCATGTTGGTTCACTTCGTCTCCTCTTTATCCTTTGTTGCAAAATTGATACCTTTTTGGATTTCTTTAACAGCACAAAGTTTAAGTGGCCGGCTGACAGGAAATATTTCTTTTGAAAATGCTATGAGAAAAGTGATGAGTTAACGTTGAGAGAAAGGCAACTTTATTTTCTCGGAAGAACTTTGGGGAAAGAGATTGATAGGGAAATTCTGGGCATGAAATTATGGACATTTCCCACAGAACTTCCTTCATTTATTTATTTTTTTACATTTCCTTCATTTTTTTTTTTAATCGTGTGTGTGTGTATCAGAGAGACAAAATTCGTTGGAGGTATTAGGACTTTATTTGGTTTAGAAGTTTCTTTCTTACTAATAGCACTAATTTGTGATCTTCATGATTATAAGAATTTACTAAGTGTTTTGCTTTTAGGTGTTTTGGGTCTGTTTTTTAAAAAAATTCAATACTTACTTTGTGGGCCTTGCTGAATACCTCTCAATAAAATCGGTGGGCATACAGTTAGTGACATGACCCCTGTGGATTTAATAGCAGGTAAGTATACAAATGATAAGTTTAGGAAATAAATGTCAGAATCAACATTTAGGTGTGAAATTGAAATATCTTTCAAATATTTACCAAACTCTCTTATAGGATCCAATGTCATTTTATGGTCAAGAGAGCTTAAAGGTTTCTCAGATTGAGATATATGTATCTACTTTGTTAATCCAAATGTAATGTTTTATTTTGTTCTTTAATGACTGTTTGAATTCAACAAATAAAACTTGCATATTTAATGTAAAGTTCTTTCACATATATTACTTCTCCAATTTTTAATATAAATTTAAGGAGAAAAGCAATATTCCATTTTGTAGATGAAGAGACTGTGTCACAGAAGTATTACTTTACCTAGATTTCTGTAATTATTATGTTATAAACTTAGAAATTACATATTATTCTGGAACATATAAAATATATGAATGTTATAAACCATAAGAATTCAGACCTATGCTATTTAACTTCAAGTTTAGTTCTTTACCCAAACAATTGCATGACTACATTGAGACTACTGAAGTAATTATATATGAACACGCTATACGAAAAAATACTTAAAACATTTCTTATTTTTGTCGTTTCTCTTTGATATAAAATATACTATAATTTAATGGAGTTATATTCCATATTTAGATGCTCCTAACTTCCAAATAACACCTAAACTCCTAAAAACTGACCTGTGTCCTTCTTAATAGAAGTGGCTTGACCGGGAGACCCAATTTTTACTAAGAATATTCTTGGGATAATTTATGTCTTATAATCAAGATAAAGACAGGCCACATTTAGTTGTATTTTTAAACCACTTAGTGTGAAGTTGCAACGCAGACATAACTTGCTTTCAGGCTACACTGCCAGCTTTGCAGTGAATAGTCTTTAAGATTCCGTGGAAACATTGGCAGATATAGCTAATGTCTATCTGATGTAGGATTTATGAGAAAAGGAGAGGTAGAAACTGAATGCTCTTATATTTCATATGTGACCACATTCATAAAACTTTATTGATAAGTACTTTGTTGTCTGACACGGGCTGATACAAATAGGCTTCTTCAAGAGTTGAGGAAGAAAACTAAATCCCTATAATACAGCCTTTTTCCTCCTTTTCTTTCTTAAGCGGTAATAGTTGATCCTAGCTTTTGTGTGTCTATGCATGCTCAATACAGTTAGGGGTATAAGGAGAAGTTAAGCAAGAATAGTGAATGCTAGCTAGGAAAGTTTTTGGAGTCTCAAATACTTTGGAACGATTTTTCACATTATATACATAAAATTCCTAGTTACATTTGGGAACTAAGTATATTATACACAACTTTGCATCTGATTACAGGATTCCCTGTACATTTATAGCTCAGGTATTCTGGAAAGAGTCAAGATAATTAGTTTTATGGCTCTTGCCCGTGTGACCTGTTTCTTTCTGGTCCTGATATTAAAAGGATGACTTAAATTTTCTGGAATGTCAAAATTTTCTCTTCCCTTGGATCCTACAAAATACTTCAAGCAGTGTATGTGTGATACTCGCTGTCATTCCAACATTTCCAATCCTCCTGAGAATGCTAAACAATGCCCTAGATTTCTTCCTTTGTAATTCTTTCAGATAGAGGGTTAGCTGAGTTAGGAAGAAAGGAGAGAGGGAGAGAAGAAGAGAGATGACATTTTATCCCTCAGGAAAGAACAAGACCAATTGTATTCCTAATTTAGAAATATTATTCTACAAACATTCCTGAACAAGAGGGCTTTGCATATACATTAAAGCAGAATACCTAGTCAACTTCTAGTTATGCCATGTAGTGAAATGGAAGTAAGATGAGCAGGCCGAGATCATTTTTGTTGGAGAACTGAGACCACATGAAATAGGTAACAGAGTTACCCCAACTGGGGGGCAAGAGGACTTGAAAGTTTCCTCCATAAATTTGCAGTTAGTACAGGGCTGCTCCAGTGATCAGAGTCATGAATGCCCTAGAGTGTCTGTATAACCCTGTACACAGGCTGAGACAGCTCTAACGGCCCAGAAAAGCCTCTGGACAGAATCACTGCACCCTTGGACATTGTCCGACCGCATGTATGAGAATAGTGAGTGCTGAGGAGTTGTGGGTAGCTCGGTACAACTCTTGCTAAAGGAGTGTCATCAACATTCATTGCTGAAAGTGAATTTTTTCATTCACATATGTGATGCCTATTAGGTCATGATTTCTTGGATACCAATTTGTACAAGATATGAATTAATTTTTGAACATCCTTTCTTAAAAGTACCATGTTCATATAGTTGCTCATTTTAATATGAGTAGTTCAGATGGGACATAATAGAGTAAGGAAATGATTGAACATCCTAAGATCTAGTGTATATACCTTTGTTCATGATGAGATTCATCCCCTGTCCCCCTTTGTAGTGACACTGATGGCATAAGGAGTATTAGATGAAATTTAATGCAGAAAACAATGGGATATATGAATGGTAGATATGGTTGACAACCACCATTTTCACTGAAGTTGTTTCAAAGCAAAGAAATTTGGGATAAATTCATTTTATTTGCTCCTGAAGGGTAATTAGGAATAAGTAGGAATTGTGAAGAGGCTGTAGTGTTGACATTAAGAGAAGTTTTTGATTCTTAAAATAGGATATATTACACAAGAGTGAACAAACAGAAGATACTGAACAAATATTCTGTCATAAGTAAGTGATGGATTATTCGGACTTGTTGAACTATGTTTTTAAATGTATTATTTAAATATTTAAATATTATTAAAACCTTAAATAATATTTAAATATTATAAAAGTTGTAGAAAATTATGTTTTCAATACAAATATACACTTATAAGCTATATTGTAGATATGGGAGTAAACAATGCAATTTTTTTTAACTGAGTGAAAAATTTAGTTTTTTAAAATTCCAAATGGAGCTAACAGCTTAGTGTGATACATATTTTGAATTTCAAAATTTGTAACCAAATAGGACAAATGTGTTGAACTGTACTTTTCTTGAAGAACCGTGATAAGAATGAGCGGTGAAAAAATTACAGCATACTTACCAGGGATCAAATACTTGCTTAGGGTTAATAAGAAAAATCTCAGCAAACGCTAGAAATGAGGTACACGATCTATCAGAGACCCATGATTAAAGTGGTATCTTGTTAGGTATATGAGCTTGAAAAGAAACGGCATAGCTTCACTTTACCCCAGTTGCTTCTTTTGTAAAACGGGGAGACTAAGAGTGTGGTAACTCAAAATCCTTTGTTAATGATTTTCTTCTTAGAACAGTGCCAGGTCCAATTAGGATTAGATTGCTATTTTTATTATTGATATTTGCCCTAGTTCTGCCTTTTATTGACTGTGTGACATTGGTGAAGATCCCTTTCTGAAGCTTTGTTTCTTACCTACAAGCTGGGAATAGAATACCTGCTATGAAGAGTGGTTGTTAGTACATTAGAAAGGCTGGATATTTGTTTATATAAGGGGCTCAGCGCATGGTAGAAATTTGATAGCATTTTTTGCTTGCCCTCCCATGTATTACTGTGAAGACATCCCACATATTATGTCCAAGTTTTTATTTTCCCCTCAAATGCAATGTCAAGCACAAAACATTCCCATCTCCCAATTCTCTTCTGATGTTCTACAACCATTAAAGTATAGAAAACTAGAATGAGTGTTTTTATAACTTTTGCTGTACTTAAGCATGTGGAGAGAAGAGCGCTAGATCACAGGACACACTTTGATAGGAAAAGGGAAATATTTACACTGCAAACAACTTTCTCCTCATGCTTAACAGTTTTATGCTGTCATTCTGTCAGCACCAAGTGAGATTTTTCTATTTAAATAGTTTTCTATTTGTGGTATGATAATTCATGTATGGACTTCATGTAACTAACATAAATATAATGGATGGTTGAGAAGTGGTTTATTTTTACCAAGAGGAAAAAATGTGTACACGATTTTTTAAAATATTGCTTTGAAAATATTTAAAATTAATTTTGATTCAGTTGGTGGAAGATAGCGTCACAAACTCACTGCTAGTGGTATTCTTGAGAAGTAATGTTTGAATTTTCTAGGTATTGTCCCCAGACTGCCTTAAAAGAATTTAATTTTAGATGTAAATTTTCTGCTTAACATGGAAGATTTTCCCTGAAAATATTAGCTTCATCAGATACATAGTTGCTTAGGGGTAGCTGCATGGAATTATGGGAAGAGTGAAATAGAAAAAAATTTTCATGTCTAAGTTATACATACTGGTGTAATCATATTGATTGGATGATAATGATAATTACAGCAGTAATGTGATTGAAAGGGTAAGCAAGTAACATATACTACAGTTACTAATATAATCCTGTGATTGAGTTTACCACTTCGTTTCTCTTTCCTGGAAACCCTTAAGTTTGTCACTATTGCACTTTATTTCCTTTGCTTATTGTAGTGGTGTATTAGTTGTATTACTGCTGCTATAACAAATTACGACACATTTACATAACTTAACACATATTTATTGTCTTGCAGTTTCAAAGGTCAGAAGTCCAAAATCACTTTAATTAGGCTAAGTCAATGTGTCTGCAGTGTGGGTTCCTTCTCGAGGTGCTGAGGGGAGAATCCATTCTCTTGCATTTTCTGCTTCTGGTGGCACCTGTCTTCATTGTCTTTTCCCCATTCCTCCATTTTCAAGGTGCATTGCTTTTATTTCTGTTTCTGTCTCTGCGCTGTCTCCTCCTTTAACTTTGAGTCCTTCTCTCCACTTCATCTAAGGACTCCTGTGATTACTTTGGACTCACGTGGATGATCTGGGATAATCACCTTGTCTCCAGATCCTTAAATGAATCGTATCTACAAGTCCTTTGGCTGTGTAAGGCAGCACATTCCCAGGGCCGGGAGATTAGGTGAAGAACATCTTTTGGGACTATTATGCAGCCTATCACAAGTGGTAATATCACTTTTATGCCTTGAGACCCTGAAATTAATGTACTTGCTTACGCATGGAAAAACAATGTATCTGTGGGGGTAACAGTTTATTTTTGAACCATTAGAAGGTATTGATGGGGAAGTTTTCATCTGACAACAGATACTGATAAATTAAATACCCTTAGATTTGTCAAAACTAGCTTTAGTAAAATATAAGTAAAAGTATTTGCACTGCTAGGGTCAAAAATATTAATTAAACCCATTATTTATCAAGGCCAAGTCCTGGATTAGTTAGGTTTAAATTAACCTAGAACATTATCTTCCATAGTGCTTAATTGTGAAGCTTAGTTCTTGTTGACAAAAGCTCATCCATATAAGAAAGCATCGAAAGGTTGGTGTTTTTTTAACCTTTGCAGAATATAACTTTTCAAAGGGATGTTAGACAGTAGTTCCATCACAATTGATGCAGTTCACAGACATTCTTTGTGAATATTTTATCTCATGAGTTATATCTATGACACTAATCATAGACTTCTAGAAGAAATTTAGCAATGGTCATGTCAGCCTTTCAAATCTTTCTGTAACCTAGAAGAGGATCATTGCATAAGATAGATTCATTTTCCCCTTTATTCCATTGTTGCCAGAGAGAACTTGAAATGCCCTGTTCAAATTAATTTAATGCAAATGAATTCTTGCTGCCTCACAAGTAGTTTGTCCTTCATTTTTCTTAAAATTATATTGAAAATGGATGTGACCTGCTTTACTGGTTGTTGTGCAGGAAGCGTTGTCCTTCCTGAAAGCTCCCTCCATTGTCAAAATGAAGCCATTAAGAGTAAAGTAAATTATATTATCTGATCATAGTATCACAATTGACCTTAAAACAATAAATTTTATAATCAGTGCAAATTGCTGAATAGTGTTTGCAGTTGTAGAAATTTCAAAGGAAACCCTGGTTGAGATACAAAGCTGCTATAATCATTTTTAAAATCTTTGTTTTTCTTTTACTTTGGAACAGTAGTGCAGTAAGTACTTTTGCCTTATTGTTCTCTCTGCCTTCCAGAAACCCTCATTCAAATATTCTAAGTTTTTAAGTCTTTTTCATTTCTTTTAATATTGTAACATTTAACAATGTCAAAGAAAGTATAATTTTTCTGGAAATCAAGCTAAAAATAAAGAGAAGCCGATGTAAATGAACATCAAATTAACAAGATTGATTAGGAAAAGTAATTTTTGAAAAGGGCCCAAAATCCCTTTGCACATAAATGCAAAAGAATTTAGTGAAAGAAGGTGAAACTGGAGTAAAGAACTCTACGGATGCGTAAGTAACTCTTAATAAGAATGAGTAACGTACATGCGTATCTTTAGCTCCCAGTTTCAGAGATACAGTAGTTGTACAACAAATGGTCCTTTCCTGCTCTTAAGGAAGCCTCTCCTCCTCCAGCCATGCCATTCCTCAGAGCAAGCTCTTCCACTGAGTTTTCAGCAACCATAAGTAAGAAGGATGGTACGATAGGCTGCGTGTACATATGGCCCTCATTAGCAGGCCAACTGTTCCTTTTGCCCACCCACATCACTGGGGACATATGGCGTTACTTTGACTGTTGAAACAAGTGTGTGTGGACATATCTTGGTATGAGTAAAAGACTGTTGATTGTCTTTCTCTTGTCGCTCGTGCAACCGTCTCCTTGTGGAGATCGTATTATCCATAACACTAGATTTGAGGATGATAAATGACGTTGTTATTATTAACTGAATTTGCCTCTCTAGTTTGATCACAAAACCAGCGAATGTTTGCTTATGGAACATGTAAAGCTTATAGAAGACGGAAAGCTTACAGAAAGAAATGATGGCTTTTCTAAGCATAAGAGTCAGGTCTTTTTCAATCAAAAACTAACTCATTCAAAAATTCAAGAGTTCTGTAAAACCAGAACAGCAGAGGTTTCAGAAATGCTATTGAGATCATTTATTATAAAATAGCCATTAATGAAATGTAATAGTGAGTCTGTTGTTGTGACTATGTGGAGAAATGAATGAGAAAATATAAGATAGGCTGGAATGAAGAGAGTCATCGGATCCCAACATAATTCATTTTGTATAGTTCACAGTATTGTAGCTTTAAAAAAATTATGAATTTTTTCAGTACTGTGAATTCTGAATTTGCAATATGAGGCTTTTCAATCCTTGCAACAAGTGTGTATTTTTCAGTGGTTCTAGAATTATCGGGGCTTTCGAGCTGCTTCTGATAAGAAGGCAAGGCTAGAGGACTCGTGTTGAGGTGGCATTTGCACAGGACTTTAGATAACATACATCGATGATGTAGAGAGAAGAGCGGGTGATGTTGCTGTGGATTATAGTGGAAAGGCACCTTTTGCTCCCTCTGCTGACCTATTTGTGTATTCAGCTGTGTAGCATATTTCTTGTATAATTACATAGTAATTTCACACACTACATTAAGAAAATCTGAACAATTTTTACTAAACTCATGTTTTCTAAATATTAAGTAAATAAAACCAATATTTGGCTAGGTAACATTTATAAAAACAGGATTTCTAGATAGATGATGATAAATTTTCATCTATATCTATAGAGCTGATAAATTTTCAAAACCCTTTGAATATCACTTGTACTACAAAGTCTCGTTTCAGTTTCAGTGCCATGGCACATTGATTAATCACCACTAAAGCGGTACATGAAATATTTGGCAATATAGGTATTTGGTAATGGTGATTGATGCACAGAATACGGCACCGTTATTATGCACTGGCCTTGAGAACTTTAGTTTTCATCTTCGATCACCTGATAGAGAACAAACTAACAGCTTTTTTCTTTCACCTTGCTGGAGAATAAACTAACAACTTCAAATTATCTGATCCATCCAAAAACTTATTTCCGTGAAACTCACTGATTTATTTATTATTTCGTGGGGATCACTATTATTTGCTGTAGTAAAATATCAAATGATCGATGTTTTATACCAACATGGCAGCTCACATGGTAGGCAACAGAATGAAAACAAACAGGTTTACTACCAAGAATTATACTATATTGCTTTTATTGACAGAAAAAGCATACAGATAATTTTATTCAGAGATTTTATGTGAATTATTTTGATAAGTGTACACATATATTTATAACTGACCTTTCTTTGTCAAGTGTGTGCCCACACACGTATTCATACTAAATCAATCTTAGAGATCTTATCCAAAGATTGAATTTCTTAAAGTGACTGTTCCAAATATGTATAATTTATGGCAAAAAAGTCACAAAATGGCAATACAAGGAGGCATAAAAGTGAAGATAAAGGGGGAGATGATGGTTAAAAACACCTGTAAATGAATAATTGATTTTGATTTAAATTCTTTTTAGTTCTTAGCTGATGAAATGAATATAAATGAAATTATTATGCAAAACACCTCTATTTGTTGTATATGCATGTACATATATGTATTACAAATACAAAACTGATAGGATATTATTTAACATATATTCACACTCATAATGTGCATATATGTACATAATGAAAATGAGTGCTTGTTTTATATGTATGTATACACACACATACACATATTGCATACTTTCATTTTTTAAAATTTTACTTTAAGTTCTGGGATACATGTGCTGAACATGCAGGTTTGTTACATAGGTATACTTGTGCCATGGTAATTTGCTGCACCCATCAACCCGTCATCTAGGTTTTAAGCTCCACATGCATTAGCTATTTGTCCTAATGCTCTCCCTCCCCTTTCCCCACACCCACCTACAGACCCCAGTGTGTGATGTTCCTCTCCCTGTGTCAACATGTTCTCATTGTTCAGCACCCACTTATGAGTGAGAACATGCAGTGTTTGGTTTTCTGTTCCTGTGTTAGTTTGCTGAGGATGATGGTTTCCAGCTTCATCCATATCCCCGCAAAGGACGTGAACTCATCCTTTTTTATGGCTGTGTAGTATTCCATGGTGAATATGTGCCACATTTTCTTCATCCAGTCTATCATTGATGGGCATTATGTTGGTTCCAAGTCTTTGCTATTGTAAATAGTCCCATGATAAACATATATGTACATGTGTCTTTAGAGTAGAATGATGTATAATCCTTTGGTATATACCCAGTAATGGGATTGCTGGGTCAAATGGTATTTCTGGTTTTATATCCTTGAGGAATCACCACATTGTATTCCACAATGGTTGAACTATTTTACAAGCCCACCAACAGTGTAAAAGTGTTCCTATTTCTCTGCATCTTCTCCAGC
Organism: Symphalangus syndactylus; assembly: GCF_028878055.3. Classification (NCBI taxonomy): domain Eukaryota; kingdom Metazoa; phylum Chordata; class Mammalia; order Primates; family Hylobatidae; genus Symphalangus; species Symphalangus syndactylus. The sequence continues at coordinate 5,833,289 of NC_072448.2, forward strand.
ATCTGTTTCCAGAATTTTTAATGATCACCATTCTAACTGGTGTGAGATGGTATGTCATTGTGGTTTTGATTTGCATTTCTCTAATGAACAGTGATAATGAGCTTTTTTCATATGTTTATTGGCCACATACATATCTTCTTTTGAGGAGTGTCTGTTCATATCCTTTGCCCACTTTTTGATGGGGTTGTTTGTTTTTTTTTTCTTGTAAATTTGTTTAAGTTCCTTCTAGATTCTGGATATTAGACCTTTGTCAGATGGATAGATTGCAAAAATTTTCTCATATTTTGTAGGTTGCCTGTTCACTCTTGTGATAGTTTATTTTACTGAGCAGAAGCTCTTTAGTTTGATTAGATTCCATCTGTCAATTTTGGCTGCTGTTTCAAGTGCTGTTGGTGATTTAGTCATGAAGTCTTTGCCCACACCTATGTCCTGAATCATATTGCCTAGGTTTTCTTCTAGGGTTTTTATAGTTTTAGGTTTTACATTTATGTTTTTAATCCACCTTGAGTTAATTCTTTTATAAGGTATAATGAAGGGGTCTAGTTTCTCTTTTCTGCATATGGCTACCCAGTTTTCCCAGCGCCATTTATTACGTAGGGAATCCTTTCCCCATTGCTTGCTTTTGTCAGGTTTGTTGAAGATCAGATTGTTGTAGATGTGTGGTGTTATTTCTGAGGCCTCTATTCTGTTTCATTGGTCTATATATCTGTTTTGGTATTAGCACCATGCTGTTTTGGTTACTTTAGCTTTGTAATATAGTTTGAAGTCAGGCAGCGTCATGCCTCCAGCTTTGTTCTTTTTGCTTAGGTTAGCCTTGGCTCCACAGGCTCTTTTTTGCTTCCATATGAAATTTAACATAGTTTTTTTCTAGTTCTGTGAAGAAAGTCAATGGTAGCTTGATGGGAATAGCATTGAATCTATAAATTACTTTGGGCAATATGGCCATTTTCATGATATTGAGTCTTCCTATCCATAAGGATGGAGTGTTTCTCTATATGTTTGTGTCCTGTCATTTCCTTGAGCTCTGGTTTGTAGTTTTCTTTGAAGAGGTCCTTCACATCCCTTGTAGGTTGTATTCCTAGGTATTTTGTTTTCTTTTTAGCAATTGTGAATGGGAGTTTACTAATGATTTGGCTCTCTGCTTGTCTGTTATTGGTATATAAGAATGATTGTGATTTTTGCACATTAATTTTATATCCTGAGACTTTGCCAAAGTTGCTTATCAGGTTAAGGAATTTTTGGGCTGAGGTGGTGGCGTTTTGTAAATATACAATCATGTCATCTGCAGACAGAGACAATTTGATTTCCTCTCTTCCTATTTGCATGCTTTTATTTCTTTCTCTTACTCGATTGCCCTGGCCAGAACTTCCAATACTATCTTGATAAGAGTGGGGAGAGAGGGCATCCTACTCTTGGGCCAGTTTTCAAAGGTAATGCTTCCAGCTTTTGGCCATTTAGCATGATATTAGCTATGCATTTGTCATAAATAGCTCTTATTTTTGTGAGATATGTTCCATCAATACCTAGTTTATTGAGAGTTTTTAGTATGAGGGGTGTTGAATTTTATTGAAGGCCTTTTCTGCATCTATTGAGATAATCATGTGGTTTTTGTCATTGGTTCTGTTTATGTGATGGATTATGTTTATTGATTTGCATATGTTGAACCAGCCTTGCATGCCAGGCATGAAGCCAACTTGATCGTGGTGGATAAGTTTTTGATGTGCTGCTGGATTCTCTTGCCGGTATTTTATTCAGGATTTTCGCATCGATGTTCATCAGTGATATTGGCCTGAAATTTTCTTTTTCTATTGGGTCTCTGCCAGGTTTTGGAATCAGAGTGATGCTGGCCTCATAAAATGATTTAGGGAGGAGTCTTTCTTTTTCTATTGTTCAGAATAGTTTCAGAAGGAATGGTACCAGCTCCTCTTTGTACCTCTGGTAGAACTCGGCTGTGAAGACATCTGGTCCTGGGCTTTTTTTGGTTGGTAGGCTAGTAATTACTGAGTCAATTTCAGAACTTGTTATTGGTCTATTCAGGGATTTGACTTCTTCCTGCTTTAGTCTTGGGAGGGTGTATGTGTCCAGGACTTTATCCATTTCTTCTAGATTTTCTAGTTTATTTGTGTAGAGGTGTTTACAGTATTCTCTAATAATAGTTTGTATTTCTGTGGGATCAGTGGTGATATACCCTTTATCGTTTTTTAATGTGTCTATTTGATCTTTCTCTCTTTTCTTCCTTGTTAGTCTGGCTACCGGTCTATCTATTTTGTTAATCTTTTCAAAAAACCCACTCCTAGATTCATTGATTTTTTTTTGAAGGTTTTTTTGTGTTTCTCTCCCATTCGGTTCTGCTGTGATCTTAGTTATTTCTTGTTTTATACTAGGTTTTTAATGTGTTTTCCATTGCTTCTTTTGATTGTGATGTTAGGGTGTCTATTTTAGATCTTTCCCACTTTCTAATGTGGACATTTAATGCTGTAAATTTCCCTCTAAACACTGTTTTAACTGTATCCCAGAAATTCTGATATGTTGTGTCTTTGTTCTCATTGGTTTCAAAGAACTTATTTATTTCTGCCTTAATTTTGCTATTTACCCAGTAGTCATTCATAAGCAGGTTGTTCAGTTTCCATGTAGTTGTGCAGTTTTGAGTGAGCTTCTTAATTCTGAGTTCTAATTTGATTACACTGTGGTGTGAGAGATTGTTTGTTATGATTTTCATTCTTTTGCATTTGCTGAGGAGTGTTTTACTTCCAATTATGTGGTTGATTTCAGAATAAGTGCTATGTGGTGCTGAGAAGAATGTATATTCTGTTGATTTGGGGTGGAGGGTTCTGTAGGTATCTATTAGGTCCACTTGGACCAGAGCTGAGTTCAAGTCTGAATATCCTTGTTAATTTCCTTTCTTGTTGATCTGTCTAATATTGATAGTGGGTTGTTAAAGTTTCCCACTATTATTGTGTGGGAGTCTAAGTCTCCTTGTAGGTCTCTAGGAACTCGTTTTATGAATCCTGGTGCTCCTGTATTTGGCATATATATATATTTAGGATACTCAGCTCTTCTTGTTGCATTGATCCCTTTACTACTATGTAATGCCCTTCTTTGTCCTTTTTTATCCTTGTTGGTTTAAAGTCTGTTTTATTAGAGACTAGGATTGCAACTCCTGCTTTTTTTTTCTTTCTTTCCATTTGCTTGGTAAATATTCCTCCATCCCTTTATTTTGAGCCTATGTGTGTCCTTGCAAGTGAGATGTGTCTCCTGAATACAGCACACCTGTGGGTATTGACTCTTTATCCAATTTGCCAGTGTATGTCTTTTAATTGGGGCATTTAGCTCATTTATATTTACCGTTAATATTGTTATGTGTGAATTTGGTCCTGTCATCATGATGTTAGCTGGTTATTCTGCACATTAGTTGAAGCAGTTTCTTCCTAGTTTCATTGGTTTATATATTTTGGTGTGTTTTTGCAGTGGCTGGTACTGGTTTTTCCTTTCCATGTTTAGTGCTTCCTTTAGGAGCTCTTGGAAGGCAGGTCTGATGGTGACTAAATCTGTCAGCATCTGCTTGTCTGTAAAGGATTTTATTTCTCATTCACTTATGAAGCTTAGTTTGGCTGGTTATGAAATTCCATATGTACATCATGGAAACGAGTGCATGTGATACACACACACACACACGCACACACATTGCATACTTTCATTTTTGTGTCCATTACTTTTCTGATTTTATCAGCAGCCAACTAAAGAAAATAGAAAAAAAAATTGGTAATTCGATCTTTCATGTTCTGCATCTTCCAGCTTCACAACTTATAGTTTTCTATTTTTATTGTTATTGTGATCAGAATGAAAATGTATACAATAGAATCAGAATCAGGTCAGAATCAACAAAAATACTATAATGTTTGTACATGCTTTCGATGCAGTTTGTCTCTGCAAAGGGTGTGTGTGTTTCTATGCACATGTGCATGTACACAAGTGTGTAAATAAGTGTTTTATTCATGATGGAGAAAGGCTGGTCAAAATGATTCTGAATGAGATAGCACCACTACAGCAGATAATTAGGTCTCTAGCAATAAAACAAGTCATTAAACATGTTTCTAAGCATCTACTCAGTATCTGGCACAATGTTAAGTAGTGTAAATATAATCATTAGCAAAATTCAGCTTCTACCCTCAATGGTATATGTGTAGAACAAATTGGTAAAGCTGGAGTACATTTCAGGACCAAAAACAGTTTCTGTGTAGTTCCCACTTCATCAAGACCATGTTGTATACCTCTCATACACTTAAGCCATAGGGAAGCAATTATTCCATCCATCCTTTTACAGGGTAGTGGTGGGGAAGAAGAGCTGACTGTCATGCTTGAATTCACATAATTTCATAATTAAATAATTTCATGTTACATAATCTCGATAAACCTAAAATCCAATATATGATAAAGATAGTGTTTCAAATCAGTGGATAAGTGATAAACAGTTCATAAAATGGTGTTCAGATAATTGGCTATATGTATTTTATAGTTGCACAAAGGTATAATATGTCATTAATAAATATTAATTCCATAGTGGATGTCAAATACACTTTTTCAAAATATAAAGAAAAAATACCATAGACAAATATCACTTGCAACATTACGGTTAAAATTAAATATCCAAACATAGCCCTAACCAATAACAGAAAATTTAAAAAAAAAAATTATGGATTGGAATTTGTTAAAATATAAAACTTTTCTTTTTCAGAGGATACAATGAATATGTGTAAAAAGCAAATATCAAATCAGCAACAAGTGCTTGCAATTCACTTGACATATTTAAAATATGAGTAGTTCCAACAAATCATAAATAAATGATTAGTAGTCCAATAAAAAAAAGACAAAGTACATTGACAGGAAACTGTATGAAACTCATGAACACTAAATGTCTTAGATTCTCTATTGTTAAACAAAATGCAAAAACAATAGAGAACATTATGAATATGGAGTTAATATTTAACAAAATTATTTTATCCATGTTATAAGTAAATATTTACATCCAAAAACCCTTGTTTTCTCTGAAAGTTGTCACTTATGAGTCTATTTTGAAAATGTTTAAAGAATAGTAATTAATTAACTTTAATAAATAGGTACTCCTATTGAGGGAAAACAGACATTTCCATAATTTTTCTTCTGTTTCTAATCTAGTAGATGGTAGGAAAATAATGACAATTGCATGTTCATACCTGGAGAATATGCATTCCATTTCTTTTAAACTTTTGCATTCTCAAAACTATATTGATACCTCAAAGCATACCCTTTGCTGTTGAAAACAGCCTTTCAAGTATAAAGACACACACATCACTTTCCTTAAATCTTATATAAGGCAAGGGCCTAGATTCCTATCAGAAAATGTATTTCAAGAATGCTTTTTTAGTAGTTCCTGTGGCCTTATCTTATAGAGGAAGGTTTTTTTTTAAACATACACACAGTATTTGATGCACATTTTTATTGGAAAGAGCTTTTATTTCCTTAAATGTTTTGTTGTCTAAGTGTGAAAAGTATCCTGCAGTGGAATTCAGTGGCACAGATGCTTATTGTGATAGATGAGATGAACTTGCTTCCCTAAGCATGCATGGGCATGAAATGCATCTGGCTTCTGTACATAAAAGTCAGTTATGTTCCCAAATGTGTCTCTGCATTTACACAGACGTTTAGGGGCAGACACCCTACTGTTCCCTCAAAAGGCGGCTCTGCTTAATTATGAAGTTCAAGTTAGACCAGAAGTTGGAAAATACTAAATTCCACATTGCAGACAGAGCCTGAGCAGGTGATGTCACCACTGCATTCTAAGGTGGCAAGTCCTCAGAGAAGTAACTTATCACCTTACCATGGAGAAAAATAACCGTGTCCAGAACACAAGAGGATGCTTTAAAGTAGCGTACAATCAAGTGTGCAAACCTGTGCAATACATACCAGATGAAATCCAGTTCAGAGGCTCAGGAAAACAAACAAATGAGGATATGCTTTAAAAAATAGGACTTAATATAAACAGTCGTGAGAGTAAAACTATTGCTAAGCACATAGGAAACATAAACCAGGCTTTCAGGAAGGAGTTTGGCACATGTGTGCACTGGTAGGAGGTGTAATGTGCAGAAATCCGGCCTTTTGTGGCATAGCAACTAAAGTTCCTTTTCTATTGTCCAGACAACCTTAAATATTCCTTTATGCAGTACTATTTTAAAAAGGCCATCTACTGTGCACAATGTGTTAGCATCAAGGACATGAAATTTATCTGGAATATACCAAAACTTTAATCAATAGACTAGGACCAAAGCTTTTAAAAACAGGTTTTCGTAGATAAATCATTATAAGTTATTATTTCCTCGCCATAGGTAAGGCATGATAGATAACTTTACTTTTTCTCAGTCACTTAGTGTGTAGGTAGAATAATGACCCTTAGCAGGATGACCTTTTGAATGTGTTGTTAGGCAGCATGGAAGCATTATGGTTAGAGGTGGAATTAAGATTGCTAATCACCTCACCTTAAACTGGAGCGATTATCCTGAATTATCTAGGTGGGCCCACTGTAGTCACAAAGAACCTTCAGACAGGAAGGCGGAGAGACCAGAGTGAGCAGAAGAGCTTGGGGAAACTGGAGCCGAGGCTGAAGTGATGTGCTGTGTCCAAGATGTGCAGAGGCCAAGAGCTCAGGGATACATGTGACCCCTCAAACCTGGTGAATTCTCTCCTGGAATCTCTAGACAAAATATACACTTGATGATACCTTGATTTTAGCACACTAAGACCCATTTTGGACTTCTGACCCCCAGAAGTATAAAGAAAAAAAATGTGTTGTTTTAAGCCTCTGAGTTTATGTTAATTTACTGTAACAGCAGTAAGAAACTAACACAGTAAGACGGCTTTTATTTTTATGTGATGTATAGAATTAAATTGGATATGCTAGGAAATATTGGAAATTTATTGATTTATTTTTTTGTCTGAGCTGGAGTCTGGCTCTGTCGCCCAGGCTGGAGTGCAGTGGCGCGATCTCGGCTCACTGCATGCTCTGCCTCCCGGGTTCCCGCCATTCTCCTGCCTCAGCCTCCCGAGTAGCTGGGACTACAGGCGCCGCCACCACGCCGGCTAATTTTCTGTATTTTTAGTAGAGACGGGGTTTCACCGTGGTCTCGATCTCCTGACCTTGTGATCCGCCCGCCTCGGCCTCCCAAAGTGCTGGGATTACAAGTGTGAGCCACCGCGCCCGGCCAGGAATTTATTTTCTTAATATAGTTCTTCATATTAGAATAATGAGAACCATCGAGTAATGAAGTGTTCTATTTTGTGAAGGATGATTATATAAACAGTACGAAGGTTAAAAACCGGGCGGGACCGGCTGGGCACAATGGCTCGTTCATGTAATCCCAGCACTTTGGGAGGCCGGGGCAGGTGGATCTCTTGAGCCCAGGAGTCTCAGATCAACCTGGGCAACATGTGAAACCCCATCTCCACAAAAATACAAAAACCAGGCAGACGTGGTGGCGGCGCCTGTGGTCCCAGCCACTCAGGAGGCTGCGGTGGAAGGATCGGAGCCCGGCAGGTGCAGGCTGCGGTGGACCGTGATTATGCCACTGCGCTCCAGTCTGGGTGACAGAGTAAGACCCTGTCTCCATTAAATAAATAGATAAATAAATATATATATAAGTAAAAGAGGAGGGTGTCTTTTGAAGGCTATTAAAGTCGTCTAAGTGTCCTCTGATTATATGAGGCTGGAATGGTGCATGGAATGTTGTGTTGAATAACCTGATACAGTCTCTGAAACTATAGAAGCATTAGTAATTTTAGCCTGAGAGTGCTATAATCTGGGATAATTTGGTCCAATACTTCCAGAGAGGGTTGAAGTTTTGAGATAGCTGGAGTTATTTCAGTTGAAGACCTGAATATGAGGCAACTGCATACTCAATTACAATTCAATTTCTACTCTTTATATAAGGTAGAAATGGGTAACATGTGGGACACTGTGTTAAAAGTAATGCAGCCATAGTGTAGTGGTAAAAGCAGATGAAAAGTACTATAATAGTCGTATAGATGAGGTACTGGAAAGAAGCAGATTTGAAAAATTGGAGATAAATGTCAGTTTTCCGGAGCCATGGGATGAAAACCAAACCGGATTACAACAGATTCAATTCACTCAAGATGTCTAACTTGGTAATAGGTCAGAAAACTCAATTTGTCGTATTTTCTTAAAAGTACACAAAAATGTTCCTTTTGATAAAACACGTGTAGTGCACCTTCGGATTTGATTTTTCTTTATGTTCTGTAAACTGCTCACAGTAAAACAGAAAAAAAGTCTGACAAATATGATGGTCCTTAAATCTTGTAGGAGTATGATGCTTCTCCAAAGAATAGAGGTTTTCCTAGGAAGGCCCTAAGCAAGGAATCAAGTTTCCTTTTGCAAGAAATAAAATTCTCAAAAGTTCCCTGCACCTTGGAAAGGCTCTGGTTGAAATTAATAGCACAACGTTATTTATTTAAATTTTAACTTTTAAGTTCAGGGGTACAAGTGTAGGTTTGTTACAGAGGTAAGCTTATGCCATGGGATTGGTTGTACAGTTTATTTCATCACCCAGATATTAAGCCTAATATCCATTAGTTGTTTTTCCTGATCCTCATAGCAAATATTACCCCCATAAAGTTTTATGGTTACTTTTTTCTTATCTTCTGATTAATGCCATTAGATTCACCAATTGAAATTATTTTTCAGTAGTTTAATTCCCTCTAGAAGGTTTAAAAAATGTTTCCGAATTTCCTAAGTCTTCTTTCTTTGTTAGTCTTCTAAAAAGCTATATTCAATAGAATTCATGTGCTTAGGTACAGTTTCACTAAAAGCGTATCTTCAACATTTGATCTGTTTAAAAGTTCTTAAGGTGTTAAGGAACATTAGGTATCAGAGTTTATGGCATTTGATTAATCTGAATAAATCTTGGCATCAAATTGAATTCAGCAAAAGTAACAGTGATAAATCAGAGAGCAATATTTGAAATGTCTCCAGGAAACATTTTAAAACAATTTTTAAGTTCACTAATTTGAGTCATTACACTTGGCCCTAATATGGTAGATTTTAAGTGAAGCTCAGTCGAACCTGGCAGATATCATATACAAACTTTTAATAGTCCTAACAATTCCTGTACCTCATTTGGATAAAGATTATTTCCAGAGCATCAGTGCTTTGACCAGAAAGGCATTTATTATTCTGTAACACTTTTCTTGAGAAATTAGCATGATTCATCATTTGAGTACGCTCTCTCAGATAAGATTCTAATATTTGGGTGTGAATAAAACTTCAGGGCATTGAAAACAGCTGGAAGATAGACAATAGGGTGATCATCCTCTCTTGTCATTCTCTATCAAGGTCCTCTTTAATTATTGGCCTAAACAGCTATAACTTTATGGTGAAAACAAACCGCTCGGATATAGCGTTAAAGGTTGAAATAATGAATTATACATAAATCGATTTAGTTCAGTTATATTCTGTTGAATTGGGAGAACATCGAATTTTTAAATTTCTCTGCATTTCTTGAAGTTAGGAATAAAAGCTGGGGTGGGGTCTCCTGAAATAATGAGGTCTAGAATAATTTCTGTTAAATTTACTTTTTAGTAGGATAAGTCTACTAAAATCAATATGAATGGAACCTTCAATGTACCACTGAAGATAATTAATCTTTGAGAGGTTAAGTAACCATTACAAGGTAATTTACCTAATTAGCAACTAAACCAACCAAATTTTAGATTTCTTAACTTTAAGACTATTGCTCACATAGTCACGTAAAGTATATCTTCCACATAGTCACAGGCAATCACAAGCTAACACGAGCAGTTAGCACAAAATAGATGTTCCACATAGAATGCAGAACAAAAAAAGACACTTTAAAAATCCTTTTCCCTTTTCCAAATTCATATTTAAAAAGTTTCTTGTGGAATTTCCCAAATGCCAGCATGGCCACATATAATACAGATTGATACTCAGACCTCTAATGAGAAACAGTTAGAATTATGCTAAACAAGGAACATTCTATATTGATTTCACAAATTCTCCTCTTTCCACTTATAGTTTCTCATAAAATGTAACATGTTTGTCTTGTGTGGAGTCTGTATAGAAAAAGTGTGATAACTGAAGATATAGACACACAGGTGTATGTATGTCTGTGTGTTCCTGTGTATTATAGCCTTTCTTTAATGGTTTTCTCTTTATATATATATATACTTTAAGTTCTAGGACACATGTGCACAACGTGCAGGTTTGTTACATATGTATACATGTGCCATGTTGGTGTGCTGCACCCAGTAACTCATCATTTACATTAGGTATATCTCCAAATGCTGTCCCTCCCCCTCACCCCACCCCATGACAGGCCCCGGAGTGTGATGTTCCCCTTCCTGGGTCCATGTGTTCTCATTGTTCAATTCACACCTATGAGTGAGAACATGCAGCGTTTGGTTTTTTTTGTCCTTGTGATAGTTTGCTGAGAATTATGGTTTCCAGCTTCATCCATGTGTCTACAAAGGACATGAACTCATCCTTTTTTATGGCTGCATAGTATTCCATGGTGTATATGTGCCACATTTTCTTTTTTTTTTCTTTTTTTTATTATACTTTAGGTTTTAGGGTACATATGCACAATGTGCAGGTTTGTTACATATGTATCCAGCCACATTTTCTTAATCCAGTCTATCATCGTTGGACGTTTGGGTTGGTTCCAAGTCTTTGCTATTGTGAATAGTGCCACAATAAACATACGTGTGCATGTGTCTTTATAGCAGCATGACTTATAATCCTTTGGGTATATATACATATATATATAAAAAAACTATATATATATATTTTGGGGACGGAGTTTCGCTCTGTCACCCAGCTGGAGTGCAGTGGCGCGATCTCGGCTCACTGCAAGCTCCGCCTCCCGGGTTCACACCATTCTCCTGCCTCAGCCTCCAGAGTAGGTGGGACTACAGGTGCCCGCCACCATGCCCGGCTAATTTTTTGCATTTTTACTACAGACGGGGTTTCACCGTGTTAGCCAGGATGGTCTCGATCTCCTGACCTCATGATCCACCCTCCTCGGCCTCCCAAAGTGCTGGGATTACAGGCATGAACCACCGCGCCTGGTCTCTATTTAAGTTAGCTCTGTCCAGGGCAAACCAGCATTTCAAAGATACAAACTGTTTTTGCAAAAAACAGGTATACACCTATCCATAGTGCAGACATTATGTCTACTTATTTCTCTCTAAATAGATCTTTCATTTTAACAAGTACTTCACCTTCACAAAATTTAGTTGAGTCAGTGAACTCTTATCCAGATGCTATATCTTGGCCAGATTATCAAGAATTAAGCCTCACAGATAGGCTGTTTCCATTTCCTTTAACAAAGTTTATCAGTCCTGAGTTACTTCTTGATTTCTTGCCAGTGGCATATAATGATGACTCAGCCAAGTCAGTTCCCAGAGTTGGACTCTTTTTTTTCTTATACACAGGAAACTTCTTTTCCAAGAATACTTGTTCCAGTTGCTCACAATCTTCATAGTTGATGATTATAGAATGATCTATGTACTTTCAATGTACCTTCAAAAATGAGATCTGCAGCTGGATAAGACGTGTGTGTGTGTGTGTGTGTGTGTGTGTCTTAGTAGACTTAAACCTTTCATTGAATAAGAAGCCTAGTTGATAGTGTAAGGTGAGAGTTAGAAGAACAGGGAATTATTTGGTTTAAGGAATTGTGAAGAAATGTGCTATGCCATTAAAATTTTTCTCTACTTTTGTGTTAAATCTTAATTTTGTGCAGAATTTACTAAGCTGCAGGAAACTGTCAAAATTGACTCTTGCTAAGTTCCATATTGGTTTGTAATTATCTTAAAACAAAAGTTGGTTGATACTAAAGTGCAGTTTTTCCTCTAGCTTTCATAAATTGAGACAGGTCTTTTTCTCACCCTCCACATACCTATGGCTGGAAGCCGAGGTGGTTGTTCTTGGTTCCCGTTACAACTTCTAGACTGTTAATTTCTCCGCTCCTTGCAAATTAGACTGTTCCTTTGAAACTCAAACCCCTTGGAAATATCAGCCATGCCCCTTTGGTATTACCATCATCAACAGACCTCCCTCCTGGGCACTCTGGTCTTATTTTTTTTTTTTTTGAGATGGAGTCTTGCTCTGTCACCCATGCTGGAGTGTAATGGTGTGATCTCGGCTCACTGCAAACTCCTCCTCCCGGTTTCAAGTGATTCTCCTGCCTCAGGTTCCTGAGTAACTGGGATTACAGGTGCATACCACCACACCCAGCTAATTTTTGTATTTTTGGTAGAGACGGGGTTTCGCCATGTTGGCCAGGCTGGTCTCGAACTCCTGACCTCAGGTGATATGCCTGCCTCAGCCCCCCAAAGTGCTGGGATTACAGGCATGATCCACTGCACCTGGCCTCTTGCCATTTATTTAAGGCTTTAGATCTTTTGCTCAATATCATCTTCAGGCAAGTTCAGCCATCATTTTAGTGGCTCAGCTTTCACGTGAAAGGACCAGTACAAACCTCGGTTCCCCGTTTTTTGACATCTTTATTTCCATTACTTTTTTTCTTTCCTCCACTTTATTGTCATCAAATCTGAAACATTTTCTATAAGGGTATGTACCACCAGGATCTAGATGCAAATATTCTGCCTCCTGGACATCACTCCTTGCCAGCTCGTTGGCCCAGATGTCCTCATTCCTACAACCCTTCATTTTCACTGAGACACTCCTTAGGACACAGATGCTGCTGCTCCCTCACGATCCATCCGTACTCTCTTGCTTTCAGTTTCCACGTTTTCCTCCTCAAATGCCATAGTTCATTTTTAGCATTCCCTTGCAACTACCCTGAGCTTCATTTTCCCACAATTTATTTGTTTCTCTTTCTCTTCCCAAATTTTAAATGTTGATGTTTCTAAGGGTTCTGTCCTAATTGCTCTTCTTTTCTCTCCACACACATACTCTCTCTAAGCTCTAAACACTACTAAACAGCTCATAATTTCCAGTCTTAGAGTTTGGTCCAGACCTTTATTCTGGGAGTTGATGATTTACGTGACAATAGCACTCGAATAATTCAGAGGTAACATGTCCTGGTTTCCCACATGATAGTAAGTGGCACTGCCAGCCATGCTAGATGCTTATAAGTCATTTTTGGCCCTTCCTCAATATTCTGACAATATCCAATTCAACATTCATTTAAAGAATATTTTGGTTCCAAATACATCTGTAATTTCCTCCACCTATTTTGATTTCCAATGTCCCCAGCCTAGCCAGAGCCACATATTTTCTTACCTACGCTTATTTTCTTAGGTCATCCTTAGTCAACTTACTTTAATTCTTATCTCCGACACCCTGTTAGCTACAGAGAAACCAAAGTGATCTCTTAACATGTCTTTCAGTTTCCAACTCTCCCACTTTTCTGGTGTACTTGGACTAAGATTTATGTTCCTCATCATTACTAATGAAGACCTGTACTGTTTCACATATCCTTCTCTTTCAGCCACGTCTCACATTACTCTTTCTCCCTTCTGTACTTCATCCAGATTCCTACTTTTCAGTTTTTCATTTCATCCAATTCACAGGTTTCTTCTACATGCCAAGATCTTGCTCATATATTAGGGTCCTTGAACACTGGGGGTTTTTCCTATAAGACGAATCTTTCTGTATTGTATGAAAAGCTAACTCTTTTTATTCTCAGGTCTTAGCTTAAATATTCTCACTTGAAAGAAGTGGTTAGAGTCTGTATAATCCAAATTAATATTTCTTTTTTTCTTTTTCTTTTGAGACAGGGTCTTGCTGTGTCACCCAGGCTGGAGTGCAGTGCCACAATCTTGGCTCACGGAAACCTCTGCCTCCTGGGTTCAAGCAGTTTTCCTTTCTCAGCCTCCTGAGTAGCTGGGACTACAAGCGCACACCACTACACCCGGCTAACTTTTTTATTTTTAGTAGAGATGGGGTTTTGCCATGTTGATCAGACTGGTCTCAAACTCCTGGACTCAAGTGATCCATCCGCCTTGGCCTCCCAAAATGCTGGCATTACAGGCATAAGCCACCACGCCCGGCCCAAATTAATATATCTATATATAAAAATTATATGTATGAATCTTATATAATGTGAATTAAGATTATATCTAATGTTCGCCCCAACACCCTTGTTGGATATTCAGTCCCTTGCTTCACTTTGCATGTGAACACATTTTGTAATAATCTCTTCACTTTGCTCAGTTGGATTTCTGTGCCTGTCTTCGTCTTCAGAATTGAAACCCTAGGAGTACAGGACTGTGGCTTTCTTATTCACCACTGCAGCTCCGTAACTAAGAGAGCATCTGATACATATGTGTGAAGGGAATTGGTTAAATATAGACCACTAGGTCCAGTGGAGTCCACAGCCTATTCACTTCATGTAGTTTCCAAGAAACAAATGCTTCTCAACATATATTAATGAATGAGATATGGGCCAGGGTATCTGGTCTGGCTGGAGATGGCTTAACTTTGAGTTCACTTGAGAGGGTATCAGTGTGAGCAGGAATGCTTTCACTCACTTCAAGAATTGCATGGTGTTGGCCGGGCGCGGTGGCTCTCGCTTGTAATCCCAGCACTTTGGGAGGCCGAGGTGGGCGGATCACGAGGGCAGAAGATCGAGACCACGGTGAAACCCCGTCTCCACTAAAAATACAAAAAAAATTAGCCAGTCGTGGTGTCGGGCGCCTGTAGTCCCAGCTACTTCGAGAGGCTGAGGCAGGAGAACGGCGTGAACACAGGAGGCGGAGCTTGCAGTGAGCCGAGATTGCACCACTGCACTCCAGCCTGGGTGACAGAGCGAGACTCCGTCTCAAAAAAAAAAAAAAAAGAAGAAGAATTGCATGGTGTTTAGGGGGAAGAATCACCCCGCTTCTCTGGGGAGACATGAGGGCTCTGTGGCTCCTGTGGGCTCTCAAACTGTTGGAAGATGATTGCTAAACCTGAGTTTTCAGGTCTCCTAGTTATATTCATTTAAACTTATACATGATTTGTCACTATTTTAAGTTGTTTTTCACTGAAAAGTCAGTCTGAATATAGAGCCTTATTTCATTCAGATCAGAAAAACTGGGTTTTGGTAAAATCTGTTTATCTATAATTTTTAAGTAAGTACAATTTTATAAACCAGTTATTCCTAACTTGAGAGGCCTGGAGGATTTATTACAATGTGTATTTCAGGGCCACATCTGCAGAAGTTTTGATACAACATTTCCTTACTAATACCCCTGACAGCACATTTTAGCAGGCATCCTGTGTTATTCAGAAGCAGAACGTTTATGCACTACACTTTGGGAGAGAGAAGTGCATGTTATGTTACCATTTAAAGATGCCTGGTTCTTGTGGGGCAAATTGGCAAATGATTTATCTGAACTAATGGCAGAGTGGAATTTTAATACTTTAGGGTTTTCAGGAATCTTAGAGCTGTTTTCATTTGTCTCACACATACAGCCTGAACCTTGAAGACATTAATGAATTTGTCACAGAAATTAAATTGGGCCAAAATTTACATTTGCAACCCATGTCTGTGCTCTTCATTCTAAAGCACAATGGCCTAGAGTCATATTTTAACCTCTAAGTTTCATCTTATTAAAAAATAAAATAAAATAAATGTAAATACATGCATGTATTATACTATATATACAATTTATATACATTACAATATTAATTTGAATTACACATGACATCACTAGTAAAGGCCAGTTACAGTTTAGACTGAGATAAGCCCTGTGAGAATTTACTAAGGTCAAAAAGACTCCTTTTAATAGTGACTCAGTGGTACCTACTCTAAGGACAAAGGCTCCAGTATGTATCCTAATCTAAGTTATTACTGAATGTGAGTCCTGTGATAGCTTCTAATGAAAATTTTCCATTGAAAAAAATCAATGTTAATAACTGGAACTCGAGAGCTGTAATGGGTTCTGCTGTGTTTTTCGGGCTTAGACTGTGTGCTATAATATGCTAAGAAGAGGAGTTGATGACCTGTGAGCTCTGGTCACTTCCTGATCTCATTTGACTCTTTGGTCTTTAGTTTTAAAAGGGTGATCAGAGAGGTTGCTTTATAATGGAGAAGTTGAACAAAAGGACCATCAACCGGCAGGCTCACTGGCACAGCGCAAGTTTCACCGGATAAGCATTTCAGTAAAGAGGACTATTGCCAACAGCAATACTTGCAAGGAAGCTTTGTTACAGAGAGGATTTTTTTTTTTAAAGAAGCTGCTAGGAAAACTGACACTAGAAGCTAACTAGAGTCACTCTTTATAGATATCAATGAAATTGTAAGTCTGAAGACATTACTTACCTAGATACAGTAATGGACTTTATTTAAGAACCAACTTTATACATACCTAATATACCTAGGCTTGTTGATCAAGTTGGCTGGCTGGGGAAGAATAAAACCATCTAGAAGATCCACATGATGAGAGAAAGCATTCGGGGAGGGCAGACAGAGACATGATGCTGGCCACAGATAGAACCCAGAGACGCTCTGTGATTGAAGTAGTTCTAATACCTGGAAGCTTCGATTTGCTCTTATAACGTGTCTAAAGCCATTTAATTCAAGACTACCCTTCCTAGTTGGTACCTGTAGATGTAATGCATCTCCTAAGGTATTAGTCTAGGCTCCACCGGACAGAACAACTACCTGGAGGTAGGTGGTGGAGCCTCCGGACTCCGCGACACATTTCACAATGCTGTTTACTCCAAAACACTGGCCTTATTGAACTAATCTAGCTATTGGGTAAGACGAGAAGTAATACACGAACATTCTTAAAGTCTGTTCTCTTTTGCCTTGTGACCTTAAACATTTCAAAGACCAACATGAACACTATTGAATAGAATTGTGTTTCCATCGTCATAACTAATCTGAAAGCCTAAGTTATACCTCTTTCACTGCACATCCAATCTATTTTATGGGCAGAAGAGCACAATGGGCTCAGCTATGCAGGCTTTAGGAGTTATTTTAACCTTTAAAGAACAATAGACACAAGTAAAAGTACATACATAAAGTAGGCATTTTATATTTAATTTTTATTTTCATATGCATGAAAAGTGTGTTCCAAAAAAAGATTAGAGAAATCCATGGCATGTCTTTCTGGTTAATGTTACTTTATTTTTTGGTTCATCTACGCTACTACTTATAAGTTACTTGTTTTTTTTTTCATGGAAAATTTTTTTTAAATGAATTGATTTTGCTTTTCATCAGCACAGTTGTTGACTAATACCAAAGTTAGTTAGAAGGTTATGATTTTTACATTTATAGAATGTCAGGGGCAGCATTTAGACAATACATCATAGTAACTTGGCATTTATGAAATATTAGTTCTCCATAAACATGAACTCAGAGAGGAAGGTTACATTTTTTTAAATTATAATAACATTTTGAAAACCATCTGTCCTTTAAAATGTTACTAAAATATATATTGGAACTGGTGTTTTAGATGCCAGTCCTTCCTGAAGAGTGTTTTGAGATTTTTTTCAAATACTGCCTCAGTTCTATATAAAATAGAAAATATTCTGCCTTGTAAAATGACTACTGGATGTAGGTAAGAAGAAGTTAAGGAAATATTACATAAAAGTAGATTTGCAAAGGTAATTTGCTGAAGGATTATTTACACTTTGATGAGTGGATCTGGATATTTTGATACTAAGTGAAAGTGGTTCCACTGGAATTAGAAGGGAATAGAGATCTGAAAGCAGGAGTGAAAAGAATGTGTGTAAGCCGGGCACGGTGGCTCATGCCTGACCTCAGGTGAGCCGCCCACCTCAGCCTCCCAAAGTGCTGGGATGACACGCTTGTTAAGTGGTACTCTAATTAATCAGTAACTTAAACCTCAAAAGAGATTCATTATGTACACAAAATTAATCTTGTGTAATCAAGTGTATAAGTAAAATTAATTGAAGAAATCAAAAAACGCAAGGTGGCTGACACCTGTAATCTCAGTGCTTTCGGAAGTCTAGGTGGGAGGATCCCTTGACTTAAGGAGGCTGAGACCAGTCAAGCAACACGGTGGGACCCCATCTCTGTAAAACAATTAGCCGGGGATGGTGGTGCGTGCCTGTAGTCCGAGCTACTTGAGAGGCTGAGGCAAAAGTATCGCTTGAGCCTAGGACTTGGAGTCTGCAGTGAGCTATGATCACACCACTGACTCCAGCCAGAGCAACAGAGGGAGACAATGAGAACACGTGGACACAGGAAGGGGAACATCACACTCTGGGGACTGTTGTGGGGTGGGGGGAGGGGGCAGGGACAGCATTAGGAGATACACCTAATGCTAAATGACGAGTTAATGGGTGCATCACACCAACATGGCACATGGATACATATGTAAGAATCCTGCACGTTGTGCACATGTACCCCAAAACTCAAAGTATAATAATAAATAAATAATAAACCACAAAACACTTGTAATTCCAAATCCAGATATATAAACCACAGGAATACTTAGATAAACACACGTTATACACACATATAGTATATGTATGATAAAATATACTTGTATGTTCAACTTGGGAAAGGTTGATGATTTTAGAAACTAATAATTCTATTGCCTTGTGCTCTAATGATTTTCAATTTGAAGATTTATTTGGGATCAAATATATGAGGCTCCACATACAAGACATCTTTCTTTCCCCTCTTCTCAGCACCATTTTTTGGCTGATTATTGGACTACAACTGGGAGATCTAGAACTAAATTCCTGCTTAGTGTTTACTTGTTCAGAGCATAGGCTTTGAAATCGTCCTGTTTTGCCTCAGTCTCCACAGTGGTACCTACTAACCTCATGACTAGGGGATCGTGTAGCATTTCTCTAAGCCTTGTTTTCTTAGCTGTGAAGTGGTAAATTTTGGAAGTGCTTTGTTCATAGGATTTCTGTGGAAACTGAATTGGGTAAAGAATGTAAGGCATTTAGCACAGTAAAATAACCTGGATTACAGTAACTTTTCAAGGAGTGTTTATTAGTACTTAAACTGCCATTGTCATCAAAATTCTGTTTTTACATATGAACTTAGAAATGCCATTGTAACCTTCTCAACTCATTTGGTCATTTAAAATAGAGAGGTTGAGTTAGGTGTTTCTTAAATTTCTCTTTAGCTCTGATACTATGTGTCTGACGTTAAGTAATGCAAAGTTGGTAATTAAATCTTCCCCTTTCGTGATGTAGGAGAAAGGCATACAAAATTTCTGGGTGACTGGATTCCCTTGCAAGTTTACTAGAATTGTAATTACGTAGCATTTTGAATAAAGCGTTCATTCTGGAAATCATTAAGTTTATTTTTCTTAACTCCGTATTTTGTCAACTGTGGAAAAATTGGGATTTAGGAGTAACCTCTGATTTAAAATTCCACCTAGTAACCATCTAAATTGTAGTCTTGTAATTTCCTAACTTTGGTCTTGAAGGTGTTTATCATTCTTATGCGTTATCATACTGTATTATATACTTATGCAACATAAAATGTATAGTTTTAACTATTGCACATGTTTACATATGAAAGGTGTAGTTTTGAACTTATCATTATTAAATTTGCTAATTTTGCTTCACTATTCATTTTGGACACTTATCCATATTAGTACATGCAACTCAAGTTTATTCTTTTGAGCTACTGTATATCATTCAAATGTATGAATAAATAACCTTGCTTTGGTGGACATTTAAGTATTTTCATGTATCAGTATGAAAAACAGTTTCAAAATGAACATTCAAATATACATTGCATATATGTGTATAATATTTGTATATATGAAGGTTCCTGTGGGTCATATATCTGAAATCAAAATTACAAGTGTTTTGTACCTTCTATAATTAATTTTACTCTCAATTTTAAGTAAACAAGATTAGTTTTTGCACATGATGCATCTCTTTATTCAGTTAAAATTACTGACATAATTAGAATACCACTTAAAACTTGAGAATATTTTCAAGGGTATTTATGCAAAACTTACATAAATGTGTTGAAAAGTCCTTTTGTATATATGTAGAGATTACATGGTATGTTAAATTCATCAATTTGCCTAAATATCAAGTTATACTTAAGTAGTGTCCATACACCATGCTTTTGCTTGACTGAACTCCAATATGTATATCCGGAGTACTTTTTAACATTCATAGGTTAAGTGGCCTGTTTTGGAAAATGATATTAAAAATGTAATTCAGATGAATGCTTAAAGATTAAAAATGAATGAGCTTTCGTATTAATCATCAATATGACAACCCTAAAGGGAAGCATGATTTTCAAATATACCTCCTTGTAGGCAGGATAATTCAGAAATGCACAGTGCATATTAGATATGGGATTTGAGTCATAGTGTATTTCTCTAAGAATGTAATTTATTGTACTTTCACATCCACCCCACTGAATATGCAGAGTTTAAGATGCAATGGCCAGAAGACATGAGCGTGTCACTAGAAGGATGTGGACGTGGGCTCCGGGGCTGTTGATGATGACGGTGGTCTTTTGGGGTCATCTGGGGAATGGACAAGGCCAAGGTAAGTGCAAGGATTTTCTAATTCTTTGCGAGTTGGATGCGAATTTCACTTTGTGATGAAATTATGTTGAGTCTTTGGTTTGATGTTTAAGCAATTTTTTACAATCTTCCGTCAGGTTTTTGTTACAGGGTATTGTAATATCTCTGCACCAGTTAAATTGAAATAGAATTAGGTGTGAGTAAATGCATCAAAATTGAAGCCATCTTTCTGAAATTGGCTTTTCTCTGTTGTAATTGATGATATGTATATATATGTGAGGTTTTATGAAGCCATATATATGCGTGTGTCTCTGTTATAGTTGGTGGTATGTATATATATGTGAGGTGTTACGAGGCCATAAATATGCGTGTGTGTGGGTTTTGGGTGGGTGGGTGTGCCTGTGAGTTTGTGTGTGTGGTATTTTACAAGAACACGTAGCATATAAAGTTGTCGTGATTTTGAAGAAAAGTTTTTGGACGTTTGTCTGTTTAGGGTTTTTATGTTTTTGGATGTTTGTCTCTTTAGGGTTTTTATGTTTTACATTTTAAAATTTCAAGAACCTATTCTTAAAGGATGCGATGTTCTTTAGAAATTAAATGAAAAATGTGACGTTTCTCATTCTTCTGCCAAGTGTATTTAGGGGAAATTAATGAGAGAGTGGAGCTGCAAGGTTGTGGCATCCTGAAATGTCTGTTGGAGCGTAGAAAAAGGCCATAGATTTTGTAATAAGGCTTTCAATACTGATTTCATCAATAGCTGTATGGAGTGGTTTGTGCCAAATCTAGTATCTGTGAATGTATTTTGTGATAAGTATTGTATTATTTTTGGAGGTGTGTTGCCTGCTCAGATACAAATTGCAATTCTGTATTTTATGTGATAAAACATCCTGACATCGCTGAAATTTTCTTTTCCTTTCCGGGCAAGTATATTCGGCATTGATTTCCTGCATTTTCAAGGCTTGAAATGAAATCTGTGAGCAGGAAGTTTACAGAGTTATTTCAAGGGATAGGTATATTTCTCCAGATAAAATTGAAAGTGTGCAGTGTTATTATATAATTGTGATGAAGTTGAGCTTTGCTAGTTTGAAGTATCTAATAAAGTTTAACACTTTTTAAAAGATCCTTCAAAAAAAGCAGTTTTCTTGCCATATGTAATATTGTTCAATGAAGTTTTGAAATGAAATAGATATTTTTCAAAACCACAAATGCATCTGTGCCTTTATATGAACAGTTGTATATACATGTAAGCAGATAATACATTTTGTTAATTAAGATCAGCTTTGATTTTAATTTTTCTTTCCTGTCATTCAGAATTTGTATTTGCATCTAATAGAATTCTCATTTTTCTTTTTTGTCATAAAACTAATGTAAAATATATTCAATACACATAGTAGTTTTTTTCACCAAAGGTCTAAAACAAGAATATGTAGACAGTAGCTACGTTGGATTTCTTTGGCTATAAGAGTTGTCTATTTCTCTGGTGATGTGTAGAATTACTAAAATGCAGCATGACAACTGTTTCTCTGTAATAGTGATCCAACATGACATGTAGTATTACACAGGGTTGCTAATACCTTCCTCTGACCATCATTTCCAGTAATTGTGGCTTGTTTTAGATGAGGAATAGGTTATTAGATATTTAAAATATTTGAGAAAAATAGGTATCTTCTCTCTTATTTACCCAAACCCTTTTATTTACTCAATATTGATGGCTCAAGTATTCTATCTTTCACTAGGGACCATCATTTATTAAAAAATGGCCTGAAATCAATTCCAAGTCTAGCTGTAGTGAAGCTTCTAGTGGGAAATGCAAATTAAGTAATTTGTTTTCTTTCTAAAAGGATAAATTAAAATAGACAATGATTCAAAGAACAAAACAACTTAATAGAAAACATAATGGAATGCTTTGATACTATGATTCAGGGAATTTTGCTTCCTTAGTGGTAGCTAGATTGAGTGAAGGAGATTGCTTAGGTATAATGAGCAAATCTTATAATTGCAAGTATAACCCAAGCTGCATATCATCATTTAGCTCAATAAGCCTCATTAAATATTAAATATTACCTTTTAACTTTTGTGCAATTAAGCAGAATTTAAAAATAAAAGTTTTAAAAATTAAAGTTTTTATTACTAAGTATCTTTTAAAATACAAATCTCACAGCTCCTTATTGTCAAGAAAAGAACACATGAAAATTTATAAATAAGGTTTTCTCTCTATTAAATTTACAGTCTTGCATTAAATATTGGTTATTGGGACCCACCATGTCCATGATTATGATTAAGTATCAATGAAAGATGACTCTTGCAGCAAATATGCATGCAAATGTTTTAAGATTATTTTCACATTATTTCACATAATTTCTTAAGCATAATAGGATAAGTAAATTATACTTTCTACACAAGCTCTTCATATTTATGAATAGACCATGTTCTAAATTTTTCAATCATTGGGGAATCCCAATGTCATATTTATGAATGGACCATGTTCTAAATGTTTCAGTCATTGGGGAATCCCAATGTCATATTTATGAATGGACCATGTTCTAAAAGTTTCAGTCATTGGGGAATCCCAGTGTCGTATTTATGAATGGACCATGTTCTAAATGTTTCAGTCATTGGGGAATCCCAGTGTCGTATTTATGAGTGGACCATGTTCTAAATGTTTCAGTCATTGGGGAATCCCAGTGTCGTATTTATGAATGGACCATGTTCAAAATGTTTCAGTCACTGGGGAATCCCAGTGTCGTATTTATGAATCGACCATGTTCTAAATGTTTCAGTCATTGAGGAATCTTCCTAGAGAAACCGTGTGAGAAATTGTAGCTAAGCTCAAAAACGGAAGACAAAAATCGATTTAACGAGGAATGTAGATTAATGTCATAGTATTATCGCGACTGTGTGCAACCACTACTTATAAACAATGATATAAGAAATGCAATCTGAAATCTGAATTCTAAATAGGAATGTAGTGCCATTATCCCTCTGGGACCCTTAGGGTCAAAATAAGATAAAAGTGATGAATGGTGGGTTGGAAGTCAGTCAGTGATCCTTGTCAAATTTTTGTATCTGTCAAGAAAAGCATCTGCTTGAGGACATCCATTTTCCTACTTCTGAGTTACAGAATAATAGGTACTTATCCTGAATGTGACATTCCCTGACGTGGACTCTGTCTTTGCTGCTTAGGTGGTGTGTGCATGAGAAAGTGCTTAACATCTGAAAACGGAGACAATCCTTAGAGAAAGATATATATGAATTTTAAAAGGAAATATACCTACGATGGAAATAAAACAAATAGCATAAATATCTAGCTGTATTTGGTCTTTTTGGTAACTATTACAATATATACATTTTCAAACAACTAAGTTCAGCACTGACTTTGGGAGAATCTAGATAAAACTGAACTGACATATAATAAGCATTGGTGTAATTAATAGCACAGCGGGCAGAACCATGGGGGTATTTCCTGAGGAAGAGGGACTATAGAGAGGCAAAAGAAAACCCAGCTCATTCTGGGGAGTGCCAGGAGCAGTTATTATATTCAGAACTGAGAACTTATTTCTAACTCACCAACCCATAGTTCTGGCTGAAGTGCAGTGGTGCAGTCATAGCTCATTCTCAGCCCCAAACTCCTGGGTTCATATGGTCCTCTCATCTCAGCCTCCTGGTAGCTATGACCACAGGTGTGCACTACTTTGTCCAGCCAGTTTATTTTATATTTTATTTTCATTTCATTTGTAAAGACTGGGTCTTGCTATGTTGCCCAGGCAGGTCACAAACTCCTATCCTCAAGCAGTCCTCTAACCTAGGCCTCCCAAAGTACTGACATTACAGGCATGAGCCATTGCATCTGGCTCAAAAATATTTCTGTCCTAATGGCTTTAACAAAGAAGTGCCGTTTTGGGGATATATACAATGGTGTGCTGCTTGGGAGTGACAAAAAAATAATTATAAGAAGAATGGAACGAATATGTCAGTATGTTTTCAAAAGCAAGTTAGCCCAAGTTTTTAAACAAGCATAATTTTAGGGTTTTTGTAACTAACTTAGGGTTTAAATGTAGCAAAAATTTTAAACATTATCATGAATACACAGAAAATTTTAATCAATTTGGTTTCCATGATGAATTTACATGCTTAAATTCCTAATTTCAATTTGCTGCTAGATATGAGAAAGTTTGAGATTTTGAAGAAGCAAGTGGTTCTTACAAATGTAGCAAACTTAAATTTTGAGGACAATTTAATTTAACTTCCATTTTTATGACCAGATTTTGGGTCAGCTGTTAAGCATTCAAAAAATAAAATCTGATAATATCTGGCAATTCCAATTTTCAGTTTTATTGATCTTCACCATGAAATAATATATAAGCTAAGGGGCAAAATTTTGGAAAAGCAGATCACTTTGTTGTCCTATTTAGCAAGTTCTCAAATTATGCCATCTTGGAATCATTACAAGTAATTATACGAAGACAGTATCTTGTGTTTTGTATTTCATTGTTACACATCCAATTGTTCTCTAGAGATATCAGAGAAAACCCACTCAAGAAGGGAAGGTTAGATAAACAGCCCTCTCTCTCTCTCTCTCTGTCTTTGCCTCCATTTGGTTCCTTATGTTCATTTCTCAGTGCATTTCAGTTACTTTTATTGTTCCCTTCATTTTCTCTTTCATTCCAGAAGTTTAAGTGATTGCATAATTCTTTTGACAGCTGAAAGTAGTATCCGACTTTGAATGAAAGGTTTACAGCTACAGCTTTTCAATTAGAAAATCTCAGATCATGTGATCTATGAGTTTTAATATCTTAGGATCTCGACCAGTAAGGAATAATCACTTTGAAAAACCTTGATGCTACCTAGAGTTTGTGTTTTGTGAGGTTGCTTGGTAAATTATTTTCCTTTGATAATTGAATATTGCTTCAAGAGAGGTGAGCTCAGACGTTTGGCAATGAATATTGAATGTGTATTCCAAGAGACATGACCTTAAAATATCATCAAGCTAAGTAGTAGTGAAATTGAACTCTGCTGTATAATAGAAGTCAGTGTTTCTTACATCTTTGTGATATATAAATATTTTTACATTGTGGTAGATAATAATTTGTATGGGAACATTTAATTGAATTTAATTTATCCTATGGCAGAATTATGTTGCATAGGTCATTTTAGTTTTTGATTTAAGCATCTTAAAATTACAAATGCAAATATTCAACACGTAAAACCCACATGAATACACACTCCCAAACATTTGAAATCCTAACAGTCATTTCCAACAGCTTTTTCCTACAAAAGAAGTCAGCTCTTCTTAGAGAAGACATGCATTCCCATAGCTTGAGAGGTGCACACTATAAGGTAAACAGAGAAAGGATTACAGCAGTTTAAGTATACCAGCGGATTTACTTTATAGACAATAGACTTTTGAATTACTTGTCTTCAAAATTTGGTTTCTTGAGAAAATTATCTGTGTAGATTAATCATGCATTTCAGATACTTTCCAGACATCTGAATGTTGTTTTCTTAAAAGTAGCCAGCACGCCTTTTTATGCAGTCTGCATGGGAGATAGTAAGAGATGTGTATGCTGTATATCTACTAGTAGAGATTTGTTTATGAGTGCTTCCTTAAAAAATTATTTTTTCTGAAGAAAGGGATTTCTTTTTTATAATTTAGATTAGATGATTTTAAATGTTTTTAGGTTTTAACCTCTCTGATCATCAGGGTCATTGCCATGGAAAAAATGCAAGTTATAGCATATTTCATTTTTATAAGGAAAGAAGTTGATAATTTAGACTTTTTTCTTTTACTAAATTGAATTACATCACTCAATATTTGGATGGCATTAATTCACAATAGCAACAAAAAAATCTTACTATTCAACAAAATAAAGTATGATTTCCTTCACATTTAACTTAATTTGTTCTTTAAAACATCTCCTAACGAAGGTTTTCTCATCCTCTGAAGCTGAATTTATTTAGGAAAAAATATTTTAAACACCATCCCAAGTGATATAACTATTTTTATTGAGCTTTGATGTTCTATTTGAACATATTTGAAGACTGTACAAGCACTCAATTTAGAATTAAGATTTTATTTGGAGATTTTGGTTGTATTTGAAATCTGTTGTGGAATTAAACATGAAGAATACGTCAATTTACTAGATGTCATTGTCTATGACACATTTTAGTCTTATCTTTCTGCCTATATGTAAAGAGGAATAGAAATAATTGGTATAAACAGGAAAAAAGAAGTAAAGTGGTAGGATCAGATGTGAGAAATATATAAGCTAAGATACTCTTTTTTTGTTTGTTTGTTTTTTGTTTTTGTGAGACAGAGTCTTGCTCTGTTGCCCAGGCTGGAGTGCAGTGACACAATCTTGGCTCACTGCGGCCTCCACCTCCCAGGCTCAATGGTTCTCCTGCCTCAGCCTCCTGTGTAGCTGGGATTACAGGTACGCATCACCACACCCGGCTAATTTTTGGATTTTTAGTAGAGACTAGGTTTGACCATGTTGGCTAGGCTAGTCTCAAACTCCTGACTTCAGTTGATCCGCCCACTTCAGCCTCCCAAAATTCTGGGATTTCAAGTGTGAGCCACCAGGGCCAGCCTAAGCTAAGATATTCTAGAAGCTATTAATAGTAAAATATAATGTAAATTGTTTAAAATTAATCTGTATATGAAATTTTTTCTAGGACTTTCCTGCCAGAAAAGTAGGAATAGAATGGCAAAAGGAACGAGGTTCCTTCTACAAGTAGGCACACATCCTATTTCACTTTATCCTGTGATCAGTCTCATAACCATCTCCTGGTGTGAAGTGCTAAAACTGTGCTTTAAGAATAACTTAAGTCCTTTATGTACAAACTAAAGTATGAGAGCCTGAACCTTGGAAACCAAGAGATTCCAAAAAGCCTTATGTGTGAGACTGGGTGCCACAGATCTTGGCAGAAATTACTGCTTATTCTTAATTCTTATTGTTCCTTTCTAGCACTTCAATTTATAATGCCAATATCTACCTCAGCCTAAAGACAAGCTCTAGAATCACTTGTGTTACTTATTACATTTCTTTTAAAAAACTCATGAATTACACATGAATTTCAAAGTTGCCAACTGAGATTCCAAGGACTTAAAAAAGAAAAAACGTGGCACCTTTCCATTATAAAGGCTGTACGCAGTCTTCATAGTGTTTGTCTTTAAGGGACAACATGCCTCATCCATCAGCAACTTTTCTTCCTTAAATCATCATATCTTGCCTAAAAAGGTTTTCTGAAAACTAAGATTTGCAGATTGTTATATCACATCTTAATCTACGTATCAACTTTAGCATTATCAAAGCATGAACTGTTCTCGGTTTTCATAGTTAATTATGTTTGTGGTAATAACTGGGATGCAATTGTTTTTCTTCTGATGATTTTGTACTTGCTTTTCTTATGGTAACTTCTGATGCTTGTTTGTAAGATCTTCCTCTCTTTTCTCCATCTGGTTATCTTCTTACCTTCTGTCCTTTAACTCAGATGTCACCCACACTGTGTGTCTTTCTGGATTGCTTCTTATTTAACTGTTGCTTCTCATAGTTTACATACCTCCTCCTGTACCACACTATCAACATTTCTCAAGCTGCACTATATGCTGGGTTGTGTCTTTATTTATTTATAAGTTCCTTGATAATTCGGACTATATATTAGTATATTCAAAAAATACTTATGAAGTGTTTACTTTGGGTCAGGAATTATTGAGTGAAGGAAATTGACCAAAACTCTGCCATCATGAAGCTCGCATTCTAACTTAGGGAGACAGATAACAGACAATGAGCCACATAAATATGCAAAGTATCGTAAGTTAGATGGTGAAAAGTAATCCTGGATGGGGATCAGATAATTTTGATAGGATAATTTTTAACTGGGTAGTCAAGAAAGGCCGCACAGAGAAGATGGCAATTGGAAGAACAAGGTGGTGAGAACTGCTGAGTCTGGAGCAAACACACAATTTGGAGCAGTAGAAGATTCCAGAAGTAACAGTATAGAGGCGAAGAAGTGGGAATTGTGTGGAGTCTTTTACTTGCTGTTGTAATGACCTTGGCTATGCTTTGAAGTGAGGTGGAAAGTTGGCAGGGACCTTAGTTTTCTTTTTAATAATTCACTATGAATTTTGAACGGTCACTATTATAGACTCAATAATTTTGCTTTATTACTCTTGCAATTGACTACAAAAGAGCGTATTGAAGAAATGTTAAATTCTAATTTAAACTGATTGAAATAGGTTTTTATCTTTTTATGTTTCTCATCACTGAATATCTCATTTTTAATTAGTTTGAAAGCATTCTAAGATAGTGAGCCAATGCAATTTAGCATAATGCATAACTTATTATTCATCAGATTTAGGTATTTAACCGAGGATGCTAATTAGGAAAGTAACTTGTTCTGTTGGATGATTTTGATAAAGCTACTTTCAAATGATTATCACATCCATTGATGTCATATTAAGTTGTGTTTCTGGAAACCAAATTTAGGCAGTGGTAATGAGTTAATATCTCTAAGTGGATACCTTTTATCTCTACAGTCAAGGATACTTGAAAGTGGAAAAACATACTGGCTTCAAGTCTTGGGAACTAGGACTTACCGGAAATGTGTGTGTTTTTTTTGTTTCCTGGTGGAATTGTCTTCTCGGAAAGATGGTGTTTCCTTTTCAATAGGAAAAAATTGATCCTATGCTGCTTTACTTTAATGCTTTGCTTTTGTCAAAATAGTGTTTTCTTAGGAAAATTAACCTATCATAATATAATGAAAAGAGAAATGCTGAAGACACAAAATGATGTCCATGTTAATATTGAGTAGGAAGCATCAAGGGACATGAGAAGAGGGAAGCGAAGAGAGGGAGAAGAGAAATTTATAGTGTAACAACAATTAGTAAAAAGGATTAGCATATACATGTAGTCAATAAGTCAATAAATGGCTGTTTATAGAAAGCCTACCAGGCACTAGGGGATATAGCAGTGAAGAAGGCAAAGACACAATTGGCTATACTGTAGTGAGGAGGGAAAGAGGAGGAAGACATACAAATACCTAAAAAAAGCAATGGTGTGAAGGGCTATAAAGTACACTACTACGAAGAAGATTACATGTGATAACATGGCTGAGTAAAACTGTCAAGGAGGAAGGCACTGATCTGGCTGTAGGTATTTCAGAGCATTTTTCTCTCTGAGGAGGTAATATTTCATTTGAGAGTTGAGTGAAGACAAAGAGGAAGGTACTTTGAAGATCTGGGGTGCTCTGAGCAGAAAGAAGGGCAGATATAAAGATTCTGTAATTTAAAAAGAGAGCTTGATAGTTTCTTACAAAGAAAAGAAGGCCGGTTTGGCTGGAATGTCCATGAAGGAAGAGCATGGAGAGAGATTACATGAGTGTTCTCAGGGACCAAATCTAGATCTTATATCAAAATGTGAATATAAATTAACTACATTGAAAAGTGTATGATGGATGTGTGATACGATGAGGTTAGCTCTTAGGAGGGTGTACTATTGTGGAAGGGTACACTAGTGAAGGAAGGGGGTTCATTTAGCTGACTATTGCACCTGTCCAGTTGAAGGATGATGGTAGTTGGGATTATGAGTGTAGCAATAAAGTTGGAGAAAATCAGTTGAGATTGGAAGTTGATTTGAAGATGATTGAATTTACTGAGCAAGAATTATATCAAGGTATTTGGATGTAGGGACATGGGGGATTATGGTCACTTTTAGTGATATGGCAAAGTCTTGATGACATGAGGCAGTTTGCAAGTGACAGAGGTGTGGGTAGGTGCGTATGTGTGATTGATTTTACATTTTTTAATCTTAAATTAAGACGCTAGTTAGAATCCAAGTGGAGACATCAAGTAGGCACTGACAAGTTGACTTGGCTAGAGATGTGAGTTAGATCATCGTAGCCTATAGAGCATGCCTAAAGTCATGAATCTAGGTGAGGGGTTGGAAAACTATTATAGCCCATGAGCCAGATCTGGTCTGCCACCTATTTTTGTATGGCTCATGAGTTATAAGTACGTGTGGCATTTATAAGTCTAAAATGTAAAATACAGGGAAATTTTTCAGCAGGGAAAGTTCCATAAATTTGCCTCTTGGCAACACAAAGCCTGCAATATTTACTATCTGGCTCTTTGTCAAAAATGTTACTGACTCCTGATCTGGATGAAACCCTGTGAGGAGAGAGTGTTGACAGAAGAGAGAGAAGCATCACAGTGGAAATTAAAATTATGTCAACTGAAGTGTGTAGGGTAGAGAATTTAAGCCTGAGTATAACAGTAAGAGATTAAAATAACAGTAAATTCATTATCAGCGTGATCAATGAAACCTTTGGGGGCAAAGAGGAACTATCTTCGTCACACCTTTCACTCACTCATAGAAAGATCTTAGGCAGGAAATATAACTTGTTTGAAGATCTGAGATAAGGCTAATGTAGTTTGGACAAAGAAAGCCAATGGGAGGATGACATTACATCTGGCCAAAGATTTAGGGAAGAGCCAAATACTTCAGGCTTTTTAAAGTGATCTTTAGATAAAGAGGAGGTCATCAAGGCATTCCGAATTTGGAGGATCAAATCACATCTGATGGAAAAAATCTGGCTGTATGTGCATCTAGGATGTAAGGAAGCCAACATGGATGTGAAGTTAAAATTGTCCATTGCAAATAATAAAATGAAGGCCCCAGGTAGCCTTGGCAAGGGCAGATTTGGTATAAAATCCTTATTGGAATGGGCTTAAGCAGTAACGGGAATACGGATCTAGCTGTTGTGTTTAGTGGAATTTTATCAGTCTTTTTGTTGTGTATGATATATAGATGGTCAAAATAAGGAACTTCTACATTTTCGGTTTTTGTTTTATTTTAATTGAGATTTGAATTAAAAATAAGAAACTTTTATTTTGAAACTTGGAGACTGTGTTTAAAAAGTATAGAGTAGGGCAAGAAAAAAACCTAAAACTCTCCTGATGAGGAGAGTGCTAATCGTGACTCTAATAATAATAAAATACTTTTCTGATAATTTTTTGTGTGTTTCATTATTTATATATGTATGGGAAGTTGTACCCTAGCCACATGCCAATTCACCTGGTGAACTTGCTCTTCAACGTGGCACAAATATTTCCTTCTATCTTTAGCCTTCCGGGGTTTCTCACATGGACTATTGGCTCTTCCTACATGAACCTGCTGGTAGTACCCTGTAGGAGACATGCTACTCCATGACAACAGGCACCACGCTGTAGGGGAATTACCATACCTGTCAATCACTATCTCTAGAATGTGGCCTTTCATGAGCCCTGAGATTTCATACTGTTTCTCTGAGCTGTAACAATATTTATATTGAAAAAATAAACATGTTCTTCTATCTTTAATATTTTATATCTTATAATTTGAATATCCCATTTTCATTATACTACTTAGCTGCTAAGTTATGTTATAAAAACAAGTTTTAATTATCTGCAAACACCTTCAAATCTAATCCTTACCGGTGAAGACTGATGTCTGGTTAACATCTGTTAGGACATTTATTTCCATACAGTATTTATAGCGCCTTTTTGTTATTGATTGGTATGATAAATGTGTAACTCTTACACAAAGACAAAATTTTTAGATTTTTGTATTTAAAATACTGGTTATCAAAAGAAAAACCCAGATGTTATTTGTTTATGTTTCTGCTTGAGGTACTGAATCTATTTCAAGTCATATTTCTCAGTATTGATATACTTAATTTTGCTGAAATAATAACACACTAACTTTAGCTACTTTTTTTCTCAGTGTATCTCCTTGTTGCTCACCATTTCTGCCTCATTTCACTTCTCATCTTTATTTCTTTTTCTTTGGTCTTCTTTTACTTTAGGGATTCTTTCAATTTAGAAGTGTTCTTGTTTTCTGTTAATTACTATTCTTCTTGGATGTACACAGTTATCCTTTTCCATTTCATTTGTGAATTCATCTCAGAGGCATTTTGTATGTGCCTTTTACTCATAGCTTCTCAGAAGTCCCTTTCGAGGTTACCGATTTAACATGTCATGTACTATAAGGTTTGCATGGCATGGTGGCAGCTGACTTTGGTCTTTACAAGGATTGAAATGTTCACTCAACATGGATTGGTAGAATTTATTTTTTCCTTAAACATTTCATCGCCTTGTAAACAAACAAAAGCAAACCCAAGACTCAAAACTGACATTACTATTGGTGCCCCTGGAAATAGCTACCTTCTCACTAAAGTAGATTTTGTCATCCAACTTTATGTGTTGTTGAACACACATGGTGCTGTATGAGCACTCACTCACTAGTCTAGAAAACATTGCTGTGACCAGTTACCAGAAAAATAAATTCAGATTGCTCTTCACCTTCCACAGATGACCCTTCTGAAAGCCATTTGAATTCATTATAAATTATAGTTATATTAGTGTGACTTTAATTCACTTGTAATCTGAACTTTATGTGCAATGCATTTTTTCCCGTGTTTAATCATTTTTGAATGCTAAATCATTTGCAAACAAATGGCTTGTCCTTGAGAAAGAATTTAAGGCTGAAAGTACATTAAGTGCCATCTGGGTATCTGTGTCAATGGTTTTGTCACTACAAATGTGTGTGTGTGTGCATATCACCTACTTTATCACATTTATTTGATAAAATTGATATGCAATCTCTAAATCATTGTGTCTCCAACTTGTGTTATGCCACAAATACAAATTTTTGTCCTAAAGTTGATGGTACCCTTTGTAAAACTAGAAGTTCTCATTTGTGCAAAGGAAGGAAAAATAAAACAAGAAACAAATTCAATAAAAAAATTAAAGGTCAGATTTCTTTTATAGCTGCTGAATTCCTTTCTTTCCTTTCCATCATCCTCACATTCCCAAATCTCAACAAAGTTAAGAAATTAAAACACACATCATGAGATCATATGTTCACCTTGTTCAGGAACTGAAGGATTACATATACAAGACTATACCTTAATAAGTAGAGGGAGAAATATGAAGATATGAATAGAATATGAAAATTTATTATAATGCAGTTGTATTCTAAAGTGTTTCCTAGGCAGGCTAAGAGTATGTTGCCAGGAAATTTTAAGAGACCCACTCCATTATATAGAAGAGGATGTGTGTAGATCTCTTAATTCTGAAATGTTTAGAACTGAGTACAACAGGTCTTTGAATAACGACGTTTCATTCAATGTCATTTCATTATGATGTTGATGAGAAAAAACAAATTGATTCCAATTGGGGTTCACTGTCTGTGTAGAGCTTATGTATTCTCCCCATGTCTGCATTGATATTCTCTGGATGCTCCAGTTTCCTCTCACTTCCCAAGGCTGTGCATGTGAGGTTGATTGACGTGTCTATGTGGTCCCAGTCTGAGTAACTGTGGGTATGTGTGAGTGCACCTGCAATGCGACGGCACCCTGTCCAGGGCTGGTTCCCACATTGCGTCCTGAGCTGACAGGATAGGCTGCGGTCAACTGCAACCCTAAACTGAAATAAGTAGGTAAATAATGATTTTACTAGCTTTTATTAATCTTAAACGTATGAATAGCTGAAATTTATTTCAGCATTTAATATTAGAAGTGTTTTGATCTTTATTTACAAGTTTGTTGACGTTTTAGTTACCAAAAGCCATAGAAGCTGAACTCTTTTGATGTCAACCTATGGTAAAATGGGTTTCGCTGACTGTATTTTTGTACCAATTAACCATCCCCAATTTATCCCTCCGTATGCGTGTATCAAAACATCACGTGACCATAAATATATATACCTATGACCAGTTTTCAAGCACCTGTCAATGATGTTAAGTGAAGACTTATTGTAGTCCTTTTTTGGCATAACGAAAATGTGTGTGTTTTGTTCAAGATTGGAAAAGTTCTTTGTGTAAAGAACTAGACAGTAAATATTATAGGCTTTGCTGGCCATATGTAGTCTCTGTCTCTCCTTCATCTACTCATTCTTCTTCTCCCCTTCCTTCTCCTTCTTTAAACACTTCCAAAATGCCAAAACAATTTTTAGCTCTCAGCCATATGAAGCAAGCCATTGATTAAATTTGGCTTGTAGGCCCATAAGGTGTGAATTCCTTTACATCATCAGAATGCCGCATATATATGAAATGTTATCTATGAGAAATTAATGGGGCTCCCAGCAGAGAGAAATTAGCCTAAGTTAAGTTTGGGCTTTGGAATTCAGGGGAATGCCATGCACAAAAATGCTCTGCTTTTAAAACTAGTTACTAACAGTCCATTTCTGATATCAGAAATACATGAAAACTACCAATTGAACGGACATTATTCACTACTTTAGTGCTGCTACTCCTGTGTGGTGGAAAAAGAATCCAGAAAGTTTTCCTTTCCATTTGAACATTCATGCAATAAAAATTTCCAAATCTTTTTTTGAACAAATTTTTATCTGATAGCTCTCTTGTGTACTTTATAAGTACCTTCTGCTGCTTATTCTCAGTAACTGTATTGAAACAATCTGTTTTCCTTTATCAATCAAAATAAAATAAGAAATTTAGCTTAATACTAATATTAAGCTGTAGTGCAAGATATATGAAAAAGAGAGAAAAGAAGCAGGATAAACTGACCTTTTGATAACTGCAGAGGACAGCAGATCAAAGACTGGACTTTAACGTCTGACATTTTCAGAATCTATCACAGTAAGTCCACTGGGTCCAGAAATAGGTTTTAATCCTAGATTGAAATGACAATGCTGTCATGACATTGAGTTTGATGGAAAAAGTGAAGTTAAAGTTTTTCTCAATATTTTTTTAAAATCAATGATTGATTTAACTATAAAATGGACTGATTCTGAAGAACTCATTCTGACGTTGGAGGTGAAAATGCTTTTACTCTAATCATTAAAATCAATTTCTCTAGATATCTGACTTTATTCTGCTTTATAACATAAAGAATGAAACTATATTTATTAATGAAGTGTAATCTAGCAAAGTGGCATAAGCATAATTATGAGTCACTTACTAAAGTTGTGTGTTTTTTTCCATTGCATGAAAACCCTGCCTTGTTTTAATTTTTATTGACTCTTTAAAAGCAATTTTAGGTTTGTAGAAAGAAGTGAATAAGCATTCACACGTCATCCTCAGCCTCTACCCCAATTTCCCCGATTTTTAACATCTTGCAATAGTGTGGTACATTTGTTATAGTTGATGAGTCAATATTGGTACATTACTATTGACTAAAGTATGTAGTTTGTATTAGAGTTTACTCCTTGTCTTATGAATTCTGTAGGTTTTGTCAAATGTGTAATGACAAATAATCCTCATTACAGTGTCATACAGAATAATGGATTCACTCTCCTAAAATTCTTCCTTGCTCCATCCGTTCATCGTTTCCTCTACTAATTTATGTAGAAGATAAATTAGTAGATTGAGTTGATGGTTATAGCAGTTTAAAGCACAGATAGAAAACTAGATTGACCTGCCTACCCAGACTGTGCTTCTCACTCTCACTGTGCCCTTTCTTAACCTTTGGAAATGCTTTTATTCATATATAAAATAGGCTATAACTTCATATAGTTGTATTACAAAAAGTTAATGCACAGAAAAAGACTTGTGCTAGGTATATGGTTTCTTCTCAGTTAAATGGAAGCCATTGCGTGTGTTTGTCAATAGAATTCGTCATACTTTATCTCACATATCTTTACGTCATTGTTGGCACATGACATGTTTAGACTGCACAAATCTCCTCCAAATCCCTAATAGCCACTGATCTCTTTACTGTCTCCATAGTTTTGCTTTCTCCAGAAGGTCATGTAGTTGAATCATACGGTATGTAGACTTTTCAGACTGGCTTCTTTCACTTGGCAATATGCATTTAAAGGTTCCTGTGTGTCTTCTGTAGCTTGACAGAATACTATTCCATTGCCTGGATATACCACAGTTTATTTTTCCATTCACTTCCTGAAGGACATTTCGATTTTAGTGATCATGAATAAGGCTCCTGTAACATTCATGGGAAGAAGGCTTTTGTGTGCATGTAAGTTTTCAAATCCTTTAAGTAAATACCGGGAATGTAATTGCTGGGTTGTGTGGTAGGAGTATGTTTAGTTTTATAAGAAACTGCCAAACTGACTGCCAAAGTAGCTGTACTATTCTGCATTCTCACAAGCAATGAATAAAAGTTCCTGTTTCTCCTCACATTTGCCAGCTTTTGGTATCATCAGACTTTTGGATATTGGTCATTTTAATAGTCATGTAATAATATCTCACGGTTGCTGTGACTTGCAGTTCCCTAATGATACATGACTAGTAACTTCAAAATCCCCATTTGACAGCTGTATTTAGACCTTTGGACTATTTTTTAAATGAGTTGTTTTCTTTCTTATTTTCGAGTTCTCTGTATACTTTAAATACCAGTAATTTATCTGATATGTTTTGAAAATGTTTTGAATGTGTTTTGAAAAAATTTTCTCCCAACCTGTGGCTTTTGTTTTCATTCTAAGCACAGTTTTAATAACAAAAGTCTTTAATTTTAATGATGCTCAATTTCTCAATTTTTTCTTTGTCTAACCCAATAAATCAGAAAGCTTTTTATCATTTCACATGACTTAATATTCAGGCAAGGTCTATATAGGCCCCTTTCAAACAGTCATAAAGTTTAGAAGCTCTGACCTCACAAACAATAACAACGACAACATAGAAACAAAAATGACAGCTTTTGATGTTGTCTCAGTAATTTCTCAATTCAAGAACAGATTACTGAGCTTTATAAGCAATACGTATAGATATCAATTTCACAATAAAATACCTTATGATATTTATCAAATCACCTTAGTTTTGGTCACTTATTACTATTAGACTAAAATGTAATTTGTCAGACATGAGAAATCCTTTGGAGTATTTTTTAGAGAACCAAGTATTTGTTTTAGCCTTTTCAGTTCTTCTCTTGCTGTTTCTCCAGTATAGTCATTCCAATTGTCTCTATAGATGTATTAATACCAGGTACATAGTAAACACAATTATCTCCCACGTGTACCCCAACCCCCTTCCCTGTTCATGCAGTGAACATAAAGGAAGCAGGTCAAAAGGAAGCAGGTCATGTACCCTGTGATGTTCTGGGTTGTAAGGAAAGGTACACAATTAATGTACCATGTCTGAGTTTTCTTCTTCTCTGTATTTGTTCCATTTAATGCATGTATGTTTTTTATTCCTTAGGCCTCTCCAGTCCTAACACACTCAGGGATACTTGATACAGCTATAAGGCTGTGTCTTTATCAGGTACCTTTGGGTTACCCCCGGCCAGGGGTGGGAAATAGAGGAAGTGAATGTCTGTATCCTCATTAAGTATCACACAGAGCAGAAACATAAAGAAGCCTGTGCCATGAATGGGTCTCTTCTTTCTCCAAAAACCACCTACCCCTTCAACTCCCACTGCTTAAAGAGAAATCTTGTATTAGTCTCCCCATTTTCTCCTCAAACTTGCTTTAGCAAAGCAGTTCCTAAACCTCTGTTAATGTATGTCCCCACCCCTAACTCAACACACAGTCTCATGTCACATCACAGAAAAGAAGTTCAAAACAAAACAAAACAAAGCCACAGTCTTATAAGAAAAATAGGTAAGTTTTACAAAAGTTGTGTACTGTATCTCTGCTTTGAATTTTGTCATTGGCCAAGGATAGTAAAACTCTTGGAAAACTATAAAAGAGGAACTTATGTAATATGTTTTACCCAAGATTTTTCAAACATTTTTGGAAGGATACTTATTAACATCTTGCAGAGGTAATGTTACATGAAAAACTTAGCATAAGACCAATCAGGTATTCTATGCAATAATGCAGATATATGAAAAAATAATATAATGAAATAAATTACTTTTCAAAAGGTATTGATCCTAGATCCACATTCTTTTTTTGGTTCAGGTGAGGCAATTAGAATGTGAAAAAAAGAAGCATAGAACAACTGTCTAATGAGAGGGACGAATGCTCCAGGGTGGAAAGTTATTAGAAGATAAATTAGTAGATTGACACTTTTGTGTAGTTTATATTTGGAGACATTCCTTTTTCCACTATTACCCTCTTAGCGCTCCGAATCTCCACTTGCATTTTCTACAGAAAGTGTGTTTCAGAACGGCTCAATCAAAACTAAGGTTCAACTCTTTTAGTTGAACAAACAGAACAGAAAGAAGTTTCACACAATTCTTCTGTGTAGTTTTTATTTGTAGACATTCTTTTTCCCAATATAGGCCTCTTAGCGCTCAGAATATCCAATTGCAGTTTCTACAGAAAGAGTGTTTCAGAACGGCTCAATCAAAAGTAAGGTTCAACTCTGTTAGTTGAATGCACAGAACAGAAAGAAGTTTCATACAATGCTTCTGTGTAGTTTATATTTGAACATATTCTTTTTTCCACTATTACCCACTTAGCGCTACGAATGTCCAGTTGCATTTTCTACAGACAGAGTGTTTCAAAACTGTTCAATCAAAAGTATGGTTTAACTCTGTTAGCTGAATGCTCAGATCAGAAAGAAGTTTCACAGAATGCTTCTGTGTAGTTTATATTTGAATATATTCCTTTTTCCACTACTACGCTCTTAGCGCTCCAAATGTCCAGTTGCATTTTCTACAGAAAGAGTGTTCAGATCTGCTCAATCAAAAGTATGGTTTAACTCTGTTAGCTGAATGCACAGATCAGAAAGAAGTTTCACCGAATGATTCTGTGTAGTTTATATTTGAAGACATTCCTTTTTCCACTATTACCTTCTTAGCGCTCCGAATCTCCACTTGCATTTTCTACAAAAAGAGTGTTTCATAACTGCTCAATCAAAAATAAGTTTTATCTCTGTTAACTGAATTTACAGATCAGAAATAAGTTTCACAAAATGCATCTGTGTAGTTTTTATTTGAAGATATTCTTTTTCCCAATGTAGGCCTCTTAGCGCTTAGCATGTCCAATTGCAGTTTCTACAGAAAGAGTGTTTCAGAACGGCTCAATCAAAAGTAAGGTTCAACTCTGTTAGTTGAATGCACAGAACAGAAAGTATTTTCACAGAATGCTACTGTGTAGTTTATATTTGAATATATTCCTTTTTCCACTATTACCCTCTTAGCGCTCCGAATGTCCACTTGCATTTTCTACAGAAAGAGTTCTCAGAACTGCGCAATCAAAAGTATGGTTTAACTCTGTTAGCTTAATGAACATATCAGAAATAAGTTTCACACAATGCTTCTGTGTAGTTTTTATTTGAAGATATTATTTTTCCCAATAGAGGCCTCTTAGCGCTCAGAATGTCCAATTGCAGTTTCTACAGAAAGAGGGTTTCAGAAAGGCTCAATCAAAAGTAAGGTTCAACTCTGTTAGTTGAATGCACAGAACAGAAAGAAGTTTCATACAATGCTTCTGTGTAGTTTATATTTGAACATATTCTTTTTTCCACTATTACCCACTTAACGCTACGAATGTCCAGTTGCATTTTCTACAGACAGAGTGTTTCAAAACTGCTCAATCAAAAGTATGGTTTAACTCTGTTAGCTGAATGCTCAGATCAGAAAGAAGTTTCACAGAATGCTTCTGTGTAGTTTATATTTGAATATATTCCTTTTTCCACTACTACTCTCTTAGCGCTCCAAATGTCCAGTTGCATTTTCTACAGAAAGAGAGTTCAGATCTGCTCATTCAAAAGTATGGTTTAACTCTGTTAGCTGAATGCACAGATCAGAAAGAAGTTTCACAGAATGATTCTGTGTAGTTTATATTTGGAGACATTCCTTTTTCCACTATTACCCTCTTAGCGCTCCGAATCTCCACTTGCATTTTCTACAGAAAGAGTGTTTCAGAACGGCTCAATCAAAACTAAGGTTCAACTCTTTTAGTTGAACAAACAGAACAGAAAGAAGTTTCACACAATTCTTCTGTGTAGTTTTTATTTGTAGACATTCTTTTTCCCAATATAGGCCTCTTAGCGCTCAGAATGTCCAATTGCAGTTTCTACAGAAAGAGTGTTTCAGAACGGCTCAATCAAAAGTAAGGTTCAACTCTGTTAGTTGAATGCACAGAACAGAAAGATGTTTCATACAATGCTTCTGTGTAGTTTATATTTGAACATATTCTTTTTTCCACTATTACCCACTTAGCGCTACGAATGTCCAGTTGCATTTTCTACAGACAGAGTGTTTCAAAACTGCTCAATCAAAAGTATGGTTTAACTCTGTTAGCTGAATGCTCAGATCAGAAAGAAGTTTCACAGAATGCTTCTGTGTAGTTTATATTTGAATATATTCCTTTATCCACTACTACGCTCTTAGCGCTCCAAATGTCCAGTTGCATTTTCTACAGAAAGAGTGTTCAGATCTGCTCAATCAAAAGTATGGTTTAACTCTGTTAGCTGAATGCACAGATCAGAAAGAAGTTTCACCGAATGATTCTGTGTAGTTTATATTTGAAGACATTCCTTTTTCCACTATTACCCTCTTAGCGCTCCGAATCTCCACTTGCATTTTCTACAAAAAGAGTGTTTCATAACTGCTCAATCAAAAATATGTTTTACCTCTGTTAACTGAATTTACAGATCAGAAATAAGTTTCACAGAATGCATCTGTGTAGTTTTTATTTGAAGATATTCTTTTTCCCAATGTAGGCCTCTTAGCGCTTAGCATGTCCAATTGCAGTTTCTACAGAAAGAGTGTTTCAGAACGGCTCAATCAAAAGTAAGGTTCAACTCTGTTAGTTGAATGCACAGAACAGAAAGAATTTTCACAGAATGCTACTGTGTAGTTTATATTTGAATATATTCCTTTTTCCACTATTACCCTCTTAGCGCTCCGAATGTCCACTTGCATTTTCTACAGAAAGAGTGTTCAGAACTGCGCAATCAAAAGTATGGTTTAACTCTGTTAGCTTAATGAACATATCAGAAATAAGTTTCACACAATGCTTCTGTGTAGTTTTTATTTGAAGATGTTATTTTTCCCAATAGAGGCCTCTTAGCGCTCAGAATGTCCAATTGCAGTTTCTACAGAAAGAGTATTTCAGAAAGGCTCAATCAAAAGTAAGGTTCAACTCTGTTAGTTGAATGCACAGAACAGAAAGAAGTTTCAGACAATGCTTCTGTGTAGTTTATATTTGAACATATTCTTTTTTCCACTATTACCCACTTAGCGCTACGAATGTCCAGTTGCATTTTCTACAGACAGAGTGTTTCAAAACTGCTCAATCAAAAGTATGGTTTAACTCTGTTAGCTGAATGCTCAGATCAGAAAGAAGTTTCACAGAATGCTTCTGTGTAGTTTATATTTGAATATATTCCTTTTTCCACTACTACTCTCTTAGCGCTCCAAATGTCCAGTTGCATTTTCTACAGAAAGAGAGTTCAGATCTTCTCAATCAAAAGTATGGTTTAAATCTGTTAGCTGAATGCACAGATCA
Source organism: Symphalangus syndactylus (assembly GCF_028878055.3). Classification (NCBI taxonomy): domain Eukaryota; kingdom Metazoa; phylum Chordata; class Mammalia; order Primates; family Hylobatidae; genus Symphalangus; species Symphalangus syndactylus. Next base: position 5,875,137 of record NC_072448.2, read on the forward strand.
GAAAGAAGTTTCACCGAATGATTCTGTGTAGTTTATATTTGAAGACATTCCTTTTTCCACTATTACCCTCTTAGCGCTCCGAATCTCCACTTGCATTTTCTACAAAAAGAGTGTTTCATAACTGTTCCATCAAAAATATGTTTTATCTCTGTTAACTGAATTTACAGATCAGAAATAAGTTTCACAGAATGCATCTGTGTAGTTTTTATTTGAAGATATTCTTTTTCCCAATGTAGGCCTCTTAGCGCTTAGCATGTCCAATTGCAGTTTCTACAGAAAGAGTGTTTCAGAACGGCTCAATCAAAAGTATGGTTCAACTCTGTTAGTTGAATGCACAGAACAGAAAGAAGTTTCATACAATGCCTCTGTGTAGTTTATATTTGAACATATTCTTTTTTCCACTATTACCCACTTAGCGCTACGAATGTCCAGTTGCATTTTCTACAGACAGAGTGTTTCAAAACTGCTCAATCAAAAGTATGGTTTAACTCTGTTAGCTGAATGCTCAGATCAGAAAGAAGTTTCACAGAATGCTTCTGTGTAGTTTATATTTGAATATATTCCTTTTTCCACTACTACTCTCTTAGCGCTCCAAATGTCCAGTTGCATTTTCTACAGAAAGAGAGTTCAGATCTGCTCATTCAAAAGTATGGTTTAACTCTGTTAGCTGAATGCACAGATCAGAAAGAAGTTTCACAGAATGATTCTGTGTAGTTTATATTTGGAGACATTCCTTTTTCCACTATTACCCTCTTAGCGCTCCGAATCTCCACTTGCATTTTCTACAGAAAGAGTGTTTCAGAACGGCTCAATCAAAACTAAGGTTCAACTCTTTTAGTTGAACAAACAGAACAGAAAGAAGTTTCACACAATTCTTCTGTGTAGTTTTTATTTGTAGACATTCTTTTTCCCAATATAGGCCTCTTAGCGCTCAGAATGTCCAATTGCAGTTTCTACAGAAAGAGTGTTTCAGAATGGCTCAATCAAAAGTAAGGTTCAACTCTGTTAGTTGAATGCACAGAACACAAAGAAGTTTCATACAATGCTTCTGTGTAGTTCATATTTGAACATATTCTTTTTTCCACTATTACCCACTTAGCGCTACGAAAGTCCAGTTGCGTTTTCTACAGACAGAGTGTTTCAAAACTGCTCAATCAAAAGTATGGTTTAACTCTGTTAGCTGAATGCTCAGATCAGAAAGAAATTTCACAGAATGCTTCTGTGTAGTTTATATTTGAATATATTCCTTTTTCCACTACTACTCTCTTAGCGCTCCAAATGTCCAGTTGCATTTTCTACAGAAAGAGTGTTCAGATCTGCTCAATCAAAAGTATGGTTTAACTCTGTTAGCTGAATGCACAGATCAGAAAGAAGTTTCACAGAATGATTCTGTGTAGTTTATATTTGGAGACATTCCTTTTTCCACTATTACCCTCTTAGCACTCCGAATCTCCACTTGCATTTTCTACAAAAAGAGTGTTTCATAACTGCTCAATCAAAAATATGTTTTATCTCTGTTAACTGAATTTACAGATCAGAAATAAGTTTCACAGAATGCATCTGTGTAGTTTTTATTTGAAGATATTCTTTTTCAAAATGTAGGCCTCTTAGCGCTTAGCATGTCCAATTGCAGTTTCTACAGAAAGAGTGTTTCAGAACGGCTCAATCAAAAGTAAGGTTCAAATCTGTTAGTTGAATGCACAGAACAGAAAGAATTTTCACAGAATGCTACTGTGTAGTTTATATTTGAATATATTCCTTTTTCCACTATTACCCTCTTAGCGCTCCGAATGTCCACTTGCATTTTCTACAGAAAGAGTGTTCAGAACTGCGCAATCAAAAGTATGGTTTAACTCTGTTAGCTTAATGAACATATCAGAAATAAGTTTCACACAATGCTTCTGTGTAGTTTTTATTTGAAGATATTATTTTTCCCAATATAGGCCTCTTAGCGCTCAGAATGTCCAATTGCAGTTTCTACAGAAAGAGTGTTTCAGAAAGGCTCAATCAAAAGTAAGGTACAACTCTGTTAGTTGAATGCACAGAACAGAAAGAAGTTTCATACAATGCTTCTGTGTAGTTTATATTTGAACATATTCTTTTTTCCACTATTACCCACTTAGCCCTACGAATGTCCAGTTGCATTTTCTACAGACAGAGTGTTTCAAAACTGCTCAATCAAAAGTATGGTTTAACTCTGTTAGCTGAATGCTCAGATCAGAAAGAAGTTTCACAGAATGCTTCTGTGTAGTTTATATTTGAATATATTCCTTTTTCCACTACTACTCTCTTAGCGCTCCAAATGTCCAGTTGCATTTTCTACAGAAAGAGAGTTCAGATCTGCTCAATCAAAAGTATGGTTTAACTCTGTTAGCTGAATGCACAGATCAGAAAGAAGTTTCACCGAATGATTCTGTGTAGTTTATATTTGGAGACATTCCTTTTTCCACTATTACCCTCTTAGCGCTCCAAATCTCCACTTGCATTTTCTACAGAAAGAGTGTTTCAGAACGGCTCAATCAAAACTAAGGTTCAACTCTTTTAGTTGAACAAACAGAACAGAAAGAAGTTTCACACAATTGTTCTGTGTAGTTTTTATTTGTAGACATTCTTTTTCCAAATATAGGCCTCTTAGCGCTCAGAATGTCCAATTGCAGTTTCTACAGAAAGAGTGTTTCAGAACGGCTCAATCAAAAGTAAGGTTCAACTCTGTTAGTTGAATGCACAGAACAGAAAGAAGTTTCATACAATGCTTCTGTGTAGTTTATATTTGAACATATTCTTTTTTCCACTATTACCCACTTAGCGCTACGAATGTCCAGTTGCATTTTCTACAGACAGAGTGTTTCAAAACTGCTCAATCAAAAGTATGGTTTAACTCTGTTAGCTGAATGCTCAGATCAGAAAGAAGTTTCACAGAATGCTTCTGTGTAGTTTATATTTGAATATATTCCTTTTTCCACTACTACGCTCTTAGCGCTCCAAATGTCCAGTTGCATTTTCTACAGAAAGAGTGTTCAGATCTGCTCAATCAAAAGTATGGTTTAACTCTGTTAGCTGAATGCACAGATCAGAAAGAAGTTTCACCGAATGATTCTGTGTAGTTTATATTTGAAGACATTCCTTTTTCCACTATTACCTTCTTAGCGCTCCGAATCTCCACTTGCATTTTCTACAAAAGAGTGTTTCATAACTGCTCAATCAAAAATATGTTTTATCTCTGTTAACTGAATTTACAGATCAGAAATAAGTTTCACAGAATGCATCTGTGTAGTTTTTATTTGAAGATATTCTTTTTCAAAATGTAGGCCTCTTAGCGCTTAGCATGTCCAATTGCAGGTTCTACAGAAAGAGTGTTTCAGAACGGCTCAATCAAAAGTAAGGTTCAACTCTGTTAGTTGAATGCACAGAACAGAAAGAATTTTCACAGAATGCTACTGTGTAGTTTATATTTGAATATATTCCTTTTTCCACTATTACCCTCTTAGCACTCCGAATGTCCACTTGCATTTTCTACAGAAAGAGTTTTCAGAACTGCGCAATCAAAAGTATGGTTTAACTCTGTTAGCTTAATGAACATATCAGAAATAAGTTTCACACAATGCTTCTCTGTAGTTTTTATTTGAAGATATTATTTTTCCCAATATAGGCCTTTTAGCGCTCAGAATGTCCAATTGCAGTTTCTACAGAAAGAGTGTTTCAGAAAGGCTCAATCAAAAGTAAGGTTCAACTCTGTTAGTTGAATGCACAGAACAGAAAGAAGTTTCATACAATGCTTCTGTGTAGTTTATATTTGAACATATTCTTTTTTCCACTATTACCCACTTAGCGCTACGAATGTCCAGTTGCATTTTCTACAGACAGAGTGTTTCAAAACTGCTCAATCAAAAGTATGGTTTAACTCTGTTAGCTGAATGCTCAGATCAGAAAGAAGTTTCACAGAATGCTTCTGTGTAATTTATATTTGAATATATTCCTTTTTCCACTACTACTCTCTTAGCGCTCCAAATGTCCAGTTGCATTTTCTACAGAAAGAGAGTTCAGATCTGCTCAATCAAAAGTATGGTTTAACTCTGTTAGCTGAATGCACAGATCAGAAAGAAGTTTCACCGAATGATTCTGTGTAGTTTATATTTGGAGACATTCCTTTTTCCACTATTACCCTCTTAGCGCTCCGAATCTCCACTTGCATTTTCTACAGAAAGACTGTTTCAGAACGGCTCAATCAAAAGTAAGGTTCAACTCTGTTAGTTGAATGCACAGAACAGAAAGAAGTTTCATACAATGCTTCTGTGTAGTTTATATTTGAACATATTCTTTTTTCCACTATTACCCACATAGCGCTACGAATGTCCAGTTGCATTTTCTACAGACAGAGTGTTTCAAAAGTCCTCAATCAAAAGTATGGTTTAACTCTGTTAGCTGAATGCTCAGATCAGAAAGAAGTTTCACAGAATGCTTCTGTGTAGTTTATATTTGAATATATTCCTTTTTCCACTACTACGCTCTTAGCGCTCCAAATGTCCAGTTGCATTTTCTACAGAAAGAGTGTTCAGATCTGCTCAATCAAAAGTATGTTTTAACTCTGTTAGCTGAATGCACAGATCAGAAAGAAGTTTCACCGAATGATTCTGTGTAGTTTATATTTGAAGACATTCCTTTATCCACTATTACCCTCTTAGCGCTCCGAATCTCCACTTGCATTTTCTACAAAAGAGTGTTTCATAACTGCTCAATCAAAAATATGTTTTATCTCTGTTAACTGAATTTACAGATCAGAAATAAGTTTCACAGAATGCATCTGTGTAGTTTTTATTTGAAGATATTCTTTTTCAAAATGTAGGCCTCTTAGCGCTTAGCATGTCCAATTGCAGTTTCTACAGAAAGAGTGTTTCAGAACGGCTCAATCAAAAGTAAGGTTCAACTCTGTTAGTTGAATGCACAGAACACAAAGAATTTTCACAGAATGCTACTGTGTAGTTTTATTTGAATATATTCCTTTTTCCACTATTACCCTCTTAGCGCTCCGAATGTCCACTTGCATTTTCTACAGAAAGAGTTTTCAGAACTGCGCAATCAAAAGTATGGTTTAACTCTGTTAGCTTAATGAACATATCAGAAATAAGTTTCACACAATGCTTCTCTGTAGTTTTTATTTGAAGATATTATTTTTCCCAATATAGGCCTTTTAGCGCTCAGAATGTCCAATTGCAGTTTCTACAGAAAGAGTGTTTCAGAAAGGCTCAATCAAAAGTAAGGTTCAACTCTGTTAGTTGAATGCACAGAACAGAAAGAAGTTTCATACAATGCTTCTGTGTAGTTTATATTTGAACATATTCTTTTTTCCACTATTACCCACTTAGCGCTACGAATGTCCAGTTGCATTTTCTACAGACAGAGTGTTTCAAAACTGCTCAATCAAAAGTATGGTTTAACTCTGTTAGCTGAATGCTCAGATCAGAAAGAAGTTTCACAGAATGCTTCTGTGTAGTTTATATTTGAATATATTCCTTTTTCCACTACTACTCTCTTAGCGCTCCAAATGTCCAGTTGCATTTTCTACAGAAAGAGAGTTCAGATCTGCTCAATCAAAAGTATGGTTTAACTCTGTTAGCTGAATGCACAGATCAGAAAGAAGTTTCACCGAATGATTCTGTGTAGTTTATATTTGGAGACATTCCTTTTTCCACTATTACCCTCTTAGCGCTCCGAATCTCCACTTGCATTTTCTACAGAAAGAGTGCTTCAGAACGGCTCAATCAAAACTAAGGTTCAACACTTTTAGTTGAACAAACAGAACAGAAAGAAGTTTCACACAATTCTTCTGTGTAGTTTTTATTTGTAGACATTCTTTTTCCCAATATAGGCCTCTTAGCGCTCAGAATGTCCAATTGCAGTTTCTACAGAAAGAGTGTTTCAGAACGGCTCAATCAAAAGTAAGGTTCAACTCTGTTAGTTGAATGCACAGAACAGAAAGAAGTTTCATACAATGCTTCTGTGTAGTTTATATTTGAACATATTCTTTTTTCCACTATTACCCTCTTAGCGCTACGAATGTCCAGTTGCATTTTCTACAGACAGAGTGTTTCAAAACTGCTCAATCAAAAGTATGGTTTAACTCTGTTAGCTGAATGCTCAGATCAGAAAGAAGTTTCACAGAATGCTTCTGTGTAGTTTATATTTGAATATATTCCTTTTTCCACTACTACGCTCTTAGCGCTCAAAATGTCCAGTTGCATTTTCTACAGAAATAGTGTTCAGATCTGCTCAATCAAAAGTATGGTTTAACTCTGTTAGCTGAATGCACAGATCAGAAAGAAGTTTCACCGAATGATTCTGTGTAGTTTATATTTGAAGACATTCCTTTTTCCACTATTACCCTCTTAGCGCTCCGAATCTCCACTTGCATTTTCTACAAAGGAGTGTTTCATAACTGCTCCATCAAAAATATGTTTTATCTCTGTTAACTGAATTTACAGATCAGAAATAAGTTTCACAGAATGCATCTGTGTAGTTTTTATTTGAAGATATTCTTTTTCCCAATGTAGGCCTCTTAGCGCTTAGCATGTCCAATTGCAGTTTCTACAGAAAGAGTGTTTCAGAACGGCTCAATCATAAGTAAGGTTCAAATCTGTTAGTTGAATGCACAGAACAGAAAGAATTTTCACAGAATGCTACTGTGTAGTTTATATTTGAATATATTCCTTTTTCCACTATTACCCTCTTAGCGCTCCGAATGTCCACTTGCATTTTCTACAGAAAGAGTGTTCAGAACTGCGCAATCAAAAGTATGGTTTAACTCTGTTAGCTTAATGAACATATCAGAAATAAGTTTCACACAATGCTTCTGTGTAGTTTTTATTTGAAGATATTATTTTTCCCAATATAGGCCTCTTAGCGCTCAGAATGTCCAATTGCAGTTTCTACAGAAAGAGTGTTTCAGAAAGGCTCAATCAAAAGTAAGGTTCAACTCTGTTAGTTGAATGCACAGAACAGAAAGAAGTTTCATACAATGCTTCTGTGTAGTTTATATTTGAACATATTCTTTTTTCCACTATTACCCACTTAGCGCTACGAATGTCCAGTTGCATTTTCTACAGACAGAGTGTTTCAAAACTGCTCAATCAAAAGTATGGTTTAACTCTGTTAGCTGAATGCTCAGATCAGAAAGAAGTTTCACAGAATGCTTCTGTGTAGTTTATATTTGAATATATTCCTTTTTCCACTACTACTCTCTTAGCGCTCCAAATGTCCAGTTGCATTTTCTACAGAAAGAGAGTTCAGATCTGCTCAATCAAAAGTATGGTTTAACTCTGTTAGCTGAATGCACAGATCAGAAAGAAGTTTCACCGAATGATTCTGTGTAGTTTATATTTGGAGACATTCCTTTTTCCACTATTACCCTCTTAGCGCTCCGAATCTCCACTTGCATTTTCTACAGAAAGAGTGTTTCAGAACGGCTCAATCAAAACTAAGGTTCAACACTTTTAGTTGAACAAACAGAACAGAAAGAAGTTTCACACAATTCTTCTGTGTAGTTTTTATTTGTAGACATTCTTTTTCCCAATATAGGCCTCTTAGCGCTCAGAATGTCCAATTGCAGTTTCTACAGAAAGAGTGTTTCAGAAAGGCTCAATCAAAAGTAAGGTTCAACTCTGTTAGTTGAATGCACAGAACAGAAAGAAGTTTCATACAATGCTTCTGTGTAGTTTATATATGAACATATTCTTTTTTCCACTATTACCCACTTAGCGCTACGAATGTCCAGTTGCATTTTCTACAGACAGAGTGTTTCAAAACTGCTCAATCAAAAGTATGGTTTAACTCTGTTAGCTGAATGCTCAGATCAGAAAGAAGTTTCACAGAATGCTTCTGTGTAGTTTATATTTGAATATATTCCTTTTTCCACTACTACGCTCTTAGCGCTCAAAATGTCCAGTTGCATTTTCTACAGAAATAGTGTTCAGATCTGCTCAATCAAAAGTATGGTTTAACTCTGTTAGCTGAATGCACAGATCAGAAAGAAGTTTCACCGAATGATTCTGTGTAGTTTATATTTGAAGACATTCCTTTTTCCACTATTACCCTCTTAGCGCTCCGAATCTCCACTTGCATTTTCTACAAAGGAGTGTTTCATAACTGCTCCATCAAAAATATGTTTTATCTCTGTTAACTGAATTTACAGATCAGAAATAAGTTTCACAGAATGCATCTGTGTAGTTTTTATTTGAAGATATTCTTTTTCCCAATGTAGGCCTCTTAGCGCTTAGCATGTCCAATTGCAGTTTCTACAGAAAGAGTGTTTCAGAACGGCTCAATCATAAGTAAGGTTCAAATCTGTTAGTTGAATGCACAGAACAGAAAGAATTTTCACAGAATGCTACTGTGTAGTTTATATTTGAATATATTCCTTTTTCCACTATTACCCTCTTAGCGCTCCGAATGTCCACTTGCATTTTCTACAGAAAGAGTGTTCAGAACTGCGCAATCAAAAGTATGGTTTAACTCTGTTAGCTTAATGAACATATCAGAAATAAGTTTCACACAATGCTTCTGTGTAGTTTTTATTTGAAGATATTATTTTTCCCAATATAGGCCTCTTAGCGCTCAGAATATCCAATTGCAGTTTCTACAGAAAGAGTGTTTCAGAAAGGCTCAATCAAAAGTAAGGTTCAACTCTGTTAGTTGAATGCACAGAACAGAAAGAAGTTTCATACAATGCTTCTGTGTAGTTTATATTTGAACATATTCTTTTTTCCACTATTACCCACTTAGCGCTACGAATGTCCAGTTGCATTTTCTACAGACAGAGTGTTTCAAAACTGCTCAATCAAAAGTATGGTTTAACTCTGTTAGCTGAATGCTCAGATCAGAAAGAAGTTTCAGAGAATGCTTCTGTGTAGTTTATATTTGAATATATTCCTTTTTCCACTACTACTCTCTTAGCGCTCCAAATGTCCAGTTGCATTTTCTACAGAAGGAGAGTTCAGATCTGCTCAATCAAAAGTATGGTTTAACTCTGTTAGCTGAATGCACAGATCAGAAAGAAGTTTCACCGAATGATTCTGTGTAGTTTATATTTGGAGACATTCCTTTTTCCACTATTACCCTCTTAGCGCTCCGAATCTCCACTTGCATTTTCTACAGAAAGAGTGTTTCAGAACGGCTCAATCAAAACTAAGGTTCAACTCTTTTAGTTGAACAAACAGAACAGAAAGAAGTTTCACACAATTCTTCTGTGTAGTTTTTATTTGTAGACATTCTTTTTCCCAATATAGGCCTCTTAGCGCTCAGAATGTCCAATTGCAGTTTCTACAGAAAGAGTGTTTCAGAACGGCTCAATCAAAAGTAAGGTTCAACTCTGTTAGTTGAATGCACAGAACAGAAAGAAGTTTCATACAATGCTTCTGTGTAGTTTATATTTGAAGATATTCTTTTTTCCACTATGACCCACTTAGCGCTACGAATGTCCAGTTGCATTTTCTACAGACAGAGTGTTTCAAAACTGCTCAATCAAAAGTATGGTTTAACTCTGTTAGCTGAATGCTCAGATCAGAAAGAAGTTTCACAGAATGCTTCTGTGTAGTTTATATTTGAATATATTCCTTTTTCCACTACTACGCTCTTAGCGCTCCAAATGTCCAGTTGCATTTTCTACAGAAATAGTGTTCAGATCTGCTCAATCAAAAGTATGGTTTAACTCTGTTAGCTGAATGCACAGATCAGAAAGAAGTTTCACCGAATGATTCTGTGTAGTTTATATTTGAAGACATTCCTTTTTCCACTATTACCCTCTTAGCGCTCCGAATCTCCACTTGCATTTTCTACAAAAAGAGTGTTTCATAACTGCTCAATCAAAAATATGTTTTATCTCTGTTAACTGAATTTACAGATCAGAAATAAGTTTCACAGAATGCATCTGTGTAGTTTTTATTTGAAGATATTCTTTTTCAAAATGTAGGCCTCTTAGCGCTTAGCATGTCCAATTGCAGTTTCTACAGAAAGAGTGTTTCAGAACGGCTCAATCAAAAGTAAGGTTCAACTCTGTTAGTTGAATGCACAGAACAGAAAGAATTTTCACAGAATGCTACTGTGTAGTTTATATTTGAATATATTCCTTTTTCCACTATTACCCTCTTAGCGCTCCGAATGTCCACTTGCATTTTCTACAGAAAGAGTGTTCAGAACTGCGCAATCAAAAGTATGGTTTAACTCTGTTAGCTTAATGAACATATCAGAAATAAGTTTCACACAATGCTTCTGTGTAGTTTTTATTTGAAGATATTATTTTTCCCAATATAGGCCTCTTAGCGCTCAGAATGTCCAATTGCAGTTTCTACAGAAAGAGTGTTTCAGAAAGGCTCAATCAAAAGTAAGGTTCAACTCTGTTAGTTGAATGCACAGAACAGAAAGAAGTTTCATACAATGCTTCTGTGTAGTTTATATTTGAACATATTCTTTTTTCCACTATTACCCACTTAGCGCTACGAATGTCCAGTTGCATTTTCTACAGACAGAGTGTTTCAAAACTGCTCAATCAAAAGTATGGTTTAACTCTGTTAGCTGAATGCTCAGATCAGAAAGAAGTTTCACAGAATGCTTCTGTGTAGTTTATATTTGAATATATTCCTTTTTCCACTACTACTCTCTTAGCGCTCCAAATGTCCAGTTGCATTTTCTACAGAAAGAGAGTTCAGATCTGCTCAATCAAAAGTATGGTTTAACTCTGTTAGCTGAATGCACAGATCAGAAAGAAGTTTCACCGAATGACTCTGTGTAGTTTATATTTGGAGACATTCCTTTTTCCACTATTACCCTCTTAGCGCTCCGAAACTCCACTTGCATTTTCTACAGAAAGAGTGTTTCAGAACGGCTCAATCAAAACTAAGGTTCAACTCTTTTAGTTGAACAAACAGAACAGAAAGAAGTTTCACACAGTTCTTCTGTGTAGTTTTTATTTGTAGACATTCTTTTTCCCAATATAGGCCTCTTAGCGCTCAGAATGTCCAATTGCAGTTTCTACAGAAAGAGTGTTTCAGAACGGCTCAATGAAAAGTAAGGTTCAACTCTGTTAGTTGAATGCACAGAACAGAAAGAAGTTTCATACAATGCTTCTGTGTAGTTTATATTTGAACATATTTTTTTTTCCACTATTACCCACGTAGCGCTACGAATGTCCAGTTGCATTTTCTACAGACAGAGTGTTTCAAAACTGCTCAATCAAAAGTATGGTTTAACTCTGTTAGCTGAATGCTCAGATCAGAAAGAAGTTTCACAGAATGCTTCTGTGTAGTTTATATTTGAATATATTCCTTTTTCCACTACTACGCTCTTAGCGCTCCAAATGTCCAGTTGCATTTTCTACAGAAATAGTGTTCAGATCTGCTCAATCAAAAGTATGGTTTAACTCTGTTAGCTGAATGCACAGATCAGAAAGAAGTTTCACCGAATGAATCTGTGTAGTTTATATTTGAAGACAATCCTTTTTCCACTATTACCCTCTTAGCGCTCCGAATCTCCACTTGCATTTTCTACAAAGGAGTGTTTCATAACTGCTCAATCAAAAATATGTTTTATCTCTGTTAACTGAATTTACAGATCAGAAATAAGTTTCACAGAATGCATCTGTGTAGTTTTTATTTGAAGATATTCTTTTTCCCAATGTAGGCCTCTTAGCGCTTAGCATGTCCAATTGCAGTTTCTACAGAAAGAGTGTTTCAGAACGGCTCAATCATAAGTAAGGTTCAACTCTGTTAGTTGAATGCACAGAACAGAAAGAATTTTCACAGAATGCTACTGTGTAGTTTATATTTGAATATATTCCTTTTTCCACTATTACCCTCTTAGCGCTCCGAATGTCCACTTGCATTTTCTACAGAAAGAGTGTTTAGAACTGCGCAATCAAAATTATGGTTTAACTCTGTTAGCTTAATGAACATATCAGAAATAAGTTTCACACAATGCTTCTGTGTAGTTTTTATTTGAAGATATTATTTTTCCCAATATAGGCCTCTTAGCGCTCAGAATGTCCAATTGCAGTTTCTACAGAAAGAGTGTTTCAGAAAGGCTCAATCAAATGTAAGGTTCAACTCTGTTAGTTGAATGCACAGAACAGAAAGAAGTTTCATAAAATGCTTCTGTGTAGTTTATATTTGAACATATTCTTTTTCCCACTATTACCCACTTAGCGCTACGAATGTCCAGTTGCATTTTCTACAGACAGAGTGTTTCAAAACTGCTCAATCAAAAGTATGGTTTAACTCTGTTAGCTGAATGCTTAGATCAGAAAGAAGTTTCACAGAATGCTTCTGTGTAGTTTATATTTGAATATATTCCTTTTTCCACTACTACGCTCTTAGGGCTCCAAATGTCCAGTTGCATTTTCTACAGAAAGAGAGTTCAGATCTGCTCAATCAAAAGTATGGTTTAACTCTGTTAGCTGAATGCACAGATCAGAAAGAAGTTTCACCGAATGATTCTGTGTAGTTTATATTTGGAGACATTCCTTTTTCCACTATTACCCTCTTAGCACTCCGAATCTCCACTTGCATTTTCTACAGAAAGAGTGTTTCAGAACGGCTCAATCAAAACTAAGGTCCAACTCTTTTAGTTGAACAAACAGAACAGAAAGAAGTTTCACACAATTCTTCTGTGTAGTTTTTATTTGTAGACATTCTTTTTCCCAATATAGGCCTCTTAGCGCTCAGAATGTCCAATTGCAGTTTCTACAGAAAGAGTGTTTCAGAACGGCTCAATCAAAAGTAAGGTTCAACTCTGTTAGTTGAATGCACAGAACAGAAAGAAGTTTCATACAACGCTTCTGTGTAGTTTATATTTGAACATATTCTTTTTTCCACTATTAGCCACTTAGCGCTACGAATGTCCAGTTGCATTTTCTACAGACAGAGTGTTTCAAAACTGCTCAATCAAAAGTATGGTTTAACTCTGTTAGCTGAATGCTCAGATCAGAAAGAAGTTTCACAGAATGCTTCTGTGTAGTTTATATTTGAATATATTCCTTTTTCCACTACTACGCTCTTAGCGCTCCAAATGTCCAGTTGCATTCTCTACAGAAAGAGTGTTCAGATCTGCTCAATCAAAAGTATGGTTTAACTCTGTTAGCTGAATGCACAGATCAGAAAGAAGTTTCACCGAATGATTCTGTGTAGTTTATATTTGAAGACATTCCTTTTTCCACTATTACCCTCTTAGCGCTCCGAATCTCCACTTGCATTTTCTACAAAAAGAGTGTTTCATAACTGCTCAATCAAAAATATGTTTTATCTCTGTTAACTGAATTTACAGATCAGAAATAAGTTTCACAGAATGCATCTGTGTAGTTTTTATTTGAAGATATTCTTTTTCTCAATGTAGGCCTCTTAGTGCTTAGCATGTCCAATTGCAGTTTCTACAGAAAGAGTGTTTCAGAACGGCTCAATCAAAAGTAAGGTTCAACTCTGTTAGTTGAATGCACAGAACAGAAAGAATTTTCACAGAATGCTACTGTGTAGTTTATATTTGAATATATTCCTTTTTCCACTATTACCCTCTTAGCGCTCCGAATGTCCACTTGCATTTTCTACAGAAAGAGTGTTCAGAACTGCGCAATCAAAAGTATGGTTTAACTCTGTTAGCTTAATGAACATATCTGAAATAAGTTTCACACAATGCTTCTGTGTAGTTTTTATTTGAAGATATTATTTTTCCCAATATAGGCCTCTTAGCGCTCAGAATGTCCAATTGCAGTTTCTACAGAAAGAGTGTTTCAGAAAGGCTCAATCAAAAGTAAGGTTCAACTCTGTTAGTTGAATGCACAGAACAGAAAGAAGTTTCATACAATGCTTCTGTGTAGTTTATATTTGAACATATTATTTTTTCCACTATTACCCACTTAGCGCAACGAATGTCCAGTTGCATTTTCTACAGACAGAGTGTTTCAAAACTGCTCAATCAAAAGTATGGTTTAACTCTGTTAGCTGAATGCTCAGATCAGAAAGAAGTTTCACAGAATGCTTCTGTGTAGTTTATATTTGAATATATTCCTTTTTCCACTACTACTCTCTTAGCGCTCCAAATGTCCAGTTGCATTTTCTACAGAAAGAGAGTTCAGATCTGCTCAATCAAAAGTATGGTTTAACTCTGTTAGCTGAATGCACAGATCAGAAAGAAGTTTCACAGAATGATTCTGTGTAGTTTATATTTGGAGACATTCCTTTTTCAACTATTACCATCTTAGCGCTCCGAATCTCCACTTGCATTTTCTACAGAAAGAGTGTTTCAGAACGGCTCAATCAAACCTAAGGTTCAACTCTTTTAGTTGAACAAACAGAGCAGAAAGAAGTTTCACACAATTCTTCTGTGTAGTTTTTATTTGTAGACATTCTTTTTCCCAATATAGGCCTCTTAGCGCTCAGAATGTCCAATTGCAGTTTCTACAGAAAGAGTGTTTCAGAACGGCTCAATCAAAATTAAGGTTCAACTCTGTTAGTTGAATGCACAGAACAGAAAGAAGTTTCATACAATGCTTCTGTGTAGTTTATATTTGAACATATTCTTTTTTCCACTATGACCCACTTAGCGCTACGAATGTCCAGTTGCATTTTCTACAGACAGAGTGTTTCAAAACTGCTCAATCAAAAGTATGGTTTAACTCTGTTAGCTGAATGCTCAGATCAGAAAGAAGTTTCACAGAATGCTTCTGTGTAGTTTATATTTGAATATACTCCTTTTTCCACTAATACGCTCTTAGCGCTCCAAATGTCCAGTTGCATTTTCTACAGAAAGAGTGTTCAGATCTGCTCAATCAAAAGTATGGTTTAAATCTGTTAGCTGAATGCACAGATCAGAAAGAAGTTTCACCGAATGATTCTGTGAAGTTTATATTTGGAGACATTCCTTTTTCCACTATTACCTTCTTAGCGCTCCGAATCTCCACTTGCATTTTCTACAGAAAGAGTGTTTCAGAACGGCTCAATCAAAACTAAGGTTCAACTCTTTTAGTTGAACAAACAGAACAGAAAGAAGTTTCACACAATTCTTCTGTGTAGTTTTTATTTGTAGACATTCTTTTTCCCAATATAGGCCTCTTAGCGCTCAGAATGTCCAATTGCAGTTTCTACAGAAAGAGTGTTTCAGAACGGCTCAATCAAAAGTAAGGTTCAACTCTGTTAGTTGAATGCACAGAACAGAAAGTAGTTTCATACAATGCTTCTGTGTAGTTTATATTTGAAGATATTCTTTTTTCCACTATGACCCACTTAGCGCTACGAATGTCCAGTTGCATTTTCTACAGACAGAGTGTTTCAAAACTGCTCAATCAAAAGTATGGTTTAACTCTGTTAGCTGAATGCTCAGATCAGAAAGAAGTTTCACAGAATGCTTCTGTGTAGTTTATATTTGAATATATTCCTTTTTCCACTACTACGCTCTTAGCGCTCCAAATGTCCAGTTGCATTTTCTACAGAAATAGTGTTCAGATCTGCTCAATCAAAAGTATGGTTTAACTCTGTTAGCTGAATGCACAGATCAGAAAGAAGTTTCACCGAATGATTCTGTGTAGTTTATATTTGAAGACATTCCTTTTTCCACTATTACCCTCTTAGCGCTCCGAATCTCCACTTGCATTTTCTACAAAAAGAGTGTTTCATAACTGCTCAATCAAAAATATGTTTTATCTCTGTTAACTGAATTTACAGATCAGAAATAAGTTTCACAGAATGCATCTGTGTAGTTTTTATTTGAAGATATTCTTTTTCAAAATGTAGGCCTCTTAGCGCTTAGCATGTCCAATTGCAGTTTCTACAGAAAGAGTGTTTCAGAACGGCTCAATCAAAAGTAAGGTTCAACTCTGTTAGTTGAATGCACAGAACAGAAAGAATTTTCACAGAATGCTACTGTGTAGTTTATATTTGAATATATTCCTTTTTCCACTATTACCCTCTTAGCGCTCCGAATGTCCACTTGCATTTTCTACAGAAAGAGTGTTCAGAACTGCGCAATCAAAAGTATGGTTTAACTCTGTTAGCTTAATGAACATATCAGAAATAAGTTTCACACAATGCTTCTGTGTAGTTTTTATTTGAAGATATTATTTTTCCCAATATAGGCCTCTTAGCGCTCAGAATGTCCAATTGCAGTTTCTACAGAAAGAGTGTTTCAGAAAGGCTCAATCAAAAGTAAGGTTCAACTCTGTTAGTTGAATGCACAGAACAGAAAGAAGTTTCATACAATGCTTCTGTGTAGTTTATATTTGAACATATTCTTTTTTCCACTATTACCCACTTAGCGCTACGAATGTCCAGTTGCATTTTCTACAGACAGAGTGTTTCAAAACTGCTCAATCAAAAGTATGGTTTAACTCTGTTAGCTGAATGCTCAGATCAGAAAGAAGTTTCACAGAATGCTTCTGTGTAGTTTATATTTGAATATATTCCTTTTTCCACTACTACTCTCTTAGCGCTCCAAATGTCCAGTTGCATTTTCTACAGAAAGAGAGTTCAGATCTGCTCAATCAAAAGTATGGTTTAACTCTGTTAGCTGAATGCACAGATCAGAAAGAAGTTTCACCGAATGACTCTGTGTAGTTTATATTTGGAGACATTCCTTTTTCCACTATTACCCTCTTAGCGCTCCGAAACTCCACTTGCATTTTCTACAGAAAGAGTGTTTCAGAACGGCTCAATCAAAACTAAGGTTCAACTCTTTTAGTTGAACAAACAGAACAGAAAGAAGTTTCACACAGTTCTTCTGTGTAGTTTTTATTTGTAGACATTCTTTTTCCCAATATAGGCCTCTTAGCGCTCAGAATGTCCAATTGCAGTTTCTACAGAAAGAGTGTTTCAGAACGGCTCAATGAAAAGTAAGGTTCAACTCTGTTAGTTGAATGCACAGAACAGAAAGAAGTTTCATACAATGCTTCTGTGTAGTTTATATTTGAACATATTTTTTTTTCCACTATTACCCACGTAGCGCTACGAATGTCCAGTTGCATTTTCTACAGACAGAGTGTTTCAAAACTGCTCAATCAAAAGTATGGTTTAATTCTGTTAGCTGAATGCTCAGATCAGAAAGAAGTTTCACAGAATGCTTCTGTGTAGTTTATATTTGAATATATTCCTTTTTCCACTACTACGCTCTTAGCGCTCCAAATGTCCAGTTGCATTTTCTACAGAAATAGTGTTCAGATCTGCTCAATCAAAAGTATGGTTTAACTCTGTTAGCTGAATGCTCAGATCAGAAAGAAGTTTCACAGAATGCTTCTGTGTAGTTTATATTTGAAAATATTCCTTTTTCCACTACTACGCTCTTAGCGCTCTGAATCTCCACTTGCATTTTCTACAAAGGAGTGTTTCATAACTGCTCAATCAAAAATATGTTTTATCTCTGTTAACTGAGTTTACAGATCAGAAATAAGTTTCACAGAATGCATCTGTGTAGTTTTTATTTGAAGATATTCTTTTTCCCAATGTAGGCCTCTTAGCGCTTAGCATGTCCAATTACAGTTTCTACACAAAGAGTGTTTCAGAACGGCTCAATCAAAAGTAAGGTTCAACTCTGTTAGTTGAATGCACAAAACAGAAAGAATTTTCACAGAATGCTACTGTGTAGTTTATATTTGAATATATTCCTTTTTCCACTATTACCCTCTTAGCGCTCCGAATGTCCACTTGCATTTTCTACAGAAAGAGTGTTCAGAACTGCGCAATCAAAAGTATGGTTTAACTCTGTTAGCTTAATGAACATATCAGAAATAAGTTTCACACAATGCTTCTGTGTAGTTTTTATTTGAAGATATTTTTTTTCCCAATATAGGCCTTTTAGCGCTCAGAATGTCCAATTGCAGTTTCTACAGAAAGAGTGTTTCAGAAAGGCTCAATCAAAAGTAAGGTTCAACTCTGTTAGTTGAATGCACAGAACAGAAATAAGTTTCATACAATGCTTCTGTGTAGTTTATATTTGAACATATTCTTTTTTCCACTATTACCCACTTAGCGCTACGAATGTCCAGTTGCATTTTCTACAGACAGAGTGTTTCAAAACTGCTCAATCAAAAGTATGGTTTAACTCTGTTAGCTGAATGCTCAGATCAGAAAGAAGTTTCACAGAATGCTTCTGTGTAGTTTATATTTGAATATATTCCTTTTTCCACTACTAATCTCTTAGCGCTCCAAATGTCCAGTTGCATTTTCTACAGAAAGAGTGTTCAGATCTGCTCAATCAAAAGTATGGTTTAACTCTGTTAGCTGAATGCACAGATCAGAAAGAAGTTTCACCGAATGATTCTGTGAAGTTTATATTTGGAGACATTACTTTTTCCACTATTACCCTCTTAGCGCTCCGAATCTCCACTTGTATTTTCTACAGAAAGAGTGTTTCAGAATGGCTCAATCAAAACTAAGGTTCAACTCTTTTAGTTGAACAAACAGAACAGAAAGAAGTTTCACACAATTCTTCTGTGTAGTTTTTATTTGTAGACATTCTTTTTCCCAATATAGGCCTCTTAGCGCTTAGAATGTCCAATTGCAGTTTCTACAGAAAGAGTGTTTCAGAACGGCTCAATCAAAAGTAAGGTTCAACTCTGTTAGTTGAATGCACAGAACAGAAAGAAGTTTCATACAATGCTTCTGTGTAGTTTATATTTGAACATATTCTTTTTTCCACTATTACCCACTTAGCGCTACGAATGTCCAGTTGCATTTTCTACAGACAGAGTGTTTCAAAACTGCTCAATCAAAAGTATGGTTAACTCTGTTAGCTGAATGCTCAGATCAGAAAGAAGTTTCACAGAATGCTTCTGTGTACTTTATATTTGAATATATTCCTTTTTCCACTACTACGCTCTTAGCGCTCCAAATGTCCAGTTGCATTTTCTACAGAAAGAGTGTTCAGATCTGCTCAATCAAAAGTATGGTTTAACTCTGTTAGCTGAATGCACAGATCAGAAAGAAGTTTCACCGAATGATTCTGTGTAGTTTATATTTGAAGACATTCCTTTTTCCACTATTACCCTCTTAGCGCTCCGAATCTCCACTTGCATTTTCTACAAAAGAGTGTTTCATAACTGCTCAATCAAAAATATGTTTTATCTCTGTTAACTGAATTTACAGATCAGAAATAAGTTTCACAGAATGCATCTGTGTAGTTTTTATTTGAAGATATTCTTTTTCAAAATGTAGGCCTCTTAGCGCTTAGCATGTCCAATTGCCGTTTCTACAGAAAGAGTGTTTCAGAACGGCTCAATCAAAAGTAAGGTTCAACTCTGTTAGTTGAATGCACAGAACAGAAAGAATTTTCACAGAATGCTACTGTGTAGTTTATATTTGAATATATTCCTTTTTCCACTATTACCTTCTTAGCGCTCCGAATGTCCACTTGCATTTTCTACAGAAAGAGTGTTGAGAACTGCGCAATCAAAAGTATGGTTTAACTCTGTTAGCTTAATGAACATATCAGAAATAAGTTTCACACAATGCTTCTGTGTAGTTTTTATTTGAAGATATTATTTTTCCCAATATAGGCCTCTTAGCGCTCAGAATGTCCAATTGCAGTTTCTACAGAAAGAGAGTTTCAGAAAGGCTCAATCAAAAGTAAGGTTCAACTCTGTTAGTTGAATGCACAGAACAGAAAGAAGTTTCATACAATGCTTCTGTGTAGTTTATATTTGAACATATTCTTTTTTCCACTATTA
This sequence comes from Symphalangus syndactylus, assembly GCF_028878055.3. NCBI lineage: Eukaryota > Metazoa > Chordata > Mammalia > Primates > Hylobatidae > Symphalangus > Symphalangus syndactylus. Next base: position 5,894,824 of record NC_072448.2, read on the forward strand.
CCCACTTAGCGCTACGAATGTCCAGTTGCATTTTCTACAGACAGAGTGTTTCAAAACTGCTCAATCAAAAGTATGGTTTAACTCTGTTAGCTGAATGCTCAGATCAGAAAGAAGTTTCACAGAATGCTTCTGTGTAGTTTATATTTGAATATATTCCTTTTTCCACTACTACTCTCTTAGCGCTCCAAATGTCCAGTTGCATTTTCTACAGAAAGAGAGTTCAGATCTGCTCAATCAAAAGTATGGTTTAACTCTGTTAGCTGAATGCACAGATCAGAAAGAAGTTTCACCGAATGATTCTGTGTAGTTTATATTTGGAGACATTCCTTTTTCCACTATTACCCTCTTAGCGCTCCGAATCTCCACTTGCATTTTCTACAGAAAGAGTGTTTCAGAACGGCTCAATCAAAACTAAGGTTCAACTCTTTTAGTTGAACAAACAGAACAGAAAGAAGTTTCACACAATTCTTCTGTGTAGTTTTTATTTGTAGACATTCTTTTTCCCAATATAGGCCTCTTAGCGCTCAGAATGTCCAATTGCAGTTTCTACAGAAAGAGTGTTTCAGAACGGCTCAATCAAAAGTAAGGTTCAACTCTGTTAGTTGAATGCACAGAACAGAAAGAAGTTTCTTACAATGCTTCTGTGTAGTTTATATTTGAACATATTCTTTTTTCCACTATTACCCACTTAGCGCTACGAATGTCCAGTTGCATTTTCTACAGACAGAGTGTTTCAAAACTGCTCAATCAAAAGTATGGTTTAACTCTGTTAGCTGAATGCTCAGATCAGAAAGAAGTTTCACAGAATGCTTCTGTGTAGTTTATATTTGAATATATTCCTTTTTCCACTACTACGCTCTTAGCGCTCCAAATGTCCAGTTGCATTTTCTACAGAAATAGTGTTCAGATCTGCTCAATCAAAAGTATGGTTTAACTCTGTTAGCTGAATGCACAGATCAGAAAGAAGTTTCACCGAACGATTCTGTGCAGTTTATATTTGAAGACATTCCTTTTTCCACTATTACCCTCTTAGCGCTCCGAATATCCACTTGCATTTTCTACAAAGGAGTGTTTCATAACTGCTCAATCAAAAATATGTTTTATCTCTGTTAACTGAATTTACAGATCAGAAATAAGTTTCACAGAATGCATCTGTGTAGTTTTTATTTGAAGATATTCTTTTTCCCAATGTATGCCTCTTAGCGCTTAGCATGTCCAATTGCAGTTTCTACAGAAAGAGTGTTTCAGAACGGCTCAATCAAAAGTAAGGTTAAACTCTGTTAGTTGAATGCACAGAACAGAAAGAATTTTCACAGAATGCTACTGTGTAGTTTATATTTGAATATATTCCTTTTTCCACTATTACCCTCTTAGCGCTCCGAATGTCCACTTGCATTTTCTACAGAAAGAGTGTTCAGAACTGCGCAATCAAAAGTATGGTTTAACTCTGTTAGCTTAATGAACATATCAGAAATAAGTTTCACACAATGCTTCTGTGTAGTTTTTATTTGAAGATATTATTTTTCCCAATATAGGCCTCTTAGCGCTCAGAATGTCCAATTGCAGTTTCTACAGAAAGAGTGTTTCAGAAAGGCTCAATCAAAAGTAAGGTTCAACTCTGTTATTTGAATGCACAGAACAGAAAGAAGTTTCATACAATGCTTCTGTGTAGTTTATATTTGAACATATTCTTTTTTCCACTATTACCCACTTAGCGCTACGAATGTCCAGTTGCATTTTCTACAGACAGAGTGTTTCAAAACTGCTCATTCAAAAGTATGGTTTAACTCTGTTAGCTGAATGCTCAGATCAGAAAGAAGTTTCACAGAATGCTTCTGTGTAGTTTATATTTGAATATATTCCTTTTTCCACTACTACTCTCTTAGCGCTCCAAATGTCCAGTTGCATTTTCTACAGAAAGAGAGTTCAGATCTGCTCAATCAAAAGTATGGTTTAACTCTGTTAGCTGAATGCACAGATCAGAAAGAAGTTTCACCGAATGATTCTGTGTAGTTTATATTTGGAGACATTCCTTTTTCCACTATTACCCTCTTAGCGCTCCGAATCTCCACTTGCATTTTCTACAGAAAGAGTGTTTCAGAACGGCTCAATCAAAACTAAGGTTCAACTCTTTTAGTTGAACAAACAGAACAGAAAGAAGTTTCACACAATTCTTCTGTGTAGTTTTTATTTGTAGACATTCTTTTTCCCAATATAGGCCTCTTAGCGCTCAGAATGTCCAATTACAGTTTCTACAGAAAGAGTGTTTCAGAACGGCTCAATCAAAAGTAAGGTTCAACTCTGTTAGTTGAATGCACAGAACAGAAAGGAGTTTCATACAATGCTTCTGTGTAGTTTATATTTGAACATATTCTTTTTTCCACTATTACCCACTTAACGCTACGAATGTCCAGTTGCATTTTCTACAGACAGAGTGTTTCAAAACTGCTCAATCAAAAGTATGGTTTAACTCTGTTAGCTGAATGCTCAGATCAGAAAGAAGTTTCACAGAATGCTTCTGTGTAGTTTATATTTGAATATATTCCTTTTTCCACTACTACGCTCTTAGCGCTCCAAATGTCCAGTTGCATTTTCTACAGAAAGAGTGTTCAGATCTGCTCAATCAAAAGCATGGTTTAATTCTGTTAGCTGAATGCACAGATCAGAAATAAGTTTCACCGAATGATTCTGTGTAGTTTATATTTGAAGACATTCCTTTTTCCCCTATTACCCTCTTAGCGCTCCGAATCTCCACTTGCATTTTCTACAAAAAGAGTGTTTCATAACTGCTCAATCAAAAATATGTTTTATCTCTGTTAACTGAATTTACAGATCAGAAATAAGTTTCACAGAATGCATCTGTGTAGTTTTTATTTGAAGATATTCTTTTTCAAAATGTAGGCCTCTTAGCGCTTAGCATGTCCAATTGCAGTTTCTACAGAAAGAGTGTTTCAGAACGGCTCAATCAAAAGTAAGGTTCAACTCTGTTAGTTGAATGCACAGAACAGAAAGGATTTTCACAGAATGCTACTGTGTAGTTTATATTTGAATATATTCCTTTTTCCACTATTACCCTCTTAGCGCTCCGAATGTCCACTTGCATTTTCTACAGAAAGAGTGTTCAGAACTGTGCAATCAAAAGTATGGTTTAACTCTGTTACCTTAATGAACATATCAGAAATAAGTTTCACAAAATGCTTCTGTGTAGTTTTTATTTGAAGATATTATTTTTCCCAATATAGGCCTCTTAGCGCTCAGAATGTCAAATTGCAGTTTCTACAGAAAGAGTGTTTCAGAAAGGCTCAATCAAAAGTAAGGTTCAACTCTGTTAGTTGAATGCACAGAACAGAAAGAAGTTTCATACAATGCTTCTGTGTAGTTTATATTTGAACATATTCTTTTTTCCACTATTACCCACTTAGCGCTACGAATGTCCAGTTGCATTTTCTACAGACAGAGTGTTTCAAAACTGCTCAATCAAAAGTATGGTTTAACTCTGTTAGCTGAATGCTCAGATCAGAAAGAAGTTTCACAGAATGCTTCTGTGTAGTTTATATTTGAATATATTCCTTTTTCCACTACTACTCTCTTAGCGCTCCAAATGTCAAGTTGCATTTTCTACAGAAAGAGAGTTCAGATCTGCTCAATCAAAAGTATGGTTTAACTCTGTTAGCTGAATGCACAGATCAGAAAGAAGTTTCACCGAATGATTCTGTGTAGTTTATATTTGGAGACATTCCTTTTTCCACTATTACCCTCTTAGCGCTCCGAATCTCCACTTGCATTTTCTACAGAAAGAGTGTTTCAGAACGGCTCAATCAAAACTAAGGTTCAACTCTTTTAGTTGAACAAACAGAACAGAAAGAAGTTTCACACAATTCTTCTGTGTAGTTTTTATTTGTAGACATTCTTTTTCCCAATATAGGCCTCTTAGCGCTCAGAATGTCCAATTGCAGTTTCTACAGAAAGAGTGTTTCAGAACGGCTCAATCAAAAGTAAGGTTCAACTCTGTTAGTTGAATGCACAGAACAGAAAGAAGTTTCTTACAATGCTTCTGTGTAGTTTATATTTGAACATATTCTTTTTTCCACTATTACCCACTTAGCGCTACGAATGTCCAGTTGCATTTTCTACAGACAGAGTGTTTCAAAACTGCTCAATCAAAAGTATGGTTTAACTCTGTTAGCTGAATGCTCAGATCAGAAAGAAGTTTCACAGAATGCTTCTGTGTAGTTTATATTTGAATATATTCCTTTTTCCACTACTACGCTCTTAGCGCTCCAAATATCCAGTTGCATTTTCTACAGAAATAGTGTTCAGATCTGCTCAATCAAAAGTATGGTTTAACTCTGTTAGCTGAATGCACAGATCAGAAAGAAGTTTCACCGAATGATTCTGTGTAGTTTATATTTGAAGACATTCCTTTTTCCACTATTACCTTCTTAGCGCTCCGAATCTCCACTTGCATTTTCTACAAAGGAGTGTATCATAACTGATCAATCAAAAATATGTTTTATCTCTGTTAACTGAATTTACAGATCAGAAATAAGTTTCACAGAATGCATCTGTGTAGTTTTTATTTGAAGATATTCTTTTTCTCAAAGTAGGCCTCTTAGCGCTTAGCATGTCCAATTGCAGTTTCTACAGAAAGAGTGTTTCAGAACGGCTCAATCAAAAGTAAGGTTCAACTCTGTTAGTTGAATGCACAGAACAGAAAGAATTTTCACAGAATGCTACTGTGTAGTTTACATTTGAATATATTCCTTTTTCCACTATTACCCTCTTAGCGCTCCGAATGTCCACTTGCATTTTCTACAGAAAGAGTGTTCAGAACTGCGCAATCAAAAGTATGGTTTAACTCTGTTAGCTTAATGAACATATCAGAAATAAGTTTCACACAATGCTTCTGTGTAGTTTTTATTTGAAGATATTATTTTTCCCAATATAGGCCTCTTAGCGCTCAGAATGTCCAATTGCAGTTTCTACAGAAAGAGTGTTTCAGAAAGGCTCAATCAAAAGTAAGGTTCAACTCTGTTATTTGAATGCACAGAACAGAAAGAAGTTTCATACAATGCTTCTGTGTAGTTTATATTTGAACATATTCTTTTTTCCACTATTACCCACTTAGCGCTACGAATGTCCAGTTGCATTTTCTACAGACAGAGTGTTTCAAAACTGCTCATTCAAAAGTATGGTTTAACTCTGTTAGCTGAATGCTCAGATCAGAAAGAAGTTTCACAGAATGCTTCTGTGTAGTTTATATTTGAATACATTCCTTTTTCCACTACTACTCTCTTAGCGCTCCAAATGTCCAGTTGCATTTTCTACAGAAAGAGAGTTCAGATCTGCTCAATCAAAAGTATGGTTTAACTCTGTTAGCTGAATGCACAGATCAGAAAGAAGTTTCACCGAATGATTCTGTGTAGTTTATATTTGGAGACATTCCTTTTTCCACTATTACCCTCTTAGCGCTCCGAATCTCCACTTGCATTTTCTACAGAAAGAGTGTTTCAGAACGGCTCAATCAAAACTAAGGTTCAACTCTTTTAGTTGAACAAACAGAACAGAAAGAAGTTTCACACAATTCTTCTGTGTAGTTTTTATTTGTAGACATTCTTTTTCCCAATATAGGCCTCTTAGCGCTCAGAATGTCCAATTACAGTTTCTTCAGAAAGAGTGTTTCAGAACGGCTCAATCAAAAGTAAGGTTCAACTCTGTTAGTTGAATGCACAGAACAGAAAGGAGTTTCATACAATGCTTCTGTGTAGTTTATATTTGAACATATTCTTTTTTCCACTATTACCCACTTAACGCTACGAATGTCCAGTTGCATTTTCTACAGACAGAGTGTTTCAAAACTGCTCAATCAAAAGTATGGTTTAACTCTGTTAGCTGAATGCTCAGATCAGAAAGAAGTTTCACAGAATGCTTCTGTGTAGTTTATATTTGAATATATTCCTTTTTCCACTACTACGCTCTTAGCGCTCCAAATGTCCAGTTGCATTTTCTACAGAAAGAGTGTTCAGATCTGCTCAATCAAAAGCATGGTTTAATTCTGTTAGCTGAATGCACAGATCAGAAATAAGTTTCACCGAATGATTCTGTGTAGTTTATACTTGAAGACATTCCTTTTTCCCCTATTACCCTCTTAGCGCTCCGAATCTCCACTTGCATTTTCTACAAAAAGAGTGTTTCATAACTGCTCAATCAAAAATCTGTTTTATCTCTGTTAACTGAATTTACAGATCAGAAATAAGTTTCACAGAATGCATCTGTGTAGTTTTTATTTGAAGATATTCTTTTTCAAAATGTAGGCCTCTTAGCGCTTAGCATGTCCAATTGCAGTTTCTACAGAAAGAGTGTTTCAGAACGGCTCAATCAAAAGTAAGGTTCAACTCTGTTAGTTGAATGCACAGAACAGAAAGGATTTTCACAGAATGCTACTGTGTAGTTTATATTTGAATATATTCCTTTTTCCACTATTACCCTCTTAGCGCTCCGAATGTCCACTTGCATTTTCTACAGAAAGAGTGTTCAGAACTGTGCAATCAAAAGTATGGTTTAACTCTGTTACCTTAATGAACATATCAGAAATAAGTTTCACACAATGCTTCTGTGTAGTTTTTATTTGAAGATATTATTTTTCCCAATATAGGCCTCTTAGCGCTCAGAATGTCAAATTGCAGTTTCTACAGAAAGAGTGTTTCAGAAAGGCTCAATCAAAAGTAAGGTTCAACTCTGTTAGTTGAATGCACAGAACAGAAAGAAGTTTCATACAATGCTTCTGTGTAGTTTATATTTGAACATATTCTTTTTTCCACTATTACCCACTTAGCGCTACGAATGTCCAGTTGCATTTTCTACAGACAGAGTGTTTCAAAACTGCTCAATCAAAAGTATGGTTTAACTCTGTTAGCTGAATGCTCAGATCAGAAAGAAGTTTCACAGAATGCTTCTGTGTAGTTTATATTTGAATATATTCCTTTTTCCACTACTACACTCTTAGCGCTCCAAATGTCAAGTTGCATTTTCTACAGAAAGAGAGTTCAGATCTGCTCAATCAAAAGTATGGTTTAACTCTGTTAGCTGAATGCACAGATCAGAAAGAAGTTTCACCGAATGATTCTGTGTAGTTTATATTTGGAGACATTCCTTTTTCCACTATTACCCTCTTAGCGCTCCGAATCTCCACTTGCATTTTCTACAGAAAGAGTGTTTCAGAACGGCTCAATCAAAACTAAGGTTCAACTCTTTTAGTTGAACAAACAGAACAGAAATAAGTTTCACACAATTCTTCTGTGTAGTTTTTATTTGTAGACATTCTTTTTCCCAATATAGGCCTCTTAGCGCTCAGAATGTCCAATTGCAGTTTCTACAGAAAGAGTGTTTCAGAACGGCTCAATCAAAAGTAAGGTTCAACTCTGTTAGTTGAATGCCCAGAACAGAAAGAAGTTTCATACAATGCTTCTGTGTAGTTCGTATTTGATCATATTCTTTTTTCCACTATTACCCACTTAGCGCTACGAATGTCCAGTTGCATTTTCTACAGACAGAGTGTTTCAAAACTGCTCAATCAAAAGTATGGTTTAACTCTGTTAGCTGAATGCTCAGATCAGAAAGAAGTTTCACAGAATGCTTCTGTGTAGTTTATATTTGAATATATTCCTTTTTCCACTACTACGCTCTTAGCGCTCCAAATGTCCAGTTGCATTTTCTACAGAAAGAGTGTTCAGATCTGCTCAATCAAAAGTATGGTTTAACTCTGTTAGCTGAATGCACAGATCAGAAACAAGTTTCACCGAATGATTCTGTGTAGTTTATATTTGAAGACATTCCTTTTTCCACTATTACCCTCTTAGCACTCCGAATCTCCACTTGCATTTTCTACAAAAAGAGTGTTTCATAACTGCTCAATCAAAAATATGTTTTATCTCTGTTAACTGAATTTACAGATCAGAAATAAGTTTCACAGAATGCATCTGTGTAGTTTTTATTTGAAGATATTCTTTTTCCCAATGTAGGCCTCTTAGCTCTTAGCATGTCCAATTGCAGTTTCTACAGAAAGAGTGTTTCAGAACGGCTCAATCAAAAGTAGGGTTCAACTCTGTTAGTTGAATGCACAGAACAGAAAGAATTTTCCCAGAATGCTACTGTGTAGTTTATATTTGAATATATTCCTTTTTCCACTATTACCCTCTTAGCGCTCCGAATGTCCACTTGCATTTTCTACAGAAAGAGTGTTCAGAACTGCGCAATCAAAAGTATGGTTTAACTCTGTTAGCTTAATGAACATATCAGAAATAAGTTTCACACAATGCTTCTGTGTAGTTTTTATTTGAAGATATTATTTTTCCCAATAGAGGCCTCTTAGCGCTCAGAATGTCCAATTGCAGTTTCTACAGAAAGAGTGTTTCAGAAAGGCTCAATCAAAAGTAAGGTTCAACTCTGTTAGTTGAATGCACAGAACAGAAAGAAGTTTCATACAATGCTTCTGTGTAGCTTATATTTGAACATATTCTTTTTTCCACTATTACCCACTTAGCGCTACGAATGTCCAGTTGCATTTTCTACAGACAGAGTGTTTCAAAACTGCTCAATCAAAAGTATGGTTTAACTCTGTTAGCTGAATGCTCAGATCAGAAAGAAGTTTCACAGAATGCTTCTGTGTAGTTTATATTTGAATATATTCCTTTTTCCACTACTACTCTCTTAGCGCTCCAAATGTCCAGTTGCATTTTCTACAGAAAGAGTGTTCAGATCTGCTCAATCAAAAGTATGGTTTAACTCTGTTAGCTGAATGCACAGATCAGAAAGAAGTTTCACAGAATGATTCTGTGTAGTTTATATTTGGAGACATTCCTTTTTCCACTATTACCCTTTTAGCGCTCCGAATCTCCACTTGCATTTTCTACAGAAAGAGTGTTACAGAACGGCTCAATCAAAACTAAGGTTCAACTCTTTTAGTTGAACAAACAGAACAGAAAGAAGTTTCACACAATTCTTCTGTGTAGTTTTTATTTGTAGACATTCTTTTTCCCAATATAGGCCTCTTAGCGCTCAGAATGTCCAATTGCAGTTTCTACAGAAAGAGTGTTTCAGAACGGCTCAATCAAAAGTAAGGTTCAACTCTGTTAGTTGAATGCACAGAACAGAAAGAAGTTTCATACAATGCTTCTGTGTAGTTTATATTTGAACATATTCTTTTTTCCACTATTACCCACTTAGCGCTACGAATGTCCAGTTGCATTTTCTACAGACAGAGTGTGTCAAAACTGCTCAATCAAAAGTATGGTTTAACTCTGTTAGCTGAATGCTCAGATCAGAAAGAAGTTTCACAGAATGCTTCTGTGTAGTTTATATTTGAATATATTCCTTTTTCCACTACTACGCTCTTAGCGCTCCAAATGTCCAGTTGCATTTTCTACAGAAAGAGTGTTCAGATCTGCTCAATCAAAAGTATGGTTTAACTCTGTTAGCTGAATGCACAGATCAGAAAGAAGTTTCACCGAATGATTCTGTGTAGTTTATATTTGAAGACATTCCTTTTTCCACTATTACCCTCTTAGCGCTCCGAATCTCCACTTGCATTTTCTACAGAAAGAGTGTTTCAGAACGGCTCAATCAAAACTAAGGTTCAACTCTTTTAGTTGAACAAACAGAACAGAAAGAAGTTTCACACAATTCTTCTGTGTAGTTTTTATTTGTAGACATTCTTTTTCCCAATATAGGCCTCTTAGCGCTCAGAATGTCCAATTGCAGTTTCTACAGAAAGAGTGTTTCAGAACGGCTCAATCAAAAGTAAGGTTCAACTCTGTTAGTTGAATGCACAGAACAGAAAGAAGTTTCATACAATGCTTCTGTGTAGTTCATATTTGAACATATTCTTTTTTCCACTATTACCCACTTAGCGCTACGAATGTCCACTTGCATTTTCTACAGACAGAGTGTTTCAAAACTGCTCAATCAAAAGTATGGTTTAACTCTGTTAGCTGAATGCTCAGATCAGAAAGAAGTTTCACAGAATGCTTCTGTGTAGTTTATATTTGAATATATTCCTTTTTCCACTACTACGCTCTTAGCGCTCCAAATGTCCAGTTGCATTTTCTACAGAAAGAGTGTTCAGATCTGCTCAATCAAAAGTATGGTTTAACTCTGTTAGCTGAATGCACAGATCAGAAAGAAGTTTCACCGAATGATTCTGTGTAGTTTATATTTGAAGACATTCCTTTTTCCACTATTACCCTCTTAGCGCTCCGAATCTCCACTTGCATTTTCTACAAAAAGAGTGTTTCATAACTGCTCAATCAAAAATATGTTTTATCTCTGTTAACTGAATTTACAGATCAGAAATAAGTTTCACAGAATGCATCTGTGTAGTTTTTATTTGAAGATATTCTTTTTCCCAATGTAGGCTTCTTAGCGCTTAGCATGTGCAGTTGAAGTTTCTACAGAAAGAGTGTTTCAGAACGGCTCAATCAAAAGTAAGGTTCAACTCTGTTAGTTGAATGCACAGAACAGAAAGAAGTTTCATACAATGCTTCTGTGTAGTTTATATCTGAACATACTCTTTTTTCCACTATTACCCACTTAGCGCTACGAATGTCCAGTTGCATTTTCTACAGACAGAGTGTTTCAAAACTGCTCAATCAAAAGTATGGTTTAACTCTGTTAGCTGAATGCTCAGATCAGAAAGAAGTTTCACAGAATGCTTCTGTGTAGTTTATATTTGAATATATTCCTTTTTCCACTACTACGCTCTTAGCGCTCCAAATGTCCAGTTGCATTTTCTACAGACAGAGTGTTCAGATCTGCTCAATCAAAAGTATGGTTTAACTCTGTTAGCTGAATGCACAGATCAGAAAGAAGTTTCACCGAATGATTCTGTGTAGTTTATATTTGAAGACAATCCTTTTTCCACTATTACCCTCTTAGCACTCCGAATCTCCACTTGCATTTTCTACAAAAAGAGTGTTTCATAACTGCTCAATCAAAAATATGTTTTATCTCTGTTAACTGAATTTACAGATCAGAAATATGTTTCACAGAATGCATCAGTGTAGTTTTTATTTGAAGATATTCTTTTTCCCAATGTAGGCCTCTTAGCGCTTAGCATGTCCAATTGCAGTTTCTACAGAAAGAGTGTTTCAGAACGGCTCAATCAAAAGTAGGGTTCAACTCTGTTAGTTGAATGCATAGAACAGAAAGAATTTTCACAGAATGCTACTGTGTAGTTTATATTTGAATATATTCCTTTTTCCACTATTACCCTCTTAGCGCTCCGAATGTCCACTTGCATTTTCTACAGAAAGAGTGTTCAGAACTGCGCAATCAAAAGTATGGTTTAACTCTGTTAGCTTAATGAACATATCAGAAATAAGTTTCACACAATGCTTCTGTGTAGTTTTTATTTGAAGATATTATTTTTCCCAATAGAGGCCTCTTAGCGCTCAGAATGTCCAATTGCAGTTTCTACAGAAAGAGTGTTTCAGAAAGGCTCAATCAAAAGTAAGGTTCAACTCTGTTAGTTGAATGCACAGAACAGAAAGAAGTTTCATACAATGCTTCTGTGTAGCTTATATTTGAGCATATTCTTTTTTCCAATATTACCCACTTAGCGCTACGAATGTCCAGTTGCATTTTCTACAGACAGAGTGTTTCAAAACTGCTCAATCAAAAGTATGGTTTAACTCTGTTAGCTGAATGATCAGATCAGAAAGAAGTTTCACAGAATGCTTCTGTGTAGTTTATATTTGAATATATTCCTTTTTCCACTACTACTCTCTTAGCGCTCCAAATGTCCAGTTGCATTTTCTACAGAAAGAGTGTTCAGATCTGCTCAATCAAAAGTATGTTTTAACTCTGTTAGCTGAATGCACAGATCAGAAAGAAGTTTCACAGAATGATTCTGTGTAGTTTTTATTTGGAGACATTCCTTTTTCCACTATTACCCACTTAGCGCTCCGAATCTCCACTTGCATTTTCTACAGAAAGAGTGTTTCAGAACGGCTCAATCAAAACTAAGGTTCAACTCTTTTAGTTGAACAAACAGAACAGAAAGAAGTTTCACGCAATTCTTCTGTGTAGTTTTTATTTGTAGACATTCTTTTTCCCAATATAGGCCTCTTAGCGCTCAGAATGTCCAATTGCAGTTTCTACAGAAAGAGTGTTTCAGAACGGCTCAATCAAAAGTAAGGTTCAACTCTGTTAGTTGAATGCACAGAACAGAAAGAATTTTCATACAATGCTTCTGTGTAGTTTATATTTGAACATATTCTTTTTTCCACTATTACCCACTTAGCGCTACGAATGTCCAGTTGCATTTTCTACAGACAGAGTGTTTCAAAACTGCTCAATCAAAAGTATGGTTTAACTCTGTTAGCTGAATGCTCAGATCAGAAAGAAGTTTCACAGAATGCTTCTGTGTAGTTTATATTTGAATATATTCCTTTTTCCACTACTACGCTCTTAGCGCTCCAAATGTCCAGTTGCATTTTCTACAGAAAGAGTGTTCAGATCTGCTCAATCAAAAGTATGGTTTAACTCTGTTAGCTGAATGCACAGATCAGAAAGAAGTTTCACCGAATGATTCTGTGTAGTTTATATTTGAAGACATTCCTTTTTCCACTATTACCCTCTTAGCACTCCGAATCTCCACTTGCATTTTCTACAGAAAGAGTGTTTCAGAACGGCTCAATCAAAACTAAGGTTCAACTCTTTTAGTTGAACAAACAGAACAGAAAGAAGTTTCACACAATTCTTCTGTGTAGTTTTTATTTGTAGACATTCTTTTTCCCAATATAGGCCTCTTAGCGCTCAGAATGTCCAATTGACGTTTCTACAGAAAGAGTGTTTCAGAACGGCTCAATCAAAAGTAAGGTTCAACTCTGTTAGTTGAATGCACAGAACAGAAAGAATTTTCATACAATGCTTCTTTGTAGTTTTTATTTGAACATATTCTTTTTTCCACTATTACCCACTTAGCGCTACGAATGTCCAGTTGCATTTTCTACAGACAGAGTGTTTCAAAACTGCTCAATCAAAAGTATGGTTTAACTCTGTTAGCTGAATGCTCAGATCAGAAAGAAGTTTCACAGAATGCTTCTGTGTAGTTTATATTTGAATATATTCCTTTTTCCACTACTACGCTCTTAGCGCTCCAAATGTCCAGTTGCATTTTCTACAGAAAGAGTGTTCAGATCTGCTCAATCAAAAGTATGGTTTAACTCTGTTAGCTGAATGCACAGATCAGAAAGAAGTTTCACCGAATGATTCTGTGTAGTTTATATTTGAAGACATTCCTTTTTCCACTATTACCCTCTTAGCACTCCGAATCTCCACTTGCATTTTCTACAGAAAGAGTGTTTCAGAACGGCTCAATCAAAACTAAGGTTCAACTCTTTTAGTTGAACAAACAGAACAGAAAGAAGTTTCACACAATTCTTCTGTGTAGTTTTTATTTGTAGACATTCTTTTTCCCAATATAGGCCTCTTAGCGCTCAGAATGTCCAATTGACGTTTCTACAGAAAGAGTGTTTCAGAACGGCTCAATCAAAAGTAAGGTTCAACTCAGTTAGTTGAATGCACAGAACAGAAAGAAGTTTCATACGATGCTTCTGTGTAGTTCATATTTGAACATATTCTTTTTTCCACTATTACCCACTTAGCGCTACTAATGTCCAGTTGCATTTTCTACAGACAGAGTGTTTCAAAACTGCTCAATCAAACGTATGGTTTAACTCTGTTAGCTGAATGCTCAGATCAGAAAGAAGTTTCACAGAATGCTTCTGTGTAGTTTATATTTGAATATATTACTTTTTCTACTACTACGCTCTTAGCGCTCCAAATGTCCAGTTGCATTTTCTACAGAAAGAGTGTTCAGATCTGCTCAATCAAAAGTATGGTTTAACTCTGTTAGCTGAATGCACAGATCAGAAAGAAGTTTCACCGAATGATTCTGTGTAGTTTATATTTGAAGACATTCCTTTTTCCACTATTAACCTCTTAGCGCTCCGAATCTCCACTTGCATTTTCTACAAAAAGAGTGTTTCATAACTGCTCAATCAAAAATATGTTTTATCTCTGTTAACTGAATTTACAGATCAGAAATAAGTTTCACAGAATGCATCTATGTAGTTTTTATTTGAAGATATTCTTTTTCCCAATGTAGGCCTCTTAGCGCTTAGCATGTCCAATTGCAGTTTCTACAGAAAGAGTGTTTCAGAACGGCTCAATCAAAAGTAAGGTTCAACTCTGTTAGTTGAATGCACAGAACAGAAAGAAGTTTCATACAATGCTTCTGTGTAGTTCATATTTGAACATATTCTTTTTTCCACTATTACCCACTTAGCGCTACGAATGTCCACTTGCATTTTCTACAGACAGAGTGTTTCAAACTGCTCAATCAAAAGTATGGTTTAACTCTGTTAGCTGAATGCTCAGATCAGAAAGAAGTTTCACAGAATGCTTCTGTGTAGTTTATATTTGAATATATTCCTTTTTCCACTACTACGCTCTTAGCGCTCCAAATGTCCAGTTGCATTTTCTACAGAAAGAGTGTTCAGATCTGCTCAATCAAAAGTATGGTTTAACTCTGTTAGCTGAATGCACAGATCAGAAAGAAGTTTCACCGAATGATTCTGTGTAGTTTATATTTGAAGACATTCCTTTTTCCACTATTACCCTCTTAGCGCTCCGAATCTCCACTTGCATTTTCTACAAAAAGAGTGTTTCATAACTGCTCAATCAAAAATATGTTTTATCTCTGTTAACTGAATTTACAGATCAGAAATAAGTTTCACAGAATGCATCTGTGTAGTTTTTATTTGAAGATATTCTTTTTCCCAATGTAGGCTTCTTAGCGCTTAGCATGTGCAATTGCAGTTTCTACAGAAAGAGTGTTTCAGAACGGCTCAATCAAAAGTAAGGTTCAACTCTGTTAGTTGAATGCACAGAACAGAAAGAAGTTTCATACAATGCTTCTGTGTAGTTTATATCTGAACATACTCTTTTTTCCACTATTACCCACTTAGCGCTACGAATGTCCAGTTGCATTTTCTACAGACAGAGTGTTTCAAAACTGCTCAATCAAAAGTATGGTTTAACTCTGTTAGCTGAATGCACAGATCAGAAAGAAGTTTCACCGAATGATTCTGTGTAGTTTATATTTGGAGACATTCCTTTTTCCACTATTACCCTCTTAGCGCTCCGAATCTCCACTTGCATTTTCTACAGAAAGATTGTTTCAGAACGGCTCAATCAAAACTAAGGTTCAACTCTTTTAGTTGAACAAACAGAACAGAAAGAAGTTTCACACAATTCTTCTGTGTAGTTTTTATTTGTAGACATTCTTTTTCCGAATATAGGCCTCTTAGCGCTCAGAATGTCCAATTGCAGTTTCTACAGAAAGAGTGTTTCAGAACGGCTCAATCAAAAGTAAGGTTCAACTCTGTTAGTTGAATGCACAGAACAGAAAGAAGTTTCATACAATGCTTCTGTGTAGTTTATATTTGAACATATTCTTTTTTCCACTATTACCCACTTAGCGCTACGAATGTCCAGTTGCATTTTCTACAGACAGAGTGTTTCAGAACTGCTCAATCAAAAGTATGGTTTAATTCTGTTAGCAGAATGCTCAGATCAGAAAGAAGTTTCACAGAATGCTTCTGTGTAGTTTATATTTGAATATATTCCTTTTTCCACTACTACGCTCTTAGCGCTCCAAATGTCCAGTTGCATTTTCTACAGAAATAGTGTTCAGATCTGCTCAATCAAAAGTATGGTTTAACTCTGTTAGCTGAATGCACAGATCAGAAAGAAGTTTCACCGAATGATTCTGTGTAGTTTATATTTGAAGACATTCCTTTTTCCACTATTACCCTCTTAGCGCTCCGAATCTCCACTTGCATTTTCTACAAAAAGAGTGTTTCATAACTGCTCAATCAAAAATATGTTTTATCTCTGTTAACTGAATTTACAGATCAGAAATAAGTTTCACAGAATGCATCTGTGTAGTTTTTATTTGAAGATATTCTTTTTCCCAATGTAGGCTTCTTAGCGCTTAGCATGTGCAATTGCAGTTTCTACAGAAAGAGTGTTTCAGAACGGCTCAATCAAAAGTAAGGTTCAACTCTGTTAGTTGAATGCACAGAACAGAAAGAAGTTTCATACAATGCTTCTGTGTAGTTTATATCTGAACATACTCTTTTTTCCACTATTACCCACTTAGCGCTACGAATGTCCAGTTGCATTTTCTACAGACAGAGTGTTTCAAAACTGCTCAATCAAAAGTATGGTTTAACTCTGTTAGCTGAATGCACAGATCAGAAAGAAGTTTCACCGAATGATTCTGTGTAGTTTATATTTGGAGACATTCCTTTTTCCACTATTACCCTCTTAGCGCTCCGAATCTCCACTTGCATTTTCTACAGAAAGATTGTTTCAGAACGGCTCAATCAAAACTAAGGTTCAACTCTTTTAGTTGAACAAACAGAACAGAAAGAAGTTTCACACAATTCTTCTGTGTAGTTTTTATTTGTAGACATTCTTTTTCCGAATATAGGCCTCTTAGCGCTCAGAATGTCCAATTGCAGTTTCTACAGAAAGAGTGTTTCAGAACGGCTCAATCAAAAGTAAGGTTCAACTCTGTTAGTTGAATGCACAGAACAGAAAGAAGTTTCATACAATGCTTCTGTGTAGTTTATATTTGAACATATTCTTTTTTCCACTATTACCCACTTAGCGCTACGAATGTCCAGTTGCATTTTCTACAGACAGAGTGTTTCAGAACTGCTCAATCAAAAGTATGGTTTAATTCTGTTAGCAGAATGCTCAGATCAGAAAGAAGTTTCACAGAATGCTTCTGTGTAGTTTATATTTGAATATATTCCTTTTTCCACTACTACGCTCTTAGCGCTCCAAATGTCCAGTTGCATTTTCTACAGAAATAGTGTTCAGATCTGCTCAATCAAAAGTATGGTTTAACTCTGTTAGCTGAATGCACAGATCAGAAAGAAGTTTCACCGAATGATTCTGTGTAGTTTATATTTGAAGACATTCCTTTTTCCACTATTACCCTCTTAGCGCTCCGAATCTCCACTTGCATTTTCTACAAAAAGAGTGTTTCATAACTGCTCAATCAAAAATATGTTTTATCTCTGTTAACTGAATTTACAGATCAGAAATAAGTTTCACAGAATGCATCTGTGTAGTTTTTATTTGAAGATATTCTTTTTCCCAATGTAGGCTTCTTAGCGCTTAGCATGTGCAGTTGAAGTTTCTACAGAAAGAGTGTTTCAGAACGGCTCAATCAAAAGTAAGGTTCAACTCTGTTAGTTGAATGCACAGAACAGAAAGAAGTTTCATACAATGCTTCTGTGTAGTTTATATCTGAACATACTCTTTTTTCCACTATTACTCACTTAGCGCTACGAATGTCCAGTTGCATTTTCTACAGACAGAGTGTTTCAAAACTGCTCAATCAAAAGTATGGTTTAACTCTGTTAGCTGAATGCTCAGATCAGAAAGAAGTTTCACAGAATGCTTCTGTGTAGTTTATATTTGAATATATTCCTTTTTCCACTACTACGCTCTTAGCGCTCCAAATGTCCAGTTGCATTTTCTACAGAAAGAGTGTTCAGATCTGCTCAATCAAAAGTATGGTTTAACACTGTTAGCTGAATGCACAGATCAGAAAGAAGTTTCACCGAATGATTCTGTGTAGTTTATATTTGAAGACATTCCTTTTTCCACTATTACCCTCTTAGCACTCCGAATCTCCACTTGCATTTTCTACAAAAAGAGTGTTTCATAACTGCTCAATCAAAAATATGTTTTATCTCTGTTAACTGAATTTACAGATCAGAAATAAGTTTCACAGAATGCATCTGTGTAGTTTTTATTTGAAGATATTCTTTTTCCCAATGTAGGCCTCTTAGCGCTTAGCATGTCCAATTGCAGTTTCTACAGAAAGAGTGTTTCAGAACGGCTCAATCAAAAGTAGGGTTCAACTCTGTTAGTTGAATGCACAGAACAGAAAGAATTTTCACAGAATGCTACTGTGTAGTTTATATTTGAATATATTCCTTTTTCCACTATTACCCTCTTAGCGCTCCGAATGTCCACTTGCATTTTCTACAGAAAGAGTGTTCAGAACTGCGCAATCAAAAGTATGGTTTAACTCTGTTAGCTTAATGAACATATCAGAAATAAGTTTCACACAATGCTTCTGTGTAGTTTTTATTTGAAGATATTATTTTTCCCAATAGAGGCCTCTTAGCGCTCAGAATGTCCAATTGCAGTTTCTACAGAAAGAGTGTTTCAGAAAGGCTCAATCAAAAGTAAGGTTCAACTCTGTTAGTTGAATGCACAGAACAGAAAGAAGTTTCATACAATGCTTCTGTGTAGCTTATATTTGAACATATTCTTTTTTCCAATATTACCCACTTAGCGCTACGAATGTCCAGTTGCATTTTCTACAGACAGAGTGTTTCAAAACTGCTCAATCAAAAGTATGGTTTAACTCTGTTAGTTGAATGATCAGATCAGAAAGAAGTTTCACAGAATGCTTCTGTGTAGTTTATATTTGAATATATTCCTTTTTCCACTACTACTCTCTTAGCGCTCCAAATGTCCAGTTGCATTTTCTACAGAAAGAGTGTTCAGATCTGCTCAATCAAAAGTATGGTTTAACTCTGTTAGCTGAATGCACAGATCAGAAAGAAGTTTCACAGAATGATTCTGTGTAGTTTTTATTTGGAGACATTCCTTTTTCCACTATTACCCACTTAGCGCTCCGAATCTCCACTTGCATTTTCTACAGAAAGAGTGTTTCAGAACGGCTCAATCAAAACTAAGGTTCAACTCTTTTAGTTGAACAAACAGAACAGAAAGAAGTTTCACGCAATTCTTCTGTGTAGTTTTTATTTGTAGACATTCTTTTTCCCAATATAGGCCTCTTAGCGCTCAGAATGTCCAATTGCAGTTTCTACAGAAAGAGTGTTTCAGAACGGCTCAATCAAAAGTAAGGTTCAACTCTGTTAGTTGAATGCACAGAACAGAAAGAATTTTCATACAATGCTTCTGTGTAGTTTATATTTGAACATATTCTTTTTTCCACTATTACCCACTTAGCGCTACGAATGTCCAGTTGCATTTTCTACAGACAGAGTGTTTCAAAACTGCTCAATCAAAAGTATGGTTTAACTCTGTTAGCTGAATGCTCAGATCAGAAAGAAGTTTCACAGAATGCTTCTGTGTAGTTTATATTTGAATATATTCCTTTTTCCACTACTACGCTCTTAGCGCTCCAAATGTCCAGTTGCATTTTCTACAGAAAGAGTGTTCAGATCTGCTCAATCAAAAGTATGGTTTAACTCTGTTAGCTGAATGCACAGATCAGAAAGAAGTTTCACCGAATGATTCTGTGTAGTTTATATTTGAAGACATTCCTTTTTCCACTATTACCCTCTTAGCACTCCGAATCTCCACTTGCATTTTCTACAGAAAGAGTGTTTCAGAACGGCTCAATCAAAACTAAGGTTCAACTCTTTTAGTTGAACAAACAGAACAGAAAGAAGTTTCACACAATTCTTCTGTGTAGTTTTTATTTGTAGACATTCTTTTTCCCAATATAGGCCTCTTAGCGCTCAGAATGTCCAATTGACGTTTCTACAGAAAGAGTGTTTCAGAACGGCTCAATCAAAAGTAAGGTTCAACTCTGTTAGTTGAATGCACAGAACAGAAAGAAGTTTCATACGATGCTTCTGTGTAGTTCATATTTGAACATATTCTTTTTTCCACTATTACCCACTTAGCGCTACTAATGTCCAGTTGCATTTTCTACAGACAGAGTGTTTCAAAACTGCTCAATCAAACGTATGGTTTAACTCTGTTAGCTGAATGCTCAGATCAGAAAGAAGTTTCACAGAATGCTTCTGTGTAGTTTATATTTGAATATATTACTTTTTCCACTACTACGCTCTTAGCGCTCCAAATGTCCAGTTGCATTTTCTACAGAAAGAGTGTTCAGATCTGCTCAATCAAAAGTATGGTTTAATTCTGTTAGCTGAATGCACAGATCAGAAAGAAGTTTCACCGAATGATTCTGTGTAGTTTATATTTGAAGACATTCCTTTTTCCACTATTAACCTCTTAGCGCTCCGAATCTCCACTTGCATTTTCTACAAAAAGAGTGTTTCATAACTGCTCAATCAAAAATATGTTTTATCTCTGTTAACTGAATTTACAGATCAGAAATAAGTTTCACAGAATGCATCTGTGTAGTTTTTATTTGAAGATATTCTTTTTCCCAATGTAGGCCTCTTAGCGCTTAGCATGTCCAATTGCAGTTTCTACAGAAAGAGTGTTTCAGAACGGCTCAATCAAAAGTAAGGTTCAACTCTGTTAGTTGAATGCACAGAACAGAAAGAATTTTCACAGAATGCTACTGTGTAGTTTATATTTGAATATATTCCCTTTTCCACTATTACCCTCTTAGCGCTCCGAATGTCCACTTGCATTTTCTACAGAAAGAGTGTTGAGAACTGCGCAATCAAAAGTATGGTTTAACTCTGTTAGCTTAATGAACATATCAGAAATAAGTTTCACACAATGCTTCTGTGTAGTTTTTATTTGAAGATATTATTTTTCCCAATAGAGGCCTCTTAGCGCTCAGAATGTCCAATTGCAGTTTCTACAGAAAGAGTGTTTCAGAAAGGCTCAATCAAAAGTAAGGTTCAACTCTGTTAGTTGAATGCACAGAACAGAAAGAAGTTTCATACAATGCTTCTGTGTAGTTTATATTTGAACATATTCTTTATTCCACTATTACCCACTTAGCGCTACGAATGTCCAGTTGCATTTTCTACAGACAGAGTGTTTCAAAACTGCTCAATCAAAAGTATGGTTTAACTCTGTTAGCTGAATGCTCAGATCAGAAAGAAGTTTCACAGAATGCTTCTGTGTAGTTTATATTTGAATATATTCCTTTTTCCACTACTACTCTCTTAGCGCTCCAAAGGTCCAGTTGCATTTTCTACAGAAAGAGAGTTCAGATCTGCTCAATCAAAAGTATGGTTTAACTCTGTTAGCTGAATGCACAGATCAGAAAGAAGTTTCACCGAATGATTCTGTGAAGTTTATATTTGGAGACATTACTTTTTCTATTATTACCCTCTTAGCGCTCCGAACCTCCACTTGCATTTTCTACAGAAAGAGTGTTTCAGAACGGCTCAATCAAAACTAAGGTTCAACTCTTTTAGTTGAACAAACAGAACAGAAAGAAGTTTCACACAATTCTTCTGTGTAGTTTTTATTTGTAGACATTCTTTTTCCCAATATAGGCCTCTTAGCGCTCAGAATGTCCAATTGCAGTTTCTACAGAAAGAGTGTTTCAGAACGGCTCAATCAAAAGTAAGGTTCAACTCTGTTAGTTGAATGCACAGAACAGAAAGAAGTTTCATACAATGCTTCTGTGTAGTTTCTATTTGAACATATTCTTTTTTCCACTATTACCCACTTAGCGCTACGAATGTCCAGTTGCATTTTCTACAGACAGAGTGTTTCAAAACCGCTCAATCAAAAGTATGGTTAACTCTGTTAGCTGAATGCTCAGATCAGAAAGAAGTTTCACAGAATGCTTCTGTGTACTTTATATTTGAATATATTCCTTTTTCCACTACTACGCTCTTAGCGCTCCAAATGTCCAGTTGCATTTTCTACAGAAAGAGTGTTCAGATCTGCTCAATCAAAAGTATGGTTGAACTCTGTTAGCTGAATGCACAGATCAGAAACAAGTTTCACCGAATGATTCTGTGTAGTTTATATTTGAAGACATTCCTTTTTCCACTATTACCCTCTTAGAGCTCCGAATCTCCACTTGCATTTTCTACAAAAAGAGTGTTTCATAACTGCTCAATCAAAAATATGTTTTATCTCTGTTAACTGAATTTACAGATCAGAAATAAGTGTCACAGAATGCATCTGTGTAGTTTTTATTTGAAGATATTCTTTTTCCCAATGTAGGCCTCTTAGCGCTTAGCATGTCCAATTGCAGTTTCTACAGAAAGAGTGTTTCAGAACGGCTGAATCAAAAGTAAGGTTCAACTCTGTTAGTTAAATGCACAGAACAGAAAGAATTTTCACAGAATGCTACTGTGTAGTTTATATTTGAATATATTCCTTTTTCCACTATTACCCTCTTAGCGCTCCGAATGTCCACTTGCATTTTCTACAGAAAGAGTGTTCAGAACTGCGCAATCAAAAGTATGGTTTAACTCTGTTAGCTTAATGAACATATCAGAAATAAGTTTCACACAATGCTTCTGTGTAGTTTTTATTTGAAGATATTATTTTTCCCAATATAGGCCTCTTAGCGCTCAGAATGTCCAATTGCAGTTTCTACAGAAAGAGTGTTTCAGAAAGGCTCAATCAAAAGTAAGGTTCAACTCTGTTAGTTGAATGCACAGAACAGAAAGAAGTTTTATACACTGCTTCTGTGTAGTTTATATTTGAACATATTCTTTTTTCCACAATTACCCACTTAGCGCTACGAATGTCCAGTTGCATTTTCTACAGACAGAGTGTTTCAAAACTGCTCAATCAAAAGTATGGTTTAACTCTGTTAGCTGAATGCTCAGATCAGAAAGAAGATTCACAGAATCCTTCTGTGTAGTTTATATTTGAATATATTCCTTTTTCCACTACTACGCTCTTGGCGCTCCAAATGTCCAGTTGCATTTTCTACAGAAAGAGTGTTCAGATCTGCTCAATCAAAATTATGGTTTAACTCTGTTAGCTGAATGCACAGATCAGAAAGAAGTTTCACCGAATTATTCTGTGTAGTTTATATTTGAAGACATTCCTTTTTCCGCTATTACCCTCTTAGCGCTCCGAATCTCCACTTGCATTTTCTACAAAAAGAGTGTTTCATAACTGCTCAATCAAAAATATGTTTTATCTCTGTTAACTGAATTTACAGATCAGAAATAAGTTTCACAGAATGCATCTGTGTTGTTTTTATTTGAAGATATTCTTTTTCCCAATGTAGGCCTCTTAGCGCTTAGCATGTCCAATTGCAGTTTCTACAGAAAGAGTGTTTCAGAACGGCTCAATCAAAAGTAAGGTTCAACTCTGTTAGTTGAATGCACAGAACAGAAAGAATTTTCACAGAATGCTACTGTGTAGTTTATATTTGAATATATTCCTTTTTCCACTATTACCCTCTTAGCGCTCCGAATGTCCACTTGCATTTTCTACAGAAAGAGTGTTCAGAACTGCGCAATCAAAAGTATGGTTTAACTCTGTTAGCTTAATGAACATATCAGAAATAAGTTTCACACAATGCTTCTGTGTAGTTTTTATTTGAAGATATTATTTTTCCCAATATAGGCCTCTTAGCGCTCAGAATGTCCAATTGCAGTTTCTACAGAAAGAGTGTTTCAGAAAGGCTCAATCAAAAGTAAGGTTCAACTCTGTTAGTTGAATGCACAGAACAGAAAGTAGTTTTATACACTGCTTCTGTGTAGTTTATATTTGAACATATTCTTTTTTCCACAATTACCCACTTAGCGCTACGAATGTCCAGTTGCATTTTCTACAGACAGAGTGTTTCAAAACTGCTCAATCAATAGTATGGTTTAAATCTGTTAGCTGAATGCTCAGATCAGAAAGAAGTTTCACAGAATCCTTCTGTGTAGTTTATATTTGAATATATTCCTTTTTCCACTACTACTCTCTTAGCGCCACAAATGTCCAGTTGCATTTTCTACAGAAAGAGAGTTCAGATCTGCTCAATCAAAAGTATGTTTTAACTCTGTTAGCTGAATGCACAGATCAGAAAGAAGTTTCACAGAATGATTCTGTGTAGTTTATATTTGGAGACATTCCTTTTTCCACTATTACCCTCTTAGCGCTCCGAATCTCCACTTGCATTTTCTACAGAAAGAATGTTTCAGAACGGCTCAATCAAAACTAAGGTTCAACTCTTTTAGTTGAACAAACAGAACATAAAGAAGTTTCACACAATTCTTCTGTGTAGTTTTTATTTGTAGACATTCTTTTTCCCAATATAGGCCTCTTAGCGCTCAGAATGTCCAATTGCAGTTTCTACAGAAAGAGTGTTTCAGAACGGCTCAATCAAAAGTAAGGTTCGACTCTGTTAGTTGAATGCACAGAACAGAAAGAAGTTTCATACAATGCTTCTGTGTAGTTTATATTTGAACATATTCTTTTTTCCACTATTACCCACTTAGCGCTACGAATGTCCAGTTGCATTTTCTACAGACAGAGTGTTTCAAAACTGCTCAATCAAAAGTATGGTTTAACTCTGTTAGCTGAATGCTCAGATCAGAAAAAAGTTTCACAGAATGCTTCTGTGTAGTTTATATTTGAATATATTCCTTTTTGCACTACTACGCTCTTAGCGCTCCAAATGTCCAGTTGCATTTTCTACAGAAAGAGTGTTCAGATCTGCTCAATCAAAAGTATGGTTTAACTCTGTTAGCTGAATGCACAGATCAGAAAGAAGTTTCACCGAATGATTCTGTGTAGTTTATATTTGAAGACATTCCTTTTTCCACTATTACCCTCTTAGCGCTCCGAATCTCCACTTGCATTTTCTACTAAAAGAGTGTTTCATAACTGCTCAATCAAAAATATGTTTTATCTCTGTTAACTGAATTTACAGATCAGAAATAAGTTTCACAGAATGCATCTGTGTAGTTTTTATTTGAAGATATTCTTTTTCCCAATGTAGGCCTCTTAGCGCTTAGCATGTCCAATTGCAGTTTCTACAGAAAGAGTCTTTCAGAACGGCTCAATCAAAAGTAAGGTTCAACTCTGTTAGTTGAATGCACAGAACAGAAAGAATTTTCACAGAATGCTACTGTGTAGTTTATATTTGAATATATTCCTTTTTCCACTATTACCCTCTTAGCGCTCCGAATGTCCACTTGCATTTTCTACAGAACGAGTGTTCAGAACTGCGCAATCAAAAGTATGGTTTAACTCTGTTAGCTTAATGAACATATCAGAAATAAGTTTCACACAATGCTTCCGTGTAGTTTTTATTTGAAGATATTATTTATCCCAATATAGGCCTCTTAGCGCTCAGAATGTCCAATTGCAGTTTCTACAGAAAGAGTGTTTCAGAAAGGCTCAATCAAAAGTAAGGTTCAACTCTGTTAGTTGAATGCACAGAACAGAAAGAAGTTTTATACACTGCTTCTGTGTAGTTTATATTTGAACATATTCTTTTTTCCACAATTACCCACTTAGCGCTACGAATGTCCAGTTGCATTATCTACAGACAGAGTGTTTCAAAACTGCTCAATCAAAAGTATGGTTTAACTCTGTTAGCTGAATGCTCAGATCAGAAAGAAGTTTCACAGAATCCTTCTGTGTAGTTTATATTTGAATATATTCCTTTTTCCACTACTAATCTCTTAGCGCTCCAAATGTCCAGTTGCATTTTCTACAGAAAGAGAGTTCAGATCTGCTCAATCAAAAGTATGGTTTAACTCTGTTAGCTGAATGCACAGATCAGAAAGAAGTTTCACAGAATGATTCTGTGTAGTTTATATTTGGAGACATTCCTTTTTCCACTATTACCCTCTTAGCGCTCCGAATCTCCACTTGCATTTTCTACAGAAAGAGTGTTTCAGAACGGCTCAATCAAAACTAAGGTTCAACTCTTTTAGTTGAACAAACAGAACAGAAAGAAGTTTCACACAATTCTTCTGTGTAGTTTTTATTTGTAGACATTCTTTTTCCCAATATAGGCCTCTTAGCGCTCAGAATGTCCAATTGCAGTTTCTACAGAAAGAGTGTTTCAGAACGGCTCAATCAAAAGTAAGGTTCAACTCTGTTAGTTGAATGCACAGAACAGAAAGAAGATTCATACAATGCTTCTGTGTAGTTTATATTTGAACATATTCTTTTTTCCACTATTACCCAGTTAGCGCTACGAATGTCCAGTTGCATTTTCTACAGACAGAGTGTTTCAAAACTGCTCAATCAAAAGTATGGTTTAACTCTGTTAGCTGAATGCTCAGATCAGAAAGAAGTTTCACAGAATGCTTCTGTGTAGTTTATATTTGAATATATTTCTTTTTCCACTACTACGCTCTTAGCGCTCCAAATGTCCAGTTGCATTTTCTACAGAAAGAGTGTTCAGATCTGCTCAATCAAAAGTATGGTTTAACTCTGTTAGCTGAATGCACAGATCAGAAAGAAGTTTCACCGAATGATTCTGTGTAGTTTATATTTGAAGACATTCCTTTTTCCACTATTACCCTCTTAGCGCTCCGAATCTCCACTTGCATTTTCTACTAAAAGAGTGTTTCATAACTGCTCAATCAAAAATATGTTTTATCTCTGTTAACTGAATTTACAGATCAGAAATAAGTTTCACAGAATGCATCTGTGTAGTTTTTATTTGAAGATATTATTTTTCCCAATATAGGCCTCTTAGCGCTCAGAATGTCCAATTGCAGTTTCTACAGAAAGAGTGTTTCAGAAAGGCTCAATCAAAAGTAAGGTTCAACTCTGTTAGTTGAATGCACAGAACAGAAAGAAGTTTTATACACTGCTTGTGTGTAGTTTATATTTGAACATATTCTTTTTTCCACAATTACCCACTTATCGCTACGAATGTCCAGTTGCATTTTCTACAGACAGAGTGTTTCAAAACTGCTCAATCAAAAGTATGGTTTAACTCTGTTAGCTGAATGCTCAGATCAGAAAGAAGATTCACAGAATCCTTCTGTGTAGTTTATATTTGAATATATTCCTTTTTCCACTACTACTCTCTTAGCGCTCCAAATGTCCAGTTGCATTTTCTACAGAAAGAGAGTTCAGATCTGCTCAATCAAAAGTATGGTTTAACTCTGTTAGCTGAATGCACAGATCAGAAAGAAGTTTCACAGAATGATTCTGTGTAGTTTATATTTGGAGACATTCCTTTTTCCACTATTACCCTCTTAGCGCTCCGAATCTCCACTTGCATTTTCTACAGAAAGAGTGTTTCAGAACGGCTCAATCAAAACTAAGGTTCAACTCTTTTAGTTGAACAAACAGAACAGAAAGAAGTTTCACACAATTCTTCTGTGTAGTTTTTATTTGTAGACATTCTTTTTCCCAATATAGGCCTCTTAGCGCTCAGAATGTCCAATTGCAGTTTCTACAGAAAGAGTGTTTCAGAACGGCTCAATCAAAAGTAAGGTTCAACTCTGTTAGTTGAATGCACAGAACAGAAAGAAGTTTCATACAATGCTTCTGTGTAGTTTATATTTGAACATATTCTTTTTTCCACTATTACCCAGTTAGCGCTACGAATGTCCAGTTGCATTTTCTACAGACAGAGTGTTTCAAAACTGCTCAATCAAAAGTATGGTTTAACTCTGTTAGCTGAATGCTCAGATCAGAAAGAAGTTTCACAGAATGCTTCTGTGTAGTTTATATTTGAATATATTCCTTTTTCCACTACTACGCTCTTAGCGCTCCAAATGTCCAGTTGCATTTTCTACAGAAAGAGTGTTCAGATCTGCTCAATCAAAAGTATGGTTTAACTCTGTTAGCTGAATGCACAGATCAGAAAGAAGTTTCACCGAATGATTCTGTGTAGTTTATATTTGAAGACATTCCTTTTTCCACTATTACCCTCTTAGCGCTCCGAATCTCCACTTGCATTTTCTACAAAAAGTGTTTCATAACTGCTCAATCAAAAATATGTTTTATCTCTGTTAACTGAATTTACAGATCAGAAATAAGTTTCACAGAATGCATCTGTGTTGTTTTTATTTGAAGATATTCTTTTTCCCAATGTAGGCCTCTTAGCGCTTAGCCTGTCCAATTGCAGTTTCTACAGAAAGAGTGTTTCAGAACGGCTCAATCAAAAGTAAGGTTCAACTCTGTTAGTTGAATGCACAGAACAGAAAGAATTTTCACAGAATGCTACTGTGTAGTTTATATTTGAATATATTACTTTTTCCACTATTACCCTCTTAGCGCTCCGAATGTCCACTTGCATTTTCTACAGAAAGAGTGTTCAGAACTGCGCAATCAAAAGTATGGTTTAACTCTGTTAGCTTAATGAACATATCAGAAATAAGTTTCACACAATGCTTCCGTGTATTTTTTATTTGAAGATATTATTTTTCCCAATATAGGCCTCTTAGCGCTCAGAATGTCCAATTGCAGTTTCTACAGAAAGAGTGTTTCAGAAAGGCTCAATCAAAAGTAAGGTTCAACTCTGTTAGTTGAATGCACAGAACAGAAAGAAGTTTTATACACTGCTTCTGTGTAGTTTATATTTGAATATATTCTTTTTTCCACAATTACCCACTTAGCGCTACGAATGTCCAGTTGCATTTTCTACAGGCAGAGTGTTTCAAAACTGCTCAATCAAAAGTATGGTTTAACTCTGTTAGCTGAATGCTCAGATCAGAAAGAAGTTTCACAGAATCCTTCTGTGTAGTTTATATTTGAATATATTCCTTTTTCCACTACTACTCTCTTAGCGCTCCAAATGTCCAGTTGCATTTTCTACAGAAAGAGAGTTCAGATCTGCTCAATCAAAAGTATGGTTTAACTCTGTTAGCTGAATGCACAGATCAGAAAGAAGTTTCACAGAATGATTCTGTGTAGTTTATATTTGGAGACATTCCTTTTTCCACTATTACCCTCTTAGCGCTCCGAATCTCCACTTGCATTTTCTACAGAAAGAGTGTTTCAGAACGGCTCAATCAAAACTAAGGTTCAACTCTTTTAGTTGAACAAACAGAACAGAAAGAAGTTTCACACAGTTCTTCTGTGTAGTTTTTATTTGTAGACATTCTTTTTCCCAATATAGGCCTCTTAGCGCTCAGAATGTCCAATTGCAGTTTCTACAGAAAGAGTGTTTCAGAACGGCTCAATCAAAAGTAAGGTTCAACTCTGTTAGTTGAATGCACAGAACAGAAAGAAGTTTCATACAATGCTTCTGTGTAGTTTATATTTGAACATATTCTTTTTTCCACTATTACCCAGTTAGCGCTACGAATGTCCAGTTGCATTTTCTACAGACAGAGTGTTTCAAAACTGCTCAATCAAAAGTATGGTTTAACTCTGTTAGCTGAATGCTCAGATCAGAAAGAAGTTTCACAGAATGATTCTGTGTAGTTTATATTTGAATATATTCCTTTTTCCACTACTACGCTCTTAGCGCTCCAAATGTCCAGTTGCATTTTCTACAGAAAGAGTGTTCAGATATGCTCAATCAAAAGTATGGTTTAACTCTGTTAGCTGAATGCACAGATCAGAAAGAAGTTTCACCGAATGATTCTGTGTAGTTTATATTTGAAGACATTCCTTTTTCCACTATTACCCTCTTAGCGCTCCGAATCTCCACTTGCATTTTCTACAAAAAGAGTGTTTCATAACTGCTCAATCAAAAATATGTTTTATCTCTGTTAACTGAATTTACAGATCAGAAATAAGTTTCACAGAATGCATCTGTGTTGTTTTTATTTGAAGATATTCTTTTTCCCAATGTAGGCCTCTTAGCGCTTAGCATGTCCAATTGCAGTTTCTACAGAAAGAGTGTTTCAGAACGGCTCAATCAAAAGTAAGGTTCAACTCTGTTAGTTGAATGCACAGAACAGAAAGAATTTTCACAGAATGCTACTGTGTAGTTTATATTTGAATATATTCCTTTTTCCACTATTACCCTCTTAGCGCTCCGAATGTCCACTTGCATTTTCTACAGAAAGAGTGTTCAGAACTGCGCAATCAAAAGTATGGTTTAACTCTGTTAGCTTAATGAACATATCAGAAATAAGTTTCACACAATGCTTCTGTGTAGTTTTTATTTGAAGATATTTTTTTTCCCAATATAGGCCTCTTAGCGCTCAGAATGTCCAATTGCAGTTTCTACAGAAAGAGTGTTTCAGAAAGGCTCAATCAAAAGTAAGGTTCAACTCGGTTAGTTGAATGCACAGAACAGAAAGTAGTTTTATACACTGCTTCTGTGTAGTTTATATTTGAACATATTCTTTTTTCCACAATTTCCCACTTAGCGCTACGAATGTCCAGTTGCATTTTCTACAGACAGAGTGTTTCAAAACTGTTCAATCAAAAGTATGGTTTAACTCTGTTAGCTGAATGCTCAGATCAGAAAGAAGTTTCACAGAATGCTTCTGTGTAGTTTATATTTGAATATATTCCTTTTTCCACTACTACTCTCTTAGCGCTCCAAATGTCCAGTTGCATTTTCTACAGAAAGATTGTTCAGATCTGCTCAATCAAAAGTATGGTTTAACTCTGTTAGCTGAATGCACAGATCAGAAAGAAGTTTCACAGAATGATTCTGTGTAGTTTATATTTGAAGACATTCCTTTTTCCACTATTACCCTCTTAGAGCTCCAAATCTCCACTTGCATTTTCTACAAAAAGAGTGTTTCATAACTGCTCAATCAAAAATATGTTTTATCTCTGTTAACTGAATTTACAGATCAGAAATAAGTTTCACAGAATGCATCTGTGTAGTTTTTATTTGAAGATATTCTTTTTCCCAATGTAGGCCTCTTAGCGCTTAGCATGTCCAATTGCAGTTTCTACAGAAAGAGTGTTTCAGAACGGCTCAATCAAAAGTAAGGTTCAACTCTGTTAGTTGAATGCACAGAACAGAAAGAATTTTCACAGAATGCTACTGTGTAGTTTATATTTGAATATATTCCTTTTTCCACTATTACCCTCTTAGCGCTCCGAATGTCCACTTGCATTTTCTACAGAAAGAGTGTTCAGAACTGCGCAATCAAAAGTATGGTTTAACTCTGTTAGCTTAATGAACATATCAGAAATAAGTTTCACACAATGCTTCCGTGTAGTTTTTATTTGAAGATATTATTTTTCCCAATATAGGCCTCTTAGCGCTCAGAATGTCCAATTGCAGTTTCTACAGAAAGAGTGTTTCAGAAAGGCTCAATCAAAAGTAAGGTTCAACTCTGTTAGTTGAATGCACAGAACAGAAAGAAGTTTTATACACTGCTTCTGTGTAGTTTATATTGAATATATTCTTTTTTCCACAATTACCCACTTAGCGCTACGAATGTCCAGTTGCATTTTCTACAGACAGAGTGTTTCAAAACTGCTCAATCAAAAGTATGGTTTAACTCTGTTAGCTGAATGCTCAGATCAGAAAGAAGTTTCACAGAATCCTTCTGTGTAGTTTATATTTGATTATATTCCTTTTTCCACTACTACTCTCTTAGCGCTCCAAATGTCCAGTTGCATTTTCTACAGAAAGAGAGTTCAGATCTGCTCAATCAAAAGTATGGTTTAACTCTGTTAGCTGAATGCACAGATCAGAAAGAAGTTTCACAGAATGATTCTGTGTAGTTTATATTTGGAGACATTCCTTTTTCCACTATTACCCTCTTAGCGCTCCGAATCTCCACTTGCATTTTCTACAGAAAGAGTGTTTCAGAACGGCTCAATCAAAACTAAGGTTCAACTCTTTTAGTTGAACAAACAGAACAGAAAGAAGTTTCACACAGTTCTTCTGTGTAGTTTTTATTTGTAGACATTCTTTTTCCCAATATAGGCCTCTTAGAGCTCAGAATGTCCAATTGCAGTTTCTACAGAAAGAGTGTTTCAGAACGGCTCAATCAAAAGTAAGGTTCAACTCTGTTAGTTGAATGCACAGAACAGAAAGAAGTTTCATACAATGCTTCTGTGTAGTTTCTATTTGAACATATTCTTTTTTCCACTATTACCCACTTAGCGCTACGAATGTCCAGTTGCAATTTCTACAGACAGAGTGGTTCAAAACTGCTCAATCAAAAGTATGGTTTAACTCTCTTAGCTGAATGCTCAGATCAGAAAGAAGTTTCACAGAATGCTTCTGTGTAGTTTATATTTGAATATATTCCTTTTTCCACTACTACGCTCTTAGCGCTCCAAATGTCCAGTTGCATTTTCTACAGAAAGAGTGTTCAGATCTGCTCAATCAAAAGTATGGTTTAA
Organism: Symphalangus syndactylus; assembly: GCF_028878055.3. NCBI lineage: Eukaryota > Metazoa > Chordata > Mammalia > Primates > Hylobatidae > Symphalangus > Symphalangus syndactylus. Next base: position 5,926,822 of record NC_072448.2, read on the forward strand.
CACTGTTAGCTGAATGCACAGATCAGAAAGAAGTTTCACCGAATGATTCTGTGTAGTTTATATTTGAAGACATTCTTTTTTCCACTATTACCCTCTTAGCGCTCCGAATCTCCACTTGCATTTTCTACAAAAAGAGTGTTTCATAACTGCTCAATCAAAAATATGTTTTATCTCTGTTAACTGAATTTACAGATCAGAAATAAGTTTCACAGAATGCATCTGTGTAGTTTTTATTTGAAGATATTCTTTTTCCCAATGTAGGCCTCTTAGCGCTTAGCATGTCCAATTGCAGTTTCTACAGAAGGAGTGTTTCAGAACGGCTCAATCAAAAGTAAGGTTCAACTCTGTTAGTTGAATGCACAGAACAGAAAGAATTTTCACAGAATGCTACTGTGTAGTTTATATTTGAATATATTCCTTTTTCCACTATTACCCTCTTAGCGCTCCGAATGTCCACTTGCATTTTCTACAGAAAGAGTGTTCAGAACTGCGCAATCAAAAGTATGGTTTAACTCTGTTAGCTTAATGAACATATCAGAAATAAGTTTCACACAATGCTTCTGTGTAGTTTTTATTTGAAGATATTATTTTTCCCAATATAGGCCTCTTAGCGCTCAGAATGTCCAATTGCAGTTTCTACAGAAAGAGCGTTTCAGAAAGGCTCAATCAAAAGTAAGGTTCAACTCTGTTAGTTGAATGCACAGAACAGAAAGAAGTTTCATACAATGCTTCTGTGTAGTTTATATTTGAACATATTCTTTTTTCCACTATTACCCACTTAGCGCTACGAATGTCCAGTTGCATTTTCTACAGACAGAGTGTTTCAAAACTGCTCAATCAAAAGTATGGTTTAACTCTGTTAGCTGAATGCTCAGATCAGAAAGAAGTTTCACAGAATGCTTCTGTGTAGTTTATATTTGAATATATTCCTTTTTCCACTACTACGCTCTTAGCGCTCAAAATGTCCAGTTGCATTTTCTACAGAAAGAGTGTTCAGATCTGCTCAATCAAAGTATGGTTTAACTCTGTTAGCTGAATGCACAGATCAGAAAGAAGTTTCACCGAATGATTCTGTGTAGTTTATATTTGAAGACATTCCTTTTTCCACTATTACCCTCTTAGCGCTCCGAATCTCCACTTGCATTTTCTACAAAAAGAGTGTTTCATAACTGCTCAATCAAAAATATGTTTTATCTCTGTTAACTGAATTTACAGATCAGAAATAAGTTTCACAGAATGCATCTGTGTAGTTTTTATTTGAAGATATTCTTTTTCCCAATGTAGGCCTCTTAGCGCTTAGCATGTCCAATTGCAGTTTCTACAGAAAGAGTGTTTCAGAACGGCTCAATCAAAGGTAAGGTTCAACTCTGTTAGTTGAATGCACAGAACAGAAAGAATTTTCACAGAATGCTACTGTGTAGTTTATATTTGAATATATTCCTTTTTCCACTATTACCCTCTTAGCGCTCCGAATGTCCACTTGCATTTTCTACAGAAAGAGTGTTCAGAACTGCGCAATCAAAATTATGGTTTAACTCTGTTAGCTTAATGAACATATCAGAAATAAGTTTCACACAATGCTTCTGTGTAGTTTTTATTTGAAGATATTGTTTTTCCCAATATAGGCCTCTTAGCGCTCAGAATGTCCAATTGCAGTTTTTACAGAAAGAGTGTTTCAGAAAGGCTCAATCAAAAGTAAGGTTCAACTCTGTTAGTTGAATGCACAGAACGAAAGAAGTTTCATACACTGCTTCTGTGTAGTTTATATTTGAACATATTCTTTTTTCCACAATTACCCACTTAGCGCTACGAATGTCCAGTTGCATTTTCTACAGACAGAGTGTTTCAAAACTGCTCAATCAAAAGTATGGTTTAACTCTGTTAGCTGAATGCTCAGATCAGAAAGAAGTTTCACAGAATGCTTCTGTGTAGTTTATATTTGAATATATTACTTTTTGCACTACTACTCTCTTAGCGCTCCAAATGTCCAGTTGCATTTTCTACAGAAAGAGAGTTCAGATCTGCTCAATCAAAAGTATCGTTTCACTCTGTTAGCTGAATGCACAGATCAGAAAGAAGTTTCACAGAATGATTCTGTGTAGTTTATATTTGGAGACATTCCTTTTTCCACTATTACCCTCTTAGCGCTCCGAATCTCCACTTGCATTTTCTACAGAAAGAGTGTTTCAGAACGGCTCAATCAAAACTAAGGTTCAACCCTTTTAGTTGAACAAACAGAACAGAAAGAAGTTTCACAAAATTCTTCTGTGTAGTTTTTATTTGTAGACATTCTTTTTCCCAATATAGGCCTCTTAGCGCTCAGAATGTCCAATTGCAGTTTCTACAGAAAGAGTGTTTCAGAACGGCTCAATCAAAAGTAAGGTTCAACTCTGTTAGTTGAATGCACAGAACAGAAAGAAGTTTCATACAATGCTTCTGTGTAGTTTATATTTGAACATATTCTTTTTTCCACTATTACCCAGTTAGCGCTACGAATGTCCAGTTGCATTTTCTACAGACAGAGTGTTTCAAAACTGCTCAATCAAAAGTATGGTTTAACTCTGTTAGCTGAATGCTCAGATCAGAAAGAAGTTTCACAGAATGCTTCTGTGTAGTTTATATTTGAATATATTCCTTTTTCCACTACTACGCTCTTAGCGCTCCAAATGTCCAGTTGCATTTTCTACAGAAAGAGTGTTCAGATCTGCTCAATCAAAAGTATGGTTTAACACTGTTAGCTGAATGCACAGATCAGAAAGAAGTTTCACCGAATGACTCTGTGTAGTTTATATTTGAAGACATTCCTTTTTCCACTATTACCCTCTTAGCGCTCCGAATCTCCACTTGCATTTTCTACAAAAAGAGTGTTTCATAACTGCTCAATCAAAAATATGTTTTATCTCTGTTAACTGAATTTACAGATCAGAAATAAGTTTCACAGAATGCATCTGTGTAGTTTTTATTTGAAGATATTCTTTTTCCCAATGTAGGCCTCTTAGCGCTTAGCATGTCCAATTGCAGTTTCTACAGAAGGAGTGTTTCAGAACGGCTCAATCAAAAGTAAGGTTCAACTCTGTTAGTTGAATGCACAGAACAGAAAGAATTTTCACAGAATGCTACTGTGTAGTTTATATTTGAATATATTCCTTTTTCCACTATTACCTTCTTAGCGCTCCGAATGTCCACTTGCATTTTCTACAGAAAGAGTGTTCAGAACTGCGCAATCAAAAGTATGGTTTAACTCTGTTAGCTTAATGAACATATCAGAAATAAGTTTCACACAATGCTTCTGTGTAGTTTTTATTTGAAGATATTATTTTTCCCAATATAGGCCTCTTAGCGCTCAGAATGTCCAATTGCAGTTTCTACAGAAAGAGCGTTTCAGAAAGGCTCAATCAAAAGTAAGGTTCAACTCTGTTAGTTGAATGCACAGAACAGAAAGAAGTTTCATACAATGATTCTGTGTACTTTATATTTGAACATATTCTTTTTTCCACTATTACCCACTTAGCGCTACGAATGTCCAGTTGCATTTTCTACAGACAGAGTGTTTCAAAACTGCTCAATCAAAAGTATGGTTTATCTCTGTTAGCTGAATGCTCAGATCAGAAAGAAGTTTCACAGAATGCTTCTGTGTAGTTTATATTTGAATATATTCCTTTTTCCACTACTACGCTCTTAGCGCTCCAAATGTCCAGTTGCATTTTCTACAGAAAGAGTGTTCAGATCTGCTCAATCAAAAGTATGGTTTAACACTGTTAGCTGAATGCACAGATCAGAAAGAAGTTTCACCGAATGATTCTGTGTAGTTTATATTTGAAGACATTCTTTTTTCCACTATTACCCTCTTAGCGCTCCGAATCTCCACTTGCATTTTCTACAAAAAGAGTGTTTCATAACTGCTCAATCAAAAATATGTTTTATCTCTGTTAACTGAATTTACAGATCAGAAATAAGTTTCACAGAATGCATCTGTGTAGTTTTTATTTGAAGATATTCTTTTTCCCAATGTAGGCCTCTTAGCGCTTAGCATGTCCAATTGCAGTTTCTACAGCAGGAGTGTTTCAGAACGGCTCAATCAAAAGTAAGGTTCAACTCTGTTAGTTGAATGCACAGAACAGAAAGAATTTTCACAGAATGCTACTGTGTAGTTTATATTTGAATATATTCCTTTTTCCACTATTACCTTCTTAGCGCTCCGAATGTCCACTTGCATTTTCTACAGAAAGAGTGTTCAGAACTGCGCAATCAAAAGTATGGTTTAACTCTGTTAGCTTAATGAACATATCAGAAATAAGTTTCACACAATGCTTCTGTGTAGTTTTTATTTGAAGATATTATTTTTCCCAATATAGGCCTCTTAGCGCTCAGAATGTCCAATTGCAGTTTCTACAGAAAGAGCGTTTCAGAAAGGCTCAATCAAAAGTAAGGTTCAACTCTGTTAGTTGAATGCACAGAACAGAAAGAAGTTTCATGCAATGCTTCTGTGTAGTTTATATTTGAACATATTCTTTTTTCCACTATTACCCACTTAGCGCTACGAATGTCCAGTTGCATTTTCTACAGACAGAGTGTTTCAAAACTGCTCAATCAAAAGTATGGTTTAACTCTGTTAGCTGAATGCTCAGATCAGAAAGAAGTTTCACAGAATGCTTCTGTGTAGTTTATATTTGAATATATTCCTTTTTCCACTACTACGCTCTTAGCGCTCAAAATGTCCAGTTGCATTTTCTACAGAAAGAGTGTTCAGATCTGCTCAATCAAAGTATGGTTTAACTCTGTTAGCTGAATGCACAGATCAGAAAGAAGTTTCACCGAATGATTCTGTGTAGTTTATATTTGAAGACATTCCTTTTTCCACTATTACCTTCTTAGCGCTCCGAATCTCCACTTGCATTTTCTACAAAAAGAGTGTTTCATAACTGCTCAATCAAAAATATGTTTTATCTCTGTTAACTGAATTTACAGATCAGAAATAAGTTTCACAGAATGCATCTGTGTAGTTTTTATTTGAAGATATTCTTTTTCCCAATGTAGGCCTCTTAGCGCTTAGCATGTCCAATTGCAGTTTCTACAGAAAGAGTGTTTCAGAACGGCTCAATCAAAGGTAAGGTTCAACTCTGTTAGTTGAATGCACAGAACAGAAAGAATTTTCACAGAATGCTACTGTGTAGTTTATATTTGAATATATTCCTTTTTCCACTATTACCCTCTTAGCGCTCCGAATGTCCACTTGCATTTTCTACAGAAAGAGTGTTCAGAACTGCGCAATCAAAATTATGGTTTAACTCTGTTAGCTTAATGAACATATCAGAAATAAGTTTCACACAATGCTTCTGTGTAGTTTTTATTTGAAGATATTGTTTTTCCCAATATAGGCCTCTTAGCGCTCAGAATGTCCAATTGCAGTTTTTACAGAAAGAGTGTTTCAGAAAGGCTCAATCAAAAGTAAGGTTCAACTCTGTTAGTTGAATGCACAGAACAGAAAGAAGTTTCATACACTGCTTCTGTGTAGTTTATATTTGAACATATTCTTTTTTCCACAATTACCCACTTAGCGCTACGAATGTCCAGTTGCATTTTCTACAGACAGAGTGTTTCAAAACTGCTCAATCAAAAGTATGGTTTAACTCTGTTAGCTGAATGCTCAGATCAGAAAAAAGTTTCACAGAATGCTTCTGTGTAGTTTATATTTGAATATATTCCTTTTTCCACTACTACTCTCTTAGCGCTCCAAATGTCCAGTTGCATTTTCTACAGAAAGAGAGTTCAGATCTGCTCAATCAAAAGTATGGTTTCACTCTGTTAGCTGAATGCACAGATCAGAAAGAAGTTTCACAGAATGATTCTGTGTAGTTTATATTTGGAGACATTCCTTTTTCCACTATTACCCTCTTAGCGCTCCGAATCTCCACTTGCATTTTCTACAGAAAGAGTGTTTCAGAACGGCTCAATCAAAACTAAGGTTCAACTCTTTTAGTTGAACAAACAGAACAGAAAGAAGTTTCACAAAATTCTTCTGTGTAGTTTTTATTTGTAGACATTCTTTTTCCCAATATAGGCCTCTTAGCGCTCAGAATGTCCAATTGCAGTTTCTACAGAAAGAGTGTTTCAGAACGGCTCAATCAAAAGTAAGGTTCAACTCTGTTAGTTGAATGCACAGAACAGAAAGAAGTTTCATACAATGCTTCTGTGTAGTTTATATTTGAACATATTCTTTTTTCCACTATTACCCAGTTAGCGCTACGAATGTCCAGTTGCATTTTCTACAGACAGAGTGTTTCAAAACTGCTCAATCAAAAGTATGGTTTAACTCTGTTAGCTGAATGCTCAGATCAGAAAGAAGTTTCACAGAATGCTTCTGTGTAGTTTATATTTGAATATATTCCTTTTTCCACTACTACGCTCTTAGCGCTCCAAATGTCCAGTTGCATTTTCTACAGAAAGAGTGTTCAGATCTGCTCAATCAAAAGTATGGTTTAACACTGTTAGCTGAATGCACAGATCAGAAAGAAGTTTCACCGAATGATTCTGTGTAGTTTATATTTGAAGACATTCCTTTTTCCACTATTACCCTCTTAGCGCTCCGAATCTCCACTTGCATTTTCTACAAAAAGAGTGTTTCATAACTGCTCAATCAAAAATATGTTTTATCTCTGTTAACTGAATTTACAGATCAGAAATAAGTTTCACAGAATGCATCTGTGTAGTTTTTATTTGAAGATATTCTTTTTCCCAATGTAGGCCTCTTAGCGCTTAGCATGTCCAATTGCAGTTTCTACAGAAAGAGTGTTTCAGAACGGCTCAAACAAAAGTAAGGTTCAACTCTGTTAGTTGAATGCACAGAACAGAAAGAATTTTCACAGAATGCTACTGTGTAGTTTATATTTGAATATATTCCTTTTTCCACTATTACCCTCTTTGCGCTCCGAATGTCCACTTGCATTTTCTACAGAAAGAGTGTTCAGAACTGCGCAATCAAAAGTATGGTTTAACTCTGTTAGCTTAATGAACATATCAGAAATAAGTTTCACACAATGATTCTGTGTAGTTTTTATTTGAAGATATTGTTTTTCCCAATATAGGCCTCTTAGCGCTCAGAATGTCCAATTGCAGTTTCTACAGAAAGAGTGATTCAGAAAGGCTCAATCAAAAGTAAGGTTCAACTCTGTTAGTTGAATGCACAGAACAGAAAGAAGTTTCATACAATGCTTCTGTGTAGTTTATATTTGAACATATTCTTTTTTCCACTATTACCCACTTAGCGCTACGAATGCCCAGTTGCATTTTCTACAGACAGAGTGTTTCAAAACTGCTCAATCAAAAGTATGGTTTAACTCTGTTAGCTGAATGCTCAGATCAGAAAGAAGTTTCACAGAATGCTTCTGTGTAGTTTATATTTGAATATATTCCTTTTTCCACTACTACTCTCTTAGCGCTCCAAATGTCCAGTTGCATTTTCTACAGAAAGAGAGTTCAGATCTGCTCAATCAAAAGTATGGTTTAACTCTGTTAGCTGAATGCACAGATCAGAAAGAAGATTCACAGAATGATTCTGTGTAGTTTATATTTGGAGACATTCCTTTTTCCACTATTACCCTCTTAGCGCTCTGAATCTCCACTTGCATTTTCTACAGAAAGAGTATTTCAGAACGGCTCAATCAAAACTAAGGTTCAACTCTTTTAGTTGAACAAACAGAACAGAAAGAAGTTTCACACAATTCTTCTGTGTAGTTTTTATTTGTAGACATTCTTTTTCCCAATATAGGCCTCTTAGCGCTCAGAATGTCCAATTGCAGTTTCTACAGAAAGAGTGTTTCAGAACGGCTCAATCAAAAGTAAGGTTCAACTCTGTTAGTTGAATGCACAGAACAGAAAGAAGTTTCATACAATGCTTCTGTTTAGTTTATATTTGAACATATTCTTTTTTCCACTATTACCCAGTTAGCGCTACGAATGTCCAGTTGCATTTTCTACAGACAGAGTGTTTCAAAACTGCTCAATCAAAAGTATGGTTTAACTCTGTTAGCTGAATGCTCAGATCAGAAAGAAGTTTCACAGAATGCTTCTGTGTAGTTTATATTTGAATATATTCCTTTTTCCACTACTACGCTCTTAGCGCTCCAAATGTCCAGTTGCATTTTCTACAGAAAGAGTGTTCAGATCTGCTCAATCAAAAGTATTTTTTAACACTGTTAGCTGAATGCACAGATCAGAAAGAAGTTTCACCGAATGATTCTGTGTAGTTTATATTTGAAGACATTCCTTTTTCCACTATTACCCTCTTAGCGCTCCGAATCTCCACTTGCATTTTCTACAAAAAGAGTGTTTCATAACTGCTCAATCAAAAATATGTTTTATCTCTGTTAACTGAATTTACAGATCAGAAATAAGTTTCACAGAATGCATCTGTGTAGTTTTTATTTGAAGATATTCTTTTTCCCAATGTAGGCCTCTTAGCGCTTAGCATGTCCAATTGCAGTTTCTACAGAAAGAGTGTTTCAGAACGGCTCAATCAAAAGTAAGGTTCAACTCTGTTAGTTGAATGCACAGAACAGAAAGAATTTTCACAGAATGCTACTGTGTAGTTTATATTTGAATATATTCCTTTTTCCACTATTACCATCTTTGCGCTCCGAATGTCCACTTGCATTTTCTACAGAAAGAGTGTTCAGAACTGCGCAATCAAAAGTATGGTTTAACTCTGTTAGCTTAATGAACATATCAGAAATAAGTTTCACACAATGATTCTGTGTAGTTTTTATTTGAAGATATTTTTTTTTCCCAATATAGTCCTCTTAGCGCTCAGAATGTCCAATTGCAGTTTCTACAGAAAGAGTGTTTCAGAACGGCTCAATCAAAAGTAAGGTTCAACTCTGTTAGTTGAATGCACAGAACAGAAAGAAGTTTCATACAATGCTTCTGTGTAGTTTATATTTGAACATATTCTTTTTTCCACTATTACCCACTTTGCGCTACGAATGTCCAGTTGCATTTTCTACAGACAGAGTGTTTCAAAACTGCTCAATCAAAATTATGGTTTAACTCTGTTAGCTGAATGCTCAGATCAGAAAAAAGTTTCACAGAATGCTTCTGTGTAGTTTATATTTGAATATATTCCTTTTTTCCACTACTACGCTCTTAGCGCTCCAAATGTCCAGTTGCATTTTCTACAGAAAGAGTGTTCATATCTGCTCAATCAAAAGTATGGTTTAACTCTGTTAGATGAATGCACAGATCAGAAAGAAGTTTCACCGAATGATTCTGTGTAGTTTATATTTGAAGACATTCCTTTTTCCACTATTACCCTCTTAGCGCTCCGAACCTCCACTTGCATTTTCTACAAAAAGAGTGTTTCATAACTGCTCAATCAAAAATATGTTTTATCTCTGTTAACTGAATTTACAGATCAGAAATAAGTTTCACAGAATGCATCTGTGTAGTTTTTATTTGAAGATATTCTTTTTCCCAATGTAGGCCTCTTAGCGCTTAGCATGTCCAACTGCAGTTTCTACAGAAAGAGTGTTTCAGAACGGCTCAATCAAAAGTAAGGTTCAACTCTGTTAGTTGAATGCACAGAACAGAAAGAATTTTCACAGAATGCTACTGTGTAGTTTATATTTGAATATATTCCTTTTTCCACTATTACCCTCTTAGCGCTCCGATTGTCCACTTGCATTTTCTACAGAAAGAGTGTTCAGAACTGCGCAATCAAAAGTATGGTTTAACTCTGTTAGCTTAATGAACATATCAGAAATAAGTTTCACACAACGCTTCTGTGTAGTTTTTATTTGAAGATATTATTTTTCCCAATATAGGCCTCTTAGCGCTCAGGATGTCCAATTGCAGTTTCTACAGAAAGAGTGTTTCAGAAAGGCTCAATCAAAAGTAAGGTTCAACTCTGTTAGTTGAATGCACAGAACAGAAAGAAGTTTCATAGAATGCTTCTGTGTAGTTCATATTTGAACATATTCTTTTTTCCACTATTACCCACTTAGCGCTACGAATGTCCAGTTGCATTTTCTACAGACAGAGTGTTTCAAAACTGCTCAATCAAAAGTATGGTTTAACTCTGTTAGCTGAATGCTCGGATCAGAAAGAAGTTTCACAGAATGCTTCTGTGTAGTTTATATTTGAATATATTCCTTTTTCCACTACTACTCTCTTAGCGCTCCAAATGTCCAGTTGCATTTTCTACAGAAAGAGTGTTCAGATCTGCTCAATCAAAAGTATGGTTTAACTCTGTTAGCTGAATGCACAGATCAGAAAGAAGTTTCACAGAATGATTCTGTGCAGTTTATATTTGGAGACATTCCTTTTTCCACTATTACCCTCTTAGCGCTCCGAATCTCCACTTGCATTTTCTATAGATAGTGTGTTTCAGAACGGCTCAATCAAAACTAAGGTTCAACTCTTTTAGTTGAACAAACAGAACAGAAAGAAGATTCACACAATTCTTCTGTGTAGTTTTTATTTGTAGACATTCTTTTCCCAATATAGGCCTCTTAGCGCTCAGAATGTCCAATTGCAGTTTCTACAGAAAGAGTGTTTCAGAACGGCTCAATCAAAAGTAAGGTTCAACTCTGTTAGTTGAATGCACAGAACAGAAAGAAGTTTCATACAATGCTTCTGTGTAGTTTATATTTGAACATATTCTTTTTTCCACTATTACCAACTTAGCGCTACGAATGTCCAGTTGCATTTTCTACAGACAGAGTGTTTCAAAACTGCTCAATCAAAAGTATGGTTTAACTCTGTTAGCTGAATGCTCAGATCAGAAAGAAGTTTCACAGAATGCTTCTGTGTAGTTTATATTTGAATATATTCCTTTTTCCACTACTACTCTCTTAGCGCTCCAAATGTCCAGTTGCATTTTCTACAGAAAGAGAGTTCAGATCTGCTCAATCAAAAGTATGGTTTCACTCTGTTAGCTGAATGCACAGATCAGAAAGAAGTTTCACAGAATGATTCTGTGTAGTTTATATTTGGAGACATTCCTTTTTCCACTATTACCCTCTTAGCGCTCCGAATCTCCACTTGCATTTTCTACAGAAAGAGTGTTTCAGAACGGCTCAATCAAAACTAAGGTTCAACTCTTTTAGTTGAACAAACAGAACAGAAAGAAGTTTCACAAAATTCTTCTGTGTAGTTTTTATTTGTAGACATTCTTTTTCCCAATATAGGCCTCTTAGCGCTCAGAATGTCCAATTGCAGTTTCTACAGAAAGAGTGTTTCAGAACGGCTCAATCAAAAGTAAGGTTCAACTCTGTTAGTTGAATGCACAGAACAGAAAGATGTTTCATACAATGCTTCTGTGTAGTTTATATTTGAACATATTCTTTTTTCCACTATTACCCACTTAGCGCTACGAATGTCCAGTTGCATTTTCTACAGACAGAGTGTTTCAAAACTGCTCAATCAAAAGTATGGTTTAACTCTGTTAGCTGAATGCTCAGATCAGAAAAAAGTTTCACAGAATGCTTCTGTGTAGTTCATATTTGAATATATTCCTTTTTCCACTACTACGCTCTTAGCGCTCCAAATGTCCAGTTGCATTTTCTACAGAAAGAGTGTTCAGATCTGCTCAATCAAAAGTATGGTTTAACTCTGTTAGCTGAATGCACAGATCAGAAAGAAGTTTCACCGAATGATTCTGTGTAGTTTATATTTGAAGACATTCCTTTTTCCACTATTACCCACTTAGCACTCCGAATCTCCACTTGCATTTTCTACAAAAAGAGTGTTTCATAACTGCTCAATCAAAAATATGTTTTATCTCTGTTAACTGAATTTACAGATCAGAAATAAGTTTCACAGAATGCATCTGTGTAGTTTTTATTTGAAGATATTCTTTTTCCCAATGTAGGCCTCTTAGCGCTTAGCATGTCCAATTGCAGTTTCTACAGAAAGAGTGTTTCAGAACGGCTCAATCAAAAGTAAGGTTCAACTCTTTTAGTGGAACAAACAGAACAGAAAGAAGTTTCACACAATTCTTCTGTGTAGTTTTTATTTGTAGACATTCTTTTTCCCAATATAGGCCTCTTAGCGCTCAGAATATCCAATTGCAGTTTCTACAGAAAGAGTGTTTCAGAACGGCTCAATCAAAAGTAAGGTTCAACTCTGTTAGTTGAATGCACAGAACAGAAAGAAGTTTCATACAATGCTTCTGTGTAGTTTATATTTGAACATATTATTTTTCCACTATTACCCACTTAGCGCTACGAATGTCCAGTTGCATTTTCTACAGACAGAGTGTTTCAAAACTGCTCAATCAAAAGTATGGTTTAACTCTGTTAGCTGAATGCTCAGATCAGAAAGAAGTTTCACAGAATGCTTCTGTGTAGTTTATATTTGAATATATTCTTTTTTCCACTAATACGCTCTTAGCGCTCCAAATGTCCAGTTGCATTTTCAACAGAAAGAGTGTTCAGATCTGCTCAATCAAAAGTATGGTTTAACTCTGTTAGCTGAATGCACAGATCAGAAAGAAGTTTCACCGAATGATTCTGTGTAGTTTATATTTGAAGACATTCCTTTTTCCACTATTACCCTCTTAGCGCTCCGAATCTCCACTTGCATTTTCTACAAAAAGAGTGTTTCATAACTGCTAAATGAAAAATATGTTTTATCTCCGTTAACTGAATTTACAGATCAGAAATAAGTTGCACAGAATGCATCTGTGCAGTTTTTATTTGAAGATATTCTTTTTCCCAATGTAGGCCTCTTAGCGCTTAGCATGTCCAATTGCAGTTTCTACAGAAAGAGTGTTTCAGAACGGCTCAATCAAAAGTAAGGTTCAACTCTGTTAGTTGAATGCACAGAACAGAAAGAATTTTCACAGAATGCTACTGTGTAGTTTATATTTGAATATATTCTTTTTCCACTATTACCCTCTTAGCGCTCCGAATGTCCACTTGCATTTTCTACAGAAAGAGTGTTCAGAACTGCGCAATCAAAAGTATGGTTTAACTCTGTTAGCTTAATGAACATATCAGAAATAAGTTTCACACAATGCTTCTGTGTAGTTTTTATTAGAAGATATTATTTTTCCCAATAGAGGCCTCTTAGCGCTCAGAATGTCCAATTGCAGTTTCTACAGAAAGAGTGTTTCAGAAAGGCTCAATCAAAAGTAAGGTTCAACTCTGTTAGTTGAATGCACAGAACAGAAAGAAGTTTCATACAATGCTTCTGTGTAGTTTATATTTGAACATATTCTTTTTTCCACTATTACCCACTTAGCGCTACGAATGTCCAGTTGCATTTTCTACAGACAGAGTGTTTCAAAACTGCTCAATCAAAAGTATGGTTTAACTCTGTTAGCTGAATGCTCAGATCAGAAAGAAGTTTCACAGAATGCTTCTGTGTAGTTTATATTTGAATATATTCCTTTTTCCACTACTACTCTCTTAGCGCTCCAAATGTCCAGTTGCATTTTCTACAGAAAGAGTGTTCAGATCTGCTCAATCAAAAGTATGGTTTAACTCTGTTAGCTGAATGCACAGATCAGAAAGAAGTTTCACAGAATGATTCTGTGTAGTTTATATTTGGAGACATTCCTTTTTCCACTATTACCCTCTTAGCGCTCCGAATCTCCACTTGCATTTTCTACAGAAAGAGTGTTTCAGAACGGCTCAATCAAAACTAAGTTTCAACTCTTTTAGTTGAACAAACAGAACAGAAAGAAGTTTCACACAATTCTTCTGTGTAGTTTTTATTTGTAGACATTCTTTTTCCCAATATAGGCCTCTTAGCGCTCAGAATGTCCAATTGCAGTTTCTACAAAAAGAGTGTTTCAGAACGGCTCAATCAAAAGTAAGGTTCAACTCTGTTAGTTGAATGCACAGAACAGAAAGAAGTTTCATACAATGCTTCTGTGTAGTTTATATTTGAACATATTCTTTTTTCCACTATTACCCACTTAGCGCTACGAATGTCCAGTTGCATTTTCTACAGACAGAGTGTTTCAAAACTGCTCAATCAAAAGTATGGTTTAACTCTGTTAGCTGAATGCTCAGATCAGAAAGAAGTTTCACAGAATGCTTCTGTGTAGTTTATATTTGAATATATTCCTTTTTCCACTACTACGCTCTTAGCGCTCCAAATGTCCAGTTGCATTTTCTACAGAAAGAGTGTTCAGATCTGCTCAATCAAAAGTGTGGTTTAACTCTGTTAGCTGAATGCACAGATCAGAAAGAAGTTTCACCGAATGATTCTGTGTAGTTTATATTTGAAGACATTCCTTTTTCCACTATTACCCCCTTAGCGCTCCGAATCTCCACTTGCATTTTCTACAAAAAGAGTGTTTCATAACTGCTCAATCAAAAATATGTTTTATCTCTGTTAACTGAATTTACAGATCAGAAATAAGTTTCACAGAATGCATCTGTGCAGTTTTTATTTGAAGATATTCTTTTTCCCAATGTAGGCCTCTTAGCGCTTAGCATGTCCAATTGCAGCTTCTATAGAAAGAGTGTTTCAGAACGGCTCAATCAAAAGTAAGGTTCAACTCTGTTAGTTGAATGCACAGAACAGAAAGAATTTTCACAGAATGCTACTGTGTAGTTTATATTAGAATATATTCCTTTTTCCACTATTACCCTCTTAGCGCTCCGAATGTCCACTTGCATTTTCTACAGAAAGAGTTTTCAGAACTGCGCAATCAAAAGTATGGTTTAACTCTGTTAGCTTAATGAACATATCAGAAATAAGTTTCACACAACGCTTCTGTGTAGTTTTTATTTGAAGATATTATTTTTCCCAATATAGGCCTCTTAGCGCTCAGGATGTCCAATTGCAGTTTCTACAGAAAGAGTGTTTCAGAAAGGCTCAATCAAAAGTAAGGTTCAACTCTGTTAGTTGAATGCACAGAACAGAAAGGAGTTTCATAGAATGCTTCTGTGTAGTTCATATTTGAACATATTCTTTTTTCCACTATTACCCACTTAGCGCTACGAATGTCCAGTTGCATTTTCTACAGACAGAGTGTTTCAAAACTGCTCAATCAAAAGTATGGTTTAACTCTGTTAGCTGAATGCTCGGATCAGAAAGAAGTTTCACAGAATGCTTCTGTGTAGTTTATATTTGAATATATTCCTTTTTCCACTACTACTCTCTTAGCGCTCCAAATGTCCAGTTGCATTTTCTACAGAAAGAGTGTTCAGATCTGCTCAATCAAAAGTATGGTTTAACTCTGTTAGCTGAATGCACAGATCAGAAAGAAGTTTCACAGAATGATTCTGTGCAGTTTATATTTGGAGACATTCCTTTTTCCACTATTACCCTCTTAGCGCTCCGAATCTCCACTTGCATTTTCTATAGATAGTGTGTTTCAGAACGGCTCAATCAAAACTAAGGTTCAACTCTTTTAGTTGAACAAACAGAACAGAAAGAAGTTTCACACAATTCTTCTGTGTAGTTTTTATTTGTAGACATTCTTTTCCCAATATAGGCCTCTTAGCGCTCAGAATGTCCAATTGCAGTTTCTACAGAAAGAGTGTTTCAGAACGGCTCAATCAAAAGTAAGGTTCAATTCTGTTAGTTGAATGCACAGAACAGAAAGAAGTTTCATACAATGCTTCTGTGTAGTTTATATTTGAACATATTCTTTTTTCCACTATTACCCACTTAGCGCTACGAATGTCCAGTTGCATTTTCTACAGACAGAGTGTTTCAAAACTGCTCAATCAAAAGTATGGTTTAACTCTGTTAGCTGAATGCTCAGATCAGAAAAAAGTTTCACAGAATGCTTCTGTGTAGTTTATATTTGAATATATTCCTTTTTCCACTACTACGCTCTTAGCGCTCCAAATGTCCAGTTGCATTTTCTAGAGAAAGAGTGTTCAGATCTGCTCAATCAAAAGTATGGTTTAACTCTGTTTGCTGAATGCACAGATCAGAAAGAAGTTTCACCGAATGATTCTGTGTAGTTTATATTTGAAGACATTCCTTTTTCCACTATTACCCTCTTAGCGCTCCGAATCTCCACTTGCATTTTCTACAAAAAGAATGTTTCATAACTGCTCAATCAAAAATATGTTTTATCTCTGTTAACTGAATTTACAGATCAGAAATAAGTTTCACAGAATGCATCTGTGTAGTTTTTATTTGAAGATATTCTTTTTCCCAATGTAGGCCTCTTAGCGCTTAGCATGTCCAATTGCAGTTTCTACAGAAAGAGTGTTTCAGAACGGCTCAATCAAAAGTAAGGTTCAACTCTGTTAGTTGAATGCACAGAACAGAAAGAATTTTCACAGAATGCTACTGTGTAGTTTATATTTGAATATATTCCTTTTTCCACTATTACCCTCTTAGCGCTCCTAATGTCCACTTGCATTTTCTACAGAAAGAGTGTTCAGAACTGCGCAATCAAAAGTATGGTTTAACTCTGTTAGCTTAATGAACATATCAGAAATAAGTTTCACACAATGCTTCTGTGTAGTTTTTATTTGAAGATATTATTTTTCCCAATAGAGGCCTCTTAGCGCTCAGAATGTCCAATTGCAGTTTCTACAGAAAGAGTGTTTCAGAAAGGCTCAATCAAAAGTAAGGTTCAACTCTGTTAGTTGAATGCACAGAACAGAAAGAAGTTTCATACAATGCTTCTGTGTAGTTTATATCTGAACATACTCTTTTTTCCACTATTACCCACTTAGCGCTACGAATGTCCAGTTGCATTTTCTACAGACAGAGTGTTTCAAAACTGCTCAATCAAAAGTATGGTTTAACACTGTTAGCTGAATGCTCAGATCAGAAAGAAGTTTCACAGAATGCTTCTGTGTAGTTTATATTTGAATATATTCCTTTTTCCACTACTACTCTCTTAGCGCTCCAAATGTCCAGTTGCATTTTCTACAGAAAGAGTGTTCAGATCTGCTCAATCAAAAGTATGGTTTAACTCTGTTAGCTGAATGCACAGATCAGAAAGAAGTTTCACAGAATGATTCTGTGTAGTTTATATTTGGAGACATTCCTTTTTCCACTATTACCCTCTTAGCGCTCCGAATCTCCACTTGCATTTTCTACAGAAAGAGTGTTTCAGAACGGCTCAATCAAAACTAAGGTTCAACTCTTTTAGTTGAACAAACAGAACAGAAAGAAGTTTCACACAATTCTTCTGTGTAGTTTTTATTTGTAGACATTCTTTTTCCCAATATAGGCCTCTTAGCGCTCAGAATGTCCAATTGCAGTTTCTACAAAAAGAGTGTTTCAGAAAGGCTCAATCAAAAGTAAGGTTCAACTCTGTTAGTTGAATGCACAGAACAGAAAGAAGTTTAATACAATGCTTCTGTGTAGTTTATATTTGAACATATTCTTTTTTCCACTATTACCCACTTAGCGCTACGAATGTCCAGTTGCATTTTCTACAGACAGAGTGTTTCAAAACTGCTCAATCAAAAGTATGGTTTAACTCTGTTAGCTGAATGCTCAGATCAGAAAGAAGTTTCACAGAATTCTTCTGTGTAGTTTATATTTGAATATATTCCTTTTTCCACTACTAGGCTCTTAGCGCTCCAAATGTCCAGTTGCATTTTCTACAGAAAGAGTGTTCAGATCTGCTCAATCAAAAGTGTGGTTTAACTCTGTTAGCTGAATGCACAGATCAGAAAGAAGTTTCACCGAATGATTCTGTGTAGTTTATATTTGAAGACATTCCTTTTTCCACTATTACCCTCTTAGCGCTCCGAATCTCCACTTGCATTTTCTACAAAAAGAGTGTTTCATAACTGCTCAATCAAAAATATGTTTTATCTCTGTTAACTGAATTTACAGATCAGAAATAAGTTTCACAGAATGCATCTGTGTAGTTTTTATTTGAAGATATTCTTTTTCCCAATGTAGGCCTCTTAGCGCTTAGCATGTCCAATTGCAGTTTCTACAGAAAGAGTGTTTCAGAACGGCTCAATCAAAAGTAAGGTTCAACTCTTTTAGTGGAACAAACAGAACAGAAAGAAGTTTCACACAATTCTTCTGTGTAGTTTTTATTTGTAGACATTCTTTTTCCCAATATAGGCCTCTTAGCGCTCAGAATATCCAATTGCAGTTTCTACAGAAAGAGTGTTTCAGAACGGCTCAATCAAAAGTAAGGTTCAACTCTGTTAGTTGAATGCACAGAACAGAAAGAAGTTTCATACAATGCTTCTGTGTAGTTTATATTTGAACATATTATTTTTCCACTATTACCCACTTAGCGCTACGAATGTCCAGTTGCATTTTCTACAGACAGAGTGTTTCAAAACTGCTCAATCAAAAGTATGGTTTAACTCTGTTAGCTGAATGCTCAGATCAGAAAGAAGTTTCACAGAATGCTTCTGTGTAGTTTATATTTGAATATATTCTTTTTTCCACTAATACGCTCTTAGCGCTCCAAATGTCCAGTTGCATTTTCAACAGAAAGAGTGTTCAGATCTGCTCAATCAAAAGTATGGTTTAACTCTGTTAGCTGAATGCACAGATCAGAAAGAAGTTTCACCGAATGATTCTGTGTAGTTTATATTTGAAGACATTCCTTTTTCCACTATTACCCTCTTAGCGCTCCGAATCTCCACTTGCATTTTCTACAAAAAGAGTGTTTCATAACTGCTAAATGAAAAATATGTTTTATCTCTGTTAACTGAATTTACAGATGAGAAATAAGTTGCACAGAATGCATCTGTGCAGTTTTATTTGAAGATATTCTTTTTCCCAATGTAGGCCTCTTAGCGCTTAGCATGTCCAATTGCAGTTTCTACAGAAAGAGTGTTTCAGAACGGCTCAATCAAAAGTAAGGTTCAATTCTGTTAGTTGAATGCACAGAACAGAAAGTATTTTCACAGAATGCTACTGTGTAGTATATATTTGAATATATTCCTTTTTCCACCATTACCCTCTTAGCGCTCCGAATGTCCACTTGCATTTTCTACAGAAAGAGTGTTCAGAACTGCACAATCAAAAGTATGGTTTAACTCTGTTAGCTTAATGAACATATCAGAAATAAGTTTCACACAATGCTTCTGTGTAGTTTTTATTTGAAGATATTTTTTTTCCCAATAGAGGCCTCTTAGCGCTCAGAATGTCCAATTGCAGTTTCTACAGAAAGAGTGTTTCAGAAAGGCTCAATCAAAAGTAAGGTTCAACTCTGTTAGTTGAATGCACAGAACAGAAAGAAGTTTCATACAATGCTTCTGTGTAGTTTATATTTGAACATATTTTTTTTCCACTATTACCCACTTAGCGCTACGAATGTCCAGTTGCATTTTCTACAGACAGAGTGTTTCAAAACTGCTCAATCAAAAGTATGGTTTAACTCTGTTAGCTGAATGCTCAGATCAGAAAGAAGTTTCACAGAATGCTTCTGTGTAGTTTATATTTGAATATATTCCTTTTTCCACTACTACTCTCTTAGCGCTCCAAATGTCCAGTTGCATTTTCTACAGAAAGAGTGTTCAGATCTGCTCAATCAAAAGTATGGTTTAACTCTGTTAGCTGAATGCACAGATCAGAAAGAAGTTTCACAGAATGATTCTGTGTAGTTTATATTTGGAGACATTCCTTTTTCCACTATTACCCTCTTAGCGCTCCGAATCTCCACTTGCATTTTCTACAGAAAGAGTGTTTCAGAACGGCTCAATCAAAACTAAGGTTCAACTCTTTTAGTTGAACAAACAGAACAGAAAGAACTTTCACACAATTCTTCTGTGTAGTTTTTATTTGTAGACATTCTTTTTCCCAATATAGGCCTCTTAGCGCTCAGAATGTCCAATTGCAGTTTCTACAAAAAGAGTGTTTCAGAACGGCTCAATCAAAAGTAAGGTTCAACTCTGTTAGTTGAATGCACAGAACAGAAAGAAGTTTCATACAATGCTTCTGTGTAGTTTATATTTGAACATATTCTTTTTTCCACTATTACCCACTTAGCGCTACGAATGTCCAGTTGCATTTTCTACAGACAGAGTGTTTCAAAACTGCTCAATCAAAAGTATGGTTTAACTCTGTTAGCTGAATGCTCAGATCAGAAAGAAGTTTCACAGAATGCTTCTGTGTAGTTTATATTTGAATATATTCCTTTTTCAACTACTACGCTCTTAGCGCTCCAAATGTCCAGTTGCATTTTCTACAGAAAGAGTGTTCAGATCTGCTCAATCAAAAGTGTGGTTTAACTCTGTTAGCTGAATGCACAGATCAGAAAGAAGTTTCACCGAATGATTCTGTGTAGTTTATATTTGAAGACATTCCTTTTTCCACTATTACCCTCTTAGCGCTCCGAATCTCCACTTGCATTTTCTACAAAAAGAGTGTTTCATAACTGCTCAATCAAAAATATGTTTTATCTCTGTTAACTGAATTAACAGATCAGAAATAAGTTTCACAGAATGCATCTGTGTAGTTTTTATTTGAAGATATTCTTTTTCCCAATGTAGGCCTCTTAGCGCTTAGCATGTCCAATTGCAGTTTCTACAGAAAGAGTGTTTCAGAACGGCTCAATCAAAAGTAAGGTTCAACTCTTTTAGTGGAACAAACAGAACAGAAAGAAGTTTCACACAATTCTTCTGTGTAGTTTTTATTTGTAGACATTCTTTTTCCCAATATAGGCCTCTTAGCACTCAGAATATCCAATTGCAGTTTCTACAGAAAGAGTGTTTCAGAACGGCTCAATCAAAAGTAAGGTTCAACTCTGTTAGTTGAATGCACAGAACAGAAAGAAGTTTCATACAATGCTTCTGTGTAGTTTATATTTGAACATATTATTTTTCCACTATTACCCACTTAGCGCTACGAATGTCCAGTTGCATTTTCTACAGACAGAGTGTTTCAAAACTGCTCAATCAAAAGTATGGTTTAACTCTGTTAGCTGAATGCTCAGATCAGAAAGAAGTTTCACAGAATGCTTCTGTGTAATTTATATTTGAATATATTCTTTTTTCCACTAATACGCTCTTAGCGCTCCAAATGTCCAGTTGCATTTTCAACAGAAAGAGTGTTCAGATCTGCTCAATCAAAAGTATGGTTTAACTCTGTTAGCTGAATGCACAGATCAGAAAGAAGTTTCACCGAATGATTCTGTGTAGTTTATATTTGAAGACATTCCTTTTTCCACTATTACACTCTTAGCGCTCCGAATCTCCACTTGCATTTTCTACAAAAAGAGTGTTTCATAACTGCTAAATGAAAAATATGTTTTATCTCTGTTAACTGAATTTACAGATCAGAAATAAGTTGCACAGAATGCATCTGTGCAGTTTTTATTTGAAGATATTCTTTTTCCCAATGTAGGCCTCTTAGCGCTTAGCATGTCCAATTGCAGTTTCTACAGAAAGAGTGTTTCAGAACGGCTCAATCAAAAGTAAGGTTCAACTCTGTTAGTTGAATGCACAGAACAGAAAGAATTTTCACAGAATGCTACTGTGTAGTTTATATTTGAATATATTCCTTTTTCCACCATTACCCTCTTAGCGCTCCGAATCTCCACTTGCATTTTCTACAGAAAGAGTGTTCAGAACTGCGCAATCAAAAGTATGGTTTAACTCTGTTAGCTTAATTAACATATCAGAAATAAGTTTCACACAATGCTTCTGTGTAGTTTTTATTTGAAGATATTATTTTTCCCAATAGAGGCCTCTTAGCGCTCAGAATGTCCAATTGCAGTTTCTACAGAAAGAGTGTTTCAGAAAGGCTCAATCAAAAGTAAGGTTCAACTCTGTTAGTTGAATGCACAGAACAGAAAGAAGTTTCATACAATGCTTCTGTGTAGTTTATATTTGAACATATTCTTTATTCCACTATTACCCACTTAGCGCTACGAATGTCCAGTTGCATTTTCTACAGACAGAGTGTTTCAAACTGCTCAATCAGAAGTATGGTTTAACTCTGTTAGCTGTATGCTCAGATCAGAAAGAAGTTTCACAGAATGATTCTGTGTAGTTTATATTTGGAGACATTCCTTTTTCCACTATTACCCTCTTAGAGCTCCGAATCTCCACTTGCATTTTCTACAGAAAGAGTGTTTCAGAACGGCTCAATCAAAACTAAGGTTCAACTCTTTTAGTTGAACAAACAGAACAGAAAGTAGTTTCACACAATTCTTCTGTGTAGTTTTTATTTGTAGACATTCTTTTTCCCAATATAGGCCTCTTAGCGCTCAGAATGTCCAATTGCAATTTCTACAGAAAGAGTGTTTCAGAACGGCTCAATCAAAAGTAAGGTTCAACTCTGTTAGTTGAATGCACAGAACAGAAAGAAGTTTCATACAATGCTTCTGTGTAGTTTATATTTGAACATATTCTTTTTTCCACTATTACCCACTTAGCGCTACGAATGTCCAGTTGCATTTTCTACAGACAGAGTGTTTCAAACTGCTCAATCAGAAGTATGGTTTAACTCTGTTAGCTGTATGCTCAGATCAGAAAGAAGTTTCATAGAATGCTTCTGTGTAGTTTATATTTGAATATATTCCTTTTTCCACTACTACGCTCTTAGCGCTCCAAATGTACAGTTGCATTTTCAACAGAAAGAGTGTTCAGTTGTGCTCAATCAAAAGTATGGTTTAACTCTGTTAGCTGAATGCACAGATCAGAAAGAAGTTTCACCGAATGATTCTGTGTAGTTTATATTTGAAGACATTCCTTTTTCCACTATTACCCACTTAGCGCTCCGAATCTCCACTTGCATTTTCTATAAAAAGAGTGTTTCATAACTGCTCAATCAAAAATATGTTTTATCTCTGTTAACTGAATTTACAGATCAGAAATAAGTTTCACAGAATGCATCTGTGTAGTTTTTATTTGAAGATATTCTTTTTCCCAATGTAGGCCTCTTAGCGCTTAGCATGTCCAATTGCAGTTTCTACAGAAACAGTGTTTCAGAATGGCTCAATCAAAAGTAAGGTTCAACTCTGTTAGTTGAATGCACAGAACAGAAAGAATTTTCACAGAATGCTACTGTGTAGTTTATATTTGAATATATTCCTTTTTCCACTATTACCCTCTTAGCGCTCCGAATGTCCACTTGCGTTTTCTACAGAAAGAGTGTTCAGAACTGCGCAATCAAAAGTATGGTTTAACTCTGTTAGC
Source organism: Symphalangus syndactylus (assembly GCF_028878055.3). Taxonomy (NCBI): domain Eukaryota; kingdom Metazoa; phylum Chordata; class Mammalia; order Primates; family Hylobatidae; genus Symphalangus; species Symphalangus syndactylus. Next base: position 5,949,867 of record NC_072448.2, read on the forward strand.
TTAATGAACATATCAGAAATAAGTTTCACACAATGCTTCTGTGTAGTTTTTATTTGAAGATATTATTTTTCCCAATATAGGCCTCTTAGAGCTCAGAATGTCCAGTTGCAGTTTCGACAGAAAGAGTGTTTCAGAAAGGCTCAATCAAAAGTAAGGTTCAACTCTGTTAGTTGAATGCACAGAACAGAAAGAAGTTTCATACAATGCTTCTGTGTAGTTTATATTTGAACATATTTTTTTTCCACTATTACCCACTTAGCGCTACGAATGTCCAGTTGCATTTTCTACAGACAGAGTGTTTCAAAACTGCTCAATCAAAAATATGGTTTAACTCTGTTAGCTGAATGCTCAGATCAGAAAGAAGTTTCACAGAATGCTTCTGTGTAGTTTATATTTGAATATATTCCTTTTTCCACTACTACTCTCTTAGCGCTCCAAATGTCCAGTTGCATTTTCTACAGAAAGAGTGTTCAGATCTGCTCAATCAAAAGTATGGTTTAACTCTGTTAGCTGAATGCACAGATCAGAAAGATGTTTCACAGAATGATTCTGTGTAATTTATATTTGGAGACATTCCTTTTTCCACTATTACCCTCTTAGAGCTCCGAATCTCCACTTGCATTTTCTACAGAAAGAGTGTTTCAGAACGGCTCAATCAAAACTAACGTTCAACTCTTTTAGTTGAACAAACAGAACAGAAAGTAGTTTCACACAATTCTTCTGTGTAGTTTTTATTTGTAGACATTCTTTTTCCCAATATAGGCCTCTTAGCGCTCAGAATGTCGAATTGCAGTTTCTACAGAAAGAGTGTTTCAGAACGGCTCAATCAAAAGTAAGGTTCAACTCTGTTAGTTGAATGCACAGAACAGAAAAAGTTTCATACAATGCATATGTGTAGTTTATATTTGAACATATTCTTTTTTCCACTATTACCCACTTAGCGATACGAATGTCCAGTTGCATTTTCTACAGACAGAGTGTTTCAAAACTGCTCAATCAAAAGTATGGTTTAACTCTGTTAGCTGTATGCTCAGATCAGAAAGAAGTTTCACAGAATGTTTCTGTGTAGTTTATATTTGAATATATTCCTTTTTCCACTACTACGCTCTTAGCGCTCCAAATGTACAGTTGCATTTTCAACAGACAGAGTGTTTCAAATCTGCTCAACCAAAAGTATGGTTTAACTCTGTTAGCTGAATGCTCAGATCAGAAAGAAGTTTCACCGAATGATTCTGTGTAGTTTATATTTGAAGACATTCCTTTTTCCACTATTACCCTCTTAGCGCTCCGAATCTCCACTTGCATTTTCTACAAAAAGAATGTTTCATAACTGCTCAATCAAAAATATGTTTTATCTCTGTTAACTGAATTTACAGATCAGAAATAAGTTTCACAGAATGCATCTGTGTAGTTTTTATTTGAAGATATTCTTTTTCCCAATGTAGGCCTCTTAGCGCTTAGCATGTCCAATTGCAGTTTCTACAGAAAGAGTGTTTCAGAACGGCTCAATCAAAAGTAAGGTTCAACTCTGTTAGTTGAATGCACAGAACAGAAAGAATTTTCACAGAATGCTACTGTGTAGTTTATATTTGAATATATTCCTTTTTCCACTATTACCCTCTTAGCGCTCCGAATGTCCACTTGCATTTTCTACAGAAAGAGTGTTCAGAACTGCGCAATCAAAAGTATGGTTTAACTCTGTTAGCTTAATGAACATATCAGAAATAAGTTTCACACAATGCTTCTGTGTAGTTTTTATTTGAAGATATTATTTTTCCCAATAGAGGCCTCTTAGCGCTCAGAATGTCCAATTGCAGTTTCTACAGAAAGAGTGTTTCAGAAAGGCTCAATCAAAAGTAAGGTTCAACTCTGTTAGTTGAATGCACAGAACAGAAAGAAGTTTCATACAATGCTTCTGTGTAGTTTATATCTGAACATACTCTTTTTTCCACTATTACCCACTTAGCGCTACGAATGTCCAGTTGCATTTTCTACAGACAGAGTGTTTCAAAACTGCTCAATCAAAAGTATGGTTTAACACTGTTAGCTGAATGCTCAGATCAGAAAGAAGTTTCACAGAATGCTTCTGTGTAGTTTATATTTGAATATATTCCTTTTTCCACTACTACTCTCTTAGCGCTCCAAATGTCCAGTTGCATTTTCTACAGAAAGAGTGTTCAGATCTGCTCAATCAAAAGTATGGTTTAACTCTGTTAGCTGAATGCACAGATCAGAAAGAAGTTTCACAGAATGATTCTGTGTAGTTTATATTTGGAGACATTCCTTTTTCCACTATTACCCTCTTAGCGCTCCGAATCTCCACTTGCATTTTCTACAGAAAGAGTGTTTCAGAACGGCTCAATCAAAACTAAGGTTCAACTCTTTTAGTTGAACAAACAGAACAGAAAGAAGTTTCACACAATTCTTCTGTGTAGTTTTTATTTGTAGACATTCTTTTTCCCAATATAGGCCTCTTAGCGCTCAGAATGTCCAATTGCAGTTTCTACAAAAAGAGTGTTTCAGAAAGGCTCAATCAAAAGTAAGGTTCAACTCTGTTAGTTGAATGCACAGAACAGAAAGAAGTTTAATACAATGCTTCTGTGTAGTTTATATTTGAACATATTCTTTTTTCCACTATTACCCACTTAGCGCTACGAATGTCCAGTTGCATTTTCTACAGACAGAGTGTTTCAAAACTGCTCAATCAAAAGTATGGTTTAACTCTGTTAGCTGAATGCTCAGATCAGAAAGAAGTTTCACAGAATGCTTCTGTGTAGTTTATATTTGAATATATTCTTTTTTCCACTAATACGCTCTTAGCGCTCCAAATGTCCAGTTGCATTTTCAACAGAAAGAGTGTTCAGATCTGCTCAATCAAAAGTATGTTTTAACTCTGTTAGCTGAATGCACAGATCAGAAAGAAGTTTCACCGAATGATTCTGTGTAGTTTATATTTGAAGACATTCCTTTTTCCACTATTACCCTCTTAGCGCTCCGAATCTCCACTTGCATTTTCTACAAAAAGAGTGTTTCATAACTGCTAAATGAAAAATATGTTTTATCTCTGTTAACTGAATTTACAGATGAGAAATAAGTTGCACAGAATGCATCTGTGCAGTTTTATTTGAAGATATTCTTTTTCCCAATGTAGGCCTCTTAGCGCTTAGCATGTCCAATTGCAGTTTCTACAGAAAGAGTGTTTCAGAACGGCTCAATCAAAAGTAAGGTTCAATTCTGTTAGTTGAATGCACAGAACAGAAAGTATTTTCACAGAATGCTACTGTGTAGTATATATTTGAATATATTCCTTTTTCCACCATTACCCTCTTAGCGCTCCGAATGTCCACTTGCATTTTCTACAGAAAGAGTGTTCAGAACTGCACAATCAAAAGTATGGTTTAACTCTGTTAGCTTAATGAACATATCAGAAATAAGTTTCACACAATGCTTCTGTGTAGTTTTTATTTGAAGATATTTTTTTTCCCAATAGAGGCCTCTTAGCGCTCAGAATGTCCAATTGCAGTTTCTACAGAAAGAGTGTTTCAGAAAGGCTCAATCAAAAGTAAGGTTCAACTCTGTTAGTTGAATGCACAGAAAAGAAAGAAGTTTCATACCATGCTTCTGTGTAGTTTATATTTGAACATATTTTTTTTCCACTATTACCCACTTAGCGCTACGAATGTCCAGTTGCATTTTCTACAGACAGAGTGTTTCAAAACTGCTCAATCAAAAGTATGGTTTAACTCTGTTAGCTGAATGCTCAGATCAGAAAGAAGTTTCACAGAATGCTTCTGTGTAGTTTATATTTGAATATATTCCTTTTTCCACTACTACTCTCTTAGCGCTCCAAATGTCCAGTTGCATTTTCTACAGAAAGAGTGTTCAGATCTGCTCAATCAAAAGTATGGTTTAATTCTGTTAGCTGAATGCACAGATCAGAAAGAAGTTTCACAGAATGATTCTGTGTAGTTTATATTTGGAGACATTCCTTTTTCCACTATTACCCTCTTAGCGCTCCGAATCTCCACTTGCATTTTCTACAGAAAGAGTGTTTCAGAATGGCTCAATCAAAACTAAGGTTCAACTCTTTTAGTTGAACAAACAGAACAGAAAGAACTTTCACACAATTCTTCTGTGTAGTTTTTATTTGTAGACATTCTTTTTCCCAATATAGGCCTCTTAGCGCTCAGAATGTCCAATTGCAGTTTCTACAAAAAGAGTGTTTCAGAACGGCTCAATCAAAAGTAAGGTTCAACTCTGTTAGTTGAATGCACAGAACAGAAAGAAGTTTCATACAATGCTTCTGTGTAGTTCATATTTGAACATATTCTTTTTTCCACTATTACCCACTTAGCGCTACGAATGTCCAGTTGCATTTTCTACAGACAGAGTGTTTCAAAACTGCTCAATCAAAAGTATGGTTTAACTCTGTTAGCTGAATGCTCAGATCAGAAAGAAGTTTCACAGAATGCTTCTGTGTAGTTTATATTTGAATATATTCCTTTTTCAACTACTACGCTCTTAGCGCTCCAAATGTCCAGTTGCATTTTCTACAGAAAGAGTGTTCAGATCTGCTCAATCAAAAGTGTGGTTTAACTCTGTTAGCTGAATGCACAGATCAGAAAGAAGTTTCACCGAATGATTCTGTGTAGTTTATATTTGAAGACATTCCTTTTTCCACTATTACCCTCTTAGCGCTCCGAATCTCCACTTGCATTTTCTACAAAAAGAGTGTTTCATAACTGCTCAATCAAAAATATGTTTTATCTCTGTTAACTGAATTAACAGATCAGAAATAAGTTTCACAGAATGCATCTGTGTAGTTTTTATTTGAAGATATTCTTTTTCCCAATGTAGGCCTCTTAGCGCTTAGCATGTCCAATTGCAGTTTCTACAGAAAGAGTGTTTCAGAACGGCTCAATCAAAAGTAAGGTTCAACTCTTTTAGTGGAACAAACAGAACAGAAAGAAGTTTCACACAATTCTTCTGTGTAGTTTTTATTTGTAGACATTCTTTTTCCCAATATAGGCCTCTTAGCACTCAGAATATCCAATTGCAGTTTCTACAGAAAGAGTGTTTCAGAACGGCTCAATCAAAAGTAAGGTTCAACTCTGTTAGTTGAATGCACAGAACAGAAAGAAGTTTCATACAATGCTTCTGTGTAGTTTATATTTGAACATATTATTTTTCCACTATTACCCACTTAGCGCTACGAATGTCCAGTTGCATTTTCTACAGACAGAGTGTTTCAAAACTGCTCAATCAAAAGTATGGTTTAACTCTGTTAGCTGAATGCTCAGATCAGAAAGAAGTTTCACAGAATGCTTCTGTGTAGTTTATATATGAATATATTCTTTTTTCCACTAATACGCTCTTAGCGCTCCAAATGTCCAGTTGCATTTTCAACAGAAAGAGTGTTCAGATCTGCTCAATCAAAAGTATGGTTTAACTCTGTTAGCTGAATGCACAGATCAGAAAGAAGTTTCACCGAATGATTCTGTGTAGTTTATATTTGAAGACATTCCTTTTTCCACTATTACACTCTTAGCGCTCCGAATCTCCACTTGCATTTTCTACAAAAAGAGTGTTTCATAACTGCTAAATGAAAAATATGTTTTATCTCTGTTAACTGAATTTACAGATCAGAAATAAGTTGCACAGAATGCATCTGTGCAGTTTTTATTTGAAGATATTCTTTTTCCCAATGTAGGCCTCTTAGCGCTTAGCATGTCCAATTGCAGTTTCTACAGAAAGAGTGTTTCAGAACGGCTCAATCAAAAGTAAGGTTCAACTCTGTTAGTTGAATGCACAGAACAGAAAGAATTTTCACAGAATGCTACTGTGTAGTTTATATTTGAATATATTCCTTTTTCCACCATTACCCTCTTAGCGCTCCGAATCTCCACTTGCATTTTCTACAGAAAGAGTGTTCAGAACTGCGCAATCAAAAGTATGGTTTAACTCTGTTAGCTTAATTAACATATCAGAAATAAGTTTCACACAATGCTTCTGTGTAGTTTTTATTTGAAGATATTATTTTTCCCAATAGAGGCCTCTTAGCGCTCAGAATGTCCAATTGCAGTTTCTACAGAAAGAGTGTTTCAGAAAGGCTCAATCAAAAGTAAGGTTCAACTCTGTTAGTTGAATGCACAGAACAGAAAGAAGTTTCATACAATGCTTCTGTGTAGTTTATATTTGAACATATTCTTTATTCCACTATTACCCACTTAGCGCTACGAATGTCCAGTTGCATTTTCTACAGACAGAGTGTTTCAAACTGCTCAATCAGAAGTATGGTTTAACTCTGTTAGCTGTATGCTCAGATCAGAAAGAAGTTTCACAGAATGATTCTGTGTAGTTTATATTTGGAGACATTCCTTTTTCCACTATTACCCTCTTAGAGCTCCGAATCTCCACTTGCATTTTCTACAGAAAGAGTGTTTCAGAACGGCTCAATCAAAACTAAGGTTCAACTCTTTTAGTTGAACAAACAGAACAGAAAGTAGTTTCACACAATTCTTCTGTGTAGTTTTTATTTGTAGACATTCTTTTTCCCAATATAGGCCTCTTAGCGCTCAGAATGTCCAATTGCAATTTCTACAGAAAGAGTGTTTCAGAACGGCTCAATCAAAAGTAAGGTTCAACTCTGTTAGTTGAATGCACAGAACAGAAAGAAGTTTCATACAATGCTTCTGTGTAGTTTATATTTGAACATATTCTTTTTTCCACTATTACCCACTTAGCGCTACGAATGTCCAGTTGCATTTTCTACAGACAGAGTGTTTCAAACTGCTCAATCAGAAGTATGGTTTAACTCTGTTAGCTGTATGCTCAGATCAGAAAGAAGTTTCATAGAATGCTTCTGTGTAGTTTATATTTGAATATATTCCTTTTTCCACTACTACGCTCTTAGCGCTCCAAATGTACAGTTGCATTTTCAACAGAAAGAGTGTTCAGTTGTGCTCAATCAAAAGTATGGTTTAACTCTGTTAGCTGAATGCACAGATCAGAAAGAAGTTTCACCGAATGATTCTGTGTAGTTTATATTTGAAGACATTCCTTTTTCCACTATTACCCACTTAGCGCTCCGAATCTCCACTTGCATTTTCTATAAAAAGAGTGTTTCATAACTGCTCAATCAAAAATATGTTTTATCTCTGTTAACTGAATTTACAGATCAGAAATAAGTTTCACAGAATGCATCTGTGTAGTTTTTATTTGAAGATATTCTTTTTCCCAATGTAGGCCTCTTAGCGCTTAGCATGTCCAATTGCAGTTTCTACAGAAACAGTGTTTCAGAATGGCTCAATCAAAAGTAAGGTTCAACTCTGTTAGTTGAATGCACAGAACAGAAAGAATTTTCACAGAATGCTACTGTGTAGTTTATATTTGAATATATTCCTTTTTCCACTATTACCCTCTTAGCGCTCCGAATGTCCACTTGCGTTTTCTACAGAAAGAGTGTTCAGAACTGCGCAATCAAAAGTATGGTTTAACTCTGTTAGCTTAATGAACATATCAGAAATAAGTTTCACACAATGCTTCTGTGTAGTTTTTATTTGAAGATATTATTTTTCCCAATATAGGCCTCTTAGAGCTCAGAATGTCCAGTTGCAGTTTCTACAGAAAGAGTGTTTCAGAAAGGCTCAATCAAAAGTAAGGTTCAACTCTGTTAGTTGAATGCACAGAACAGAAAGAAGTTTCATACAATGCTTCTGTGTAGTTTATATTTGAACATATTTTTTTTTCACTATTACCCACTTAGCGCTACGAATGTCCAGTTGCATTTTCTACAGACAGAGTGTTTCAAAACTGCTCAATCAAAAATATGGTTTAACTCTGTTAGCTGAATGCTCAGATCAGAAAGAATTTTCACAGAATGCTTCTGTGTAGTTTATATTTGAATATATTCCTTTTTCCACTACTACTCTCTTAGCGCTCCAAATGTCCAGTTGCATTTTCTACAGAAAGAGTGTTCAGATCTGCTCAATCAAAAGTATGGTTTAACTCTGTTAGCTGAATGCACAGATCAGAAAGATGTTTCACAGAATGATTCTGTGTAATTTATATTTGGAGACATTCCTTTTTCCACTATTACCCTCTTAGAGCTCCGAATCTCCACTTGCATTTTCTACAGAAAGAGTGTTTCAGAACGGCTCAATCAAAACTAACGTTCAACTCTTTTAGTTGAACAAACAGAACAGAAAGTAGTTTCACACAATTCTTCTGTGTAGTTTTTATTTGTAGACATTCTTTTTCCCAATATAGGCCTCTTAGCGCTCAGAATGTCGAATTGCAGTTTCTACAGAAAGAGTGTTTCAGAACGGCTCAATCAAAAGTAAGGTTCAACTCTGTTAGTTGAATGCACAGAACAGAAAAAGTTTCATACAATGCTTATGTGTAGTTTATATTTGAACATATTCTTTTTTCCACTATTACCCACTTAGCGCTATGAATGTCCAGTTGCATTTTCTACAGACAGAGTGTTTCAAAACTGCTCAATCAAAAGTATGGTTTAACTCTGTTAGCTGTATGCTCAAATCAGAAAGAAGTTTCACAGAATGTTTCTGTGTAGTTTATATTTGAATATATTCCTTTTTCCACTACTACGCTCTTAGCGCTCCAAATGTACAGTTGCATTTTCAACAGAAAGAGTGTTCAGATGTGCTCAATCAAAAGTATGGTTTAACTCTGTTAGCTGAATGCACAGATCAGAAAGAAGTTTCACCGAATGATTCTGTGTAGTTTATATTTGAAGACATTACTTTTTCCACTATTACCCTCTTAGCGCTCCGAATCTCCACTTGCATTTTCTACAAAAAGAGTGTTTCATAACTGCTCAATCAAAAATATGTTTTATCTCTGTTAACTGAATTTACAGATCAGAAATAAGTTTCACAGAATGCATCTGTGTAGTTTTTATTAGAAGATATTCTTTTTCCCAATGTAGGCCTCTTAGCGCTTAGCTTGTCCAATTGCAGTTTCTACATAAACAGTGTTTCAGAATGGCTCAATCAAAAGTAAGGTTCAACTCTGTTAGTTGAATGCACAGAACAGAAAGAATTTTCACAGCATGCTACTGTGTAGTTTATATTTGAATATATTCCTTTTTCCAGTATTACCCTCTTAGCGCTCCGAATGTCCACTTGCATTTTCTACAGAAAGAGTGTTCAGAACTGCGCAATCAAAAGTATGGTTTAACTCTGTTAGCTTAATGAACATATCAGAAATAAGTTTCACACAATGCTTCTGTGTAGTTTTTATTTGAAGATATTATTTTTCCCAATATAGGCCTCTTAGCGCTCAGAATGTCCAGTTGCAGTTTCTACAGAAAGAGTGTTTCAGAAAGGCTCAATCAAAAGTAAGGTTCAACTCTGTTAGTTGAATGCACAGAACAGAAAGAAGTTTCATACAATGCTTCTGTGTAGTTTATATTTGAACATATTCTTTTTTCCACTATTACCCACTTAGCGCTACGAATGTCCAGTTGCATTTTCTACAGACAGAGTGTTTCAAATCTGCTCAACCAAAAGTATGGTTTAACTCTGTTAGCTGAATGCTCAGATCAGAAAGAAGTTTCACAGAATGCTTCTGTGTAGTTTATATTTGAATATATTCCTTTTTCCACTACTGCGCTCTTAGCGCTCCAAATGTCCAGTTGCATTTTCAACAGAAAGAGTGTTCAGATCTGCTCAATCAAAAGTATGGTTTAACTCTGTTAGCTGAATGCACAGATCAGAAAGAAGTTTCACCGAATGATTCTGTGTAGTTTATATTTGAAGACATTCCTTTTTCCACTATTACCCTCTTAGCGCTCCGAATCTCCACTTGCATTTTCTACAAAAAGAGTGTTTCATAACTGCTCAATCAAAAATATGTTTTATCTCTGTTAACTGAATTTACAGATCAGAAATAAGTTTCACAGAATGCATCTGTGTAGTTTTTATTTGAAGATATTCTTTTTCCCAATGTAGGCCTCTTAGCGCTTAGCATGTCCAATTGCAGTTTCTACAGAAAGAGTGTTTCAGAACGGCTCAATCAAAAGTAAGGTTCAACTCTGTTAGTTGAATGCACAGAACAGAAACAATTTTCACAGAATGCTACTGTGTAGTTTATATTTGAATATATTCCTTTTTCCACTATTACCCTCTTAGAGCTCCGAATGTCCACTTGCATTTTCTACAGAAAGAGTGTTCAGAACTGCGCAATCAAAAGTATGGTTTAACTCTGTTAGCTTAATGAACATATCAGAAATAAGTTTCACACAATGCTTCTGTGTAGTTTTTATTTGAAGATATTATTTTTCCCAATAGAGGCCTCTTAGCGCTCAGAATGTCCAATTGCAGTTTCTACAGAAAGAGTGTTTCAGAAAGGCTCAATCAAAAGTAAGGTTCAACTCTGTTAGTTGAATGCACAGAACAGAAAGAAGTTTCATACAATGCTTCTGTGTAGTTTATATTTGAAAATATTCTTTTTTCCACTATTACCCACTTAGCGCTACGAATGTCCAGTTGCATTTTCTACAGACAGAGTGTTTCAAAACTGCTCAATCATAAGTATGGTTTAACTCAGTTTGCTGAATGCTCAGATCAGAAAGAAGTTTCACAGAATGCTTCTGTGTAGTTTATATTTGAATATATTCCTTTTTCCACTACTACTCTCTTAGCGCTCCAAATGTCCAGTTGCATTTTCTACAGAAAGAGTGTTCAGATCTGCTCAATGAAAAGTATGATTTAACTCTGTTAGCTGAATGCACAGATCAGAAAGAAGTTTCACAGAATGATTCTGTGTAGTTTATATTTGGAGACATTCCTTTTTCCACTATTAACCTCTTAGCGCTCCGAATCTCCACTTGCATTTTCTAGAGAAAGAGTGTTTCAGAACGGCTCAATCAAAACTAAGGTTCAACTCTTTTAGTTGAACAAACAGAACAGAAAGAAGTTTCACACAATTCTTCTGTGTTGTTTTTATTTGTAGACATTCTTTTTCCCAATATAGGCCTCTTAGCGCTCAGAATGTCCAATTGCAGTTTCTACAGAAAGAGTGTTTCAGAACGGCTCAATCAAAAGGAAGGTTCAACTCTGATACTTGAATGCACAGAACAGAAAGAAGTTTCATACAATGCTTCTGTGTAGTTTATATTTGAACATATTCTTTTTTCCACTATTACCCACTTAGCGCTACGAATGTCCAGTTGCATTTTCTACAGACAGAGTGTTTCAAAACTGCTCAATCAAAAGTATGGTTTAACTCTGTTAGCTGAATGCTCAGATCAGAAAGAAGTTTCACAGAATGCTTCTGTGTAGTTTATATTTGTATATATTCCTTTTTCCACTACTGCGCTCTTAGCGCTCCAAATGTCCAGTTGCATTTTCAACAGAAAGAGTGTTCAGATGTGCTCAATCAAAAGTATGGTTTAACTCTGTTAGCTGAATGCACAGATCAGAAAGAAGTTTCACCGAATGATTCTGTGTAGTTCATATTTGAAGACATTCCTTTTTCCAGTATTACCCTCTTAGCGCTCCGAATCTCCACTTGCATTTTCTACAAAAAGAGTGTTTCATAACTGCTCAATCAAAAATATGTTTTATCTCTGTTAACTGAATTTACAGATCAGAAATATGTTTCACAGAATGCATCTGTGTAGTTTTTATTTGAAGATATTCTTTTTCCCAATGTAGGCCTCTTAGCGCTTAGCATGTCCAATTGCAGTTTCTACAGAAAGAGTGTTTCAGAACGGCTCAATCAAAAGTAAGGTTCAAATCTGTTATTTGAATGCACAGAACAGAAAGAATTTTCACAGAATGCTACTGTGTAGTTTATATTTGAATATATTCCTTTTTCCACTATTACCCTCTTAGCGCTCCGAATGTCCACTTGCATTTTCTACAGAAAGAGTGTTCAGAACTGCGCAATCAAAAGTATGGTTTAACTCTGTTAGCTTAATGAACATATCAGAAATAAGTTTCACACAATGCTTCTGTGTAGTTTTTATTTGAAGATATTTTTTTTCCCAATATAGGCCTCTTAGTGCTCAGAATGTCCAATTGCAGATTCTACAGAAAGAGTGTTTCAGAAAGGCTCAATCAAAAGTAAGGTTCAACTCTGTTAGTTGAATGCACAGAACAGAAAGAAGTTTCATACAATGCTTCTGTGTAGTTTATATTTGAACATATTCTTTTTTCCACTATTACCCACTTAGCGCTACGAATGTCCAGTTGCATTTTCTACAGACAGAGTGTTTCAAAACTGCTCAATCAAAAGTATGGTTTAACTCTGTTAGCTGAATGCTCAGATCAGAAAGAAGTTTCACAGAATGCTTCTGTGTAGTTTATATTTGAATATATTCCTATTTCCACTACTACTCTCTTAGCGCTCCAAATGTCCAGTTGCATTTTCTACAGAAAGAGTGTTCAGATCTGCTCAATCAAAAGTATGGTTTAACTCTGTTAGCTGAATGCACAGATCAGAAAGAAGTTTCACAGAATGATTCTGTGTAGTTTATATTTGGAGACCTTCCTTTTTCCACTATTACCCTCTTAGCGCTCCGAATCTCCACTTGCATTTTCTACATAAAGAGTGTTTCAGAACGGCTCAATCAAAACTAAGGTTCAACTCTTTTAGTTGAACAAACAGAACAGAAAGAAGTTTCACACAATTCTTCTGTGTAGTTTTTATTTGTAGACATTCTTTTTCCCAATATAGGCCTCTTAGCGCTCAGAATGTCCAATTGCAGTTTCTACAGAAAGAGTGTTTCAGAACGGCTCAATCAAAAGTAAGGTTCAACTCTGTTAGTTGAATGCACAGAACAGAAAGAAGTTTCATACAATGCTTCTGTGTAGTTTATATTTGAACATATTTTTTTCCACTATTACTCACTTAGCGCTACGAATGTCCAGTTGCATTTCCTACAGACAGAGTGTTTCAAAACTGCTCAATCAAAAGTATGGTTTAACTCTGTTAGCTGAATGCTCAGATCAGAAAGAAGTTTCACAGAATGCTTCTGTGTAGTTTATATTTGAATATATTCCTTTTTCCACTACTACTCTCTTAGCGCTCCAAATGTCCAGTTACATTTTCTACAGGAAGAGTGTTCAGATATACTCAATCAAAAGTATGGTTTAACTCTGTTAGCTGAATGCACAGATCAGAAAGAAGTTTCACCGAATGATTCTGTGTAGTTTATATTTGAAGACATTACTTTTTCCACTATTACCCTCTTAGCGCTCCGAATCTCCACTTGCATTTTCTACAAAAAGAGTGTTTCATAACTGCTCAATCAAAAATATGTTTTATCTCTGTTAACTGAAATTACAGATCAGAAATAAGTTTCACAGAATGCATCTGTGTAGTTTTTATTTGAAGATGTTCTTTTTCCCAATGTAGGCCTCTTAGCGCTTAGCATGTCCAATTGCAGTTTCTACAGAAAGAGTGTTTCAGAACGGCTCAATCAAAAGTAAGGTTCAACTCTGTTAGTTGAATGCACAGAACAGAAAGAATTTTCACAGAATGCTACTGTGTAGTTTATATTTGAATATATTCCTTTTTCCACTATTACCCTCTTAGCGCTCCGAATGTCCACTTGCATTTTCTACAGAAAGAGTGTTCAGAACTGTGCAATCAAAAGTATGGTTTAACTCTGTTAGCTTAATGAACATATCCGAAATAAGTTTCACACAATGCTTCTGTGTAGTTTTTATTTGAAGATATTATTTTTCCCAATATAGGCCTCTTAGCGCTCAGAATGTCCAATTGCAGTTTCTTCAGAAAGAGTGTTTCAGAAAGGCTCAATCAAAAGTAAGGTTCAAATCTGTTTGTTGGATGCACAGAACAGAAAGAAGTTTCATACAATGCTTCTGTGTAGTTTATATTTGAACATATTCTTTTTTCCACTATTACCCACTTAGCGCTACGAATGTCCAGTTGCATTTTCTACAGACAGAGTGTTTAAAAACTGCGCTATCAAAAGTATGGTTTAACTCTGTTAGCTGAATGCTAAGATCAGAAAGAAGTTTCACAGAATGCTTCTGTGTAGTTTATATTTGAATATATTCCTTTTTCCACTACTACTCTCTTAGCGCTCCAAATGTCCAGTTGCATTTTCTACAGAAAGAGTGTTCAGATCTGCTCAATCAAAAGTATGGTTTAACTCTGTTAGCTGAATGCACAGATCAGAAAGAAGTTTCACAGAATGATTCTGTGTAGTTTATATTTGGAGACATTCCTTTTTCCACTATTACCCTCTTAGCGCTCCGAATGTCCACTTGCATTTTCTACAGAAAGAGTGTTTCAGAACGGCTCAATCAAAACTAAGGTTCAACTCTTTTAGTTGAACAAACAGAACAGAAAGAAGTTTCACACAATTCTTCTGTGTAGTTTTTATTTGTAGACATTCTTTTTTCCCAATATAGGCCTCTTAACGCTCAGATTGTCCAATTGCAGTTTCTACAGAAAGAGTGTTTCAGAACGGCTCAATCAAAAGTAAGGTTCAACTCTGTTAGTTGAATGCACAGAACAGAAAGAAGTTTCATACAATGCTTCTGTGTAGTTTATATTTGAACATATTCTTTTTTCCACTATTACCCACTTAGCGCTACGAATGTCCAGTTGCATTTTCTACAGACAGAGTGTTTCAAAACTGCTCAATCAAAAGTATGGTTTTACTCTGTTAGCTGTATGCTCAGATCAGAAAGAAGTTTCACAGAATGCTTCTGTGTAGTTTATATTTGAATATATTCCTTTTTCCACTACTACGCTCTTAGCGCTCCAAATGTCCAGTTGCATTTTCAACAGAAAGAGTGTTGAGATCTGCTCAATCAAAAGTATGGTTTAACTCTGTTAGCTGAATGCACAGATCAGAAAGAAGTTTCACCGAATGATTCTGTGTAGTTTATAATTGAAGACATTCCTTTTTCCACTATTACCATCTTAGCGCTCCGAATCTCCACTTGCATTTTCTACAAAAAGAGTGTTTCATAACTGCTCAATCAAAAATATGTTTTATCTCTGTTAACTGAATTTACAGATCAGAAATAAGTTTCACAGAATGCATCTGTTTAGTTTTTATTTGAGGATATTCTTTTTCCCAATGTAGGCCTCTTAGCGCTTAGCATGTCCAATTGCAGTTTCTACAGAAAGAGTGTTTCAGAACGGCTCAATCAAAAGTAAGGTTCAACTCTGTTAGTTGAATGCACAGAACAGAAAGAATTTTCACAGAATGCTACTGTGTAGTTTATATTTGAATATATTCCTTTTTCCACTATTACCCTCTTAGCGCTCCGAATGTCCACTTGCATTTTCTACAGAAAGAGTGTTCAGAACTGCGCAATCAAAAGTATGGTTTAACTCTGTTAGCTTAATGAACATATCCGAAATAAGTTTCACACAATGCTTCTGTGTAGTTTTTATTTGAAGATATTATTTTTCCCAATATATTCCTCTTAGCGCTCAGAATGTCCAATTGCAGTTTCTTCAGAAAGAGTGTTTCAGATAGGCTCAATCAAAAGTAAGGTTCAAATCTGTTTGTTGAATGCACAGAACAGAAAGAAGTTTCATACAATGCTTCTGTGTAGTTTATATTTGAACATATTCTTTTTTCCACTATTACCCACTTAGCGCTACGAATGTCCAGTTGCATTTTCTACAGACAGAGTGTTTCAAAACTGCGCAATCAAAAGTATGGTTTAACTCTGTTAGCTGAATGCTAAGATCAGAAAGAAGTTTCACAGAATGCTTCTGTGTAGTTTATATTTGAATATATTCCTTTTTCCACTACTACTCTCTTAGCGCTCCAAATGTACAGTTGCATTTTCTACAGAAAGAGTGTTCAGATCTGCTCAATCAAAAGTATGGTTTAACTCTGTTAGCTGAATGCACAGATCAGAAAGAAGTTTCACAGAATGATTCTGTGTAGTTTATATTTGGAGACATTCCTTTTTCCACTATTACCCTCTTAGCGCTCCGAATGTCCACTTGCATTTTCTACAGAAAGAGTGTTTCAGAACGGGTCAATCAAAACTAAGGTTCAACACTTTTAGTTGAACAAACAGAACAGAAAGAAGTTTCACACAATTCTTCTGTGTAGTTTTTATTTGTAGACATTCTTTTTTCCCAATATAGGCCTCTTAACGCTCAGATTGTCCAATTGCAGTTTCTACAGAAAGAGTGTTTCAGAACGGCTCAATCAAAAGTAAGGTTCAACTCTGTTAGTTGAATGCACAGAACAGAAACAATTTTCACAGAATGCTACTGTGTAGTTTATATTTGAATATATTCCTTTTTCCACTATTACCCTCTTAGAGCTCCGAATGTCCACTTGCATTTTCTACAGAAAGAGTGTTCAGAACTGCGCAATCAAAAGTATGGTTTAACTCTGTTAGCTTTATGAACATATCAGAAATAAGTTTCACACAATGCTTCTGTGTAGTTTTTATTTGAAGATATTATTTTTCCCAATATAGGCCTCTTAGCGCTCAGAATGTCCAATTGCAGTTTCTACAGAAAGAGTGTTTCAGAAAGGCTCAATCAAAAGTAAGGTTCAACTCTGTTAGTTGAATGCACAGAACAGAAAGAAGTTTCATACAATGCTTCTGTGTAGTTTATATTTGAAAATATTCTTTTTTCCACTATTACCCACTTAGCGCTACGAATGTCCAGTTGCATTTTCTACAGACAGAGTGTTTCAAAACTGCTCAATCATAAGTATGGTTTAACTCAGTTTGCTGAATGCTCAGATCAGAAAGAAGTTTCACAGAATGCTTCTGTGTAGTTTATATTTGAATATATTCCTTTTTCCACTACTACTCTCTTAGCGCTCCAAATGTCCAGTTGCATTTTCTACAGAAAGAGTGTTCAGATCTGCTCAATGAAAAGTATGATTTAACTCTGTTAGCTGAATGCACAGATCAGAAAGAAGTTTCACAGAATGATTCTGTGTAGTTTATATTTGGAGACATTCCTTTTTCCACTATTAACCTCTTAGCGCTCCGAATCTCCACTTGCATTTTCTAGAGAAAGAGTGTTTCAGAACGGCTCAATCAAAACTAAGGTTCAACTCTTTTAGTTGAACAAACAGAACAGAAAGAAGTTTCACACAATTCTTCTGTGTTGTTTTTATTTGTAGACATTCTTTTTCCCAATATAGGCCTCTTAGCGCTCAGAATGTCCAATTGCAGTTTCTACAGAAAGAGTGTTTCAGAACGGCTCAATCAAAAGGAAGGTTCAACTCTGATACTTGAATGCACAGAACAGAAAGAAGTTTCATACAATGCTTCTGTGTAGTTTATATTTGAACATATTCTTTTTTCCACTATTACCCACTTAGCGCTACGAATGTCCAGTTGCATTTTCTACAGACAGAGTGTTTCAAAACTGCTCAATCAAAAGTATGGTTTAACTCTGTTAGCTGAATGCTCAGATCAGAAAGAAGTTTCACAGAATGCTTCTGTGTAGTTTATATTTGAATATATTCCTATTTCCACTACTACTCTCTTAGCGCTCCAAATGTCCAGTTGCATTTTCTACAGAAAGAGTGTTCAGATCTGCTCAATCAAAAGTATGGTTTAACTCTGTTAGCTGAATGCACAGATCAGAAAGAAGTTTCACAGAATGATTCTGTGTAGTTTATATTTGGAGACCTTCCTTTTTCCACTATTACCCTCTTAGCGCTCCGAATCTCCACTTGCATTTTCTACATAAAGAGTGTTTCATAACTGCTCAATCAAAAATATGTTTTATCTCTGTTAACTGAATTTACAGATCAGAAATAAGTTTCACAGAATGCATCTGTTTAGTTTTTATTTGAGGATATTCTTTTTCCCAATGTAGGCCTCTTAGCGCTTAGCATGTCCAATTGCAGTTTCTACAGAAAGAGTGTTTCAGAACGGCTCAATCAAAAGTAAGGTTCAACTCTGTTAGTTGAATGCACAGAACAGAAAGAATTTTCACAGAATGCTACTGTGTAGTTTATATTTGAATATATTCCTTTTTCCACTATTACCCTCTTAGCGCTCCGAATGTCCACTTGCATTTTCTACAGAAAGAGTGTTCAGAACTGCGCAATCAAAAGTATGGTTTAACTCTGTTAGCTTAATGAACATATCCGAAATAAGTTTCACACAATGCTTCTGTGTAGTTTTTATTTGAAGATATTATTTTTCCCAATATATTCCTCTTAGCGCTCAGAATGTCCAATTGCAGTTTCTTCAGAAAGAGTGTTTCAGATAGGCTCAATCAAAAGTAAGGTTCAAATCTGTTTGTTGAATGCACAGAACAGAAAGAAGTTTCATACAATGCTTCTGTGTAGTTTATATTTGAACATATTCTTTTTTCCACTATTACCCACTTAGCGCTACGAATGTCCAGTTGCATTTTCTACAGACAGAGTGTTTCAAAACTGCGCAATCAAAAGTATGGTTTAACTCTGTTAGCTGAATGCTAAGATCAGAAAGAAGTTTCACAGAATGCTTCTGTGTAGTTTATATTTGAATATATTCCTTTTTCCACTACTACTCTCTTAGCGCTCCAAATGTACAGTTGCATTTTCTACAGAAAGAGTGTTCAGATCTGCTCAATCAAAAGTATGGTTTAACTCTGTTAGCTGAATGCACAGATCAGAAAGAAGTTTCACAGAATGATTCTGTGTAGTTTATATTTGGAGACATTCCTTTTTCCACTATTACCCTCTTAGCGCTCCGAATGTCCACTTGCATTTTCTACAGAAAGAGTGTTTCAGAACGGCTCAATCAAAACTAAGGTTCAACTCTTTTAGTTGAACAAACAGAACAGAAAGAAGTTTCACACAATTCTTCTGTGTAGTTTTTATTTGTAGACATTCTTTTTTCCCAATATAGGCCTCTTAACGCTCAGATTGTCCAATTGCAGTTTCTACAGAAAGAGTGTTTCAGAACGGCTCAATCAAAAGTAAGGTTCAACTCTGTTAGTTGAATGCACAGAACAGAAAGAAGTTTCATACAATGCTTCTGTGTAGTTTATATTTGAACATATTCTTTTTTCCACTATTACCCACTTAGCGCTACGAATGTCCAGTTGCATTTTCTACAGACAGAGTGTTTCAAAACTGCTCAATCAAAAGTATGGTTTTACTCTGTTAGCTGTATGCTCAGATCAGAAAGAAGTTTCACAGAATGCTTCTGTGTAGTTTATATTTGAATATATTCCTTTTTCCACTACTACGCTCTTAGCGCTCCAAATGTCCAGTTGCATTTTCAACAGAAAGAGTGTTGAGATCTGCTCAATCAAAAGTATGGTTTAACTCTGTTAGCTGAATGCACAGATCAGAAAGAAGTTTCACCGAATGATTCTGTGTAGTTTATAATTGAAGACATTCCTTTTTCCACTATTACCATCTTAGCGCTCCGAATCTCCACTTGCATTTTCTACAAAAAGAGTGTTTCATAACTGCTCAATCAAAAATATGTTTTATCTCTGTTAACTGAATTTACAGATCAGAAATAAGTTTCACAGAATGCATCTGTTTAGTTTTTATTTGAGGATATTCTTTTTCCCAATGTAGGCCTCTTAGCGCTTAGCATGTCCAATTGCAGTTTCTACAGAAAGAGTGTTTCAGAACGGCTCAATCAAAAGTAAGGTTCAACTCTGTTAGTTGAATGCACAGAACAGAAAGAATTTTCACAGAATGCTACTGTGTAGTTTATATTTGAATATATTCCTTTTTCCACTATTACCCTCTTAGCGCTCCGAATGTCCACTTGCATTTTCTACAGAAAGAGTGTTCAGAACTGCGCAATCAAAAGTATGGTTTAACTCTGTTAGCTTAATGAACATATCCGAAATAAGTTTCACACAATGCTTCTGTGTAGTTTTTATTTGAAGATATTATTTTTCCCAATATATTCCTCTTAGCGCTCAGAATGTCCAATTGCAGTTTCTTCAGAAAGAGTGTTTCAGATAGGCTCAATCAAAAGTAAGGTTCAAATCTGTTTGTTGAATGCACAGAACAGAAAGAAGTTTCATACAATGCTTCTGTGTAGTTTATATTTGAACATATTCTTTTTTCCACTATTACCCACTTAGCGCTACGAATGTCCAGTTGCATTTTCTACAGACAGAGTGTTTCAAAACTGCGCAATCAAAAGTATGGTTTAACTCTGTTAGCTGAATGCTAAGATCAGAAAGAAGTTTCACAGAATGCTTCTGTGTAGTTTATATTTGAATATATTCCTTTTTCCACTACTACTCTCTTAGCGCTCCAAATGTACAGTTGCATTTTCTACAGAAAGAGTGTTCAGATCTGCTCAATCAAAAGTATGGTTTAACTCTGTTAGCTGAATGCACAGATCAGAAAGAAGTTTCACAGAATGATTCTGTGTAGTTTATATTTGGAGACATTCCTTTTTCCACTATTACCCTCTTAGCGCTCCGAATGTCCACTTGCATTTTCTACAGAAAGAGTGTTTCAGAACGGGTCAATCAAAACTAAGGTTCAACACTTTTAGTTGAACAAACAGAACAGAAAGAAGTTTCACACAATTCTTCTGTGTAGTTTTTATTTGTAGACATTCTTTTTTCCCAATATAGGCCTCTTAACGCTCAGATTGTCCAATTGCAGTTTCTACAGAAAGAGTGTTTCAGAACGGCTCAATCAAAAGTAAGGTTCAACTCTGTTAGTTGAATGCACAGAACAGAAACAATTTTCACAGAATGCTACTGTGTAGTTTATATTTGAATATATTCCTTTTTCCACTATTACCCTCTTAGAGCTCCGAATGTCCACTTGCATTTTCTACAGAAAGAGTGTTCAGAACTGCGCAATCAAAAGTATGGTTTAACTCTGTTAGCTTTATGAACATATCAGAAATAAGTTTCACACAATGCTTCTGTGTAGTTTTTATTTGAAGATATTATTTTTCCCAATATAGGCCTCTTAGCGCTCAGAATGTCCAATTGCAGTTTCTACAGAAAGAGTGTTTCAGAAAGGCTCAATCAAAAGTAAGGTTCAACTCTGTTAGTTGAATGCACAGAACAGAAAGAAGTTTCATACAATGCTTCTGTGTAGTTTATATTTGAAAATATTCTTTTTTCCACTATTACCCACTTAGCGCTACGAATGTCCAGTTGCATTTTCTACAGACAGAGTGTTTCAAAACTGCTCAATCATAAGTATGGTTTAACTCAGTTTGCTGAATGCTCAGATCAGAAAGAAGTTTCACAGAATGCTTCTGTGTAGTTTATATTTGAATATATTCCTTTTTCCACTACTACTCTCTTAGCGCTCCAAATGTCCAGTTGCATTTTCTACAGAAAGAGTGTTCAGATCTGCTCAATGAAAAGTATGATTTAACTCTGTTAGCTGAATGCACAGATCAGAAAGAAGTTTCACAGAATGATTCTGTGTAGTTTATATTTGGAGACATTCCTTTTTCCACTATTAACCTCTTAGCGCTCCGAATCTCCACTTGCATTTTCTAGAGAAAGAGTGTTTCAGAACGGCTCAATCAAAACTAAGGTTCAACTCTTTTAGTTGAACAAACAGAACAGAAAGAAGTTTCACACAATTCTTCTGTGTTGTTTTTATTTGTAGACATTCTTTTTCCCAATATAGGCCTCTTAGCGCTCAGAATGTCCAATTGCAGTTTCTACAGAAAGAGTGTTTCAGAACGGCTCAATCAAAAGGAAGGTTCAACTCTGATACTTGAATGCACAGAACAGAAAGAAGTTTCATACAATGCTTCTGTGTAGTTTATATTTGAACATATTCTTTTTTCCACTATTACCCACTTAGCGCTACGAATGTCCAGTTGCATTTTCTACAGACAGAGTGTTTCAAAACTGCTCAATCAAAAGTATGGTTTAACTCTGTTAGCTGAATGCTCAGATCAGAAAGAAGTTTCACAGAATGCTTCTGTGTAGTTTATATTTGAATATATTCCTATTTCCACTACTACTCTCTTAGCGCTCCAAATGTCCAGTTGCATTTTCTACAGAAAGAGTGTTCAGATCTGCTCAATCAAAAGTATGGTTTAACTCTGTTAGCTGAATGCACAGATCAGAAAGAAGTTTCACAGAATGATTCTGTGTAGTTTATATTTGGAGACCTTCCTTTTTCCACTATTACCCTCTTAGCGCTCCGAATCTCCACTTGCATTTTCTACATAAAGAGTGTTTCATAACTGCTCAATCAAAAATATGTTTTATCTCTGTTAACTGAATTTACAGATCAGAAATAAGTTTCACAGAATGCATCTGTTTAGTTTTTATTTGAGGATATTCTTTTTCCCAATGTAGGCCTCTTAGCGCTTAGCATGTCCAATTGCAGTTTCTACAGAAAGAGTGTTTCAGAACGGCTCAATCAAAAGTAAGGTTCAACTCTGTTAGTTGAATGCACAGAACAGAAAGAATTTTCACAGAATGCTACTGTGTAGTTTATATTTGAATATATTCCTTTTTCCACTATTACCCTCTTAGCGCTCCGAATGTCCACTTGCATTTTCTACAGAAAGAGTGTTCAGAACTGCGCAATCAAAAGTATGGTTTAACTCTGTTAGCTTAATGAACATATCCGAAATAAGTTTCACACAATGCTTCTGTGTAGTTTTTATTTGAAGATATTATTTTTCCCAATATATTCCTCTTAGCGCTCAGAATGTCCAATTGCAGTTTCTTCAGAAAGAGTGTTTCAGATAGGCTCAATCAAAAGTAAGGTTCAAATCTGTTTGTTGAATGCACAGAACAGAAAGAAGTTTCATACAATGCTTCTGTGTAGTTTATATTTGAACATATTCTTTTTTCCACTATTACCCACTTAGCGCTACGAATGTCCAGTTGCATTTTCTACAGACAGAGTGTTTCAAAACTGCGCAATCAAAAGTATGGTTTAACTCTGTTAGCTGAATGCTAAGATCAGAAAGAAGTTTCACAGAATGCTTCTGTGTAGTTTATATTTGAATATATTCCTTTTTCCACTACTACTCTCTTAGCGCTCCAAATGTACAGTTGCATTTTCTACAGAAAGAGTGTTCAGATCTGCTCAATCAAAAGTATGGTTTAACTCTGTTAGCTGAATGCACAGATCAGAAAGAAGTTTCACAGAATGATTCTGTGTAGTTTATATTTGGAGACATTCCTTTTTCCACTATTACCCTCTTAGCGCTCCGAATGTCCACTTGCATTTTCTACAGAAAGAGTGTTTCAGAACGGGTCAATCAAAACTAAGGTTCAACACTTTTAGTTGAACAAACAGAACAGAAAGAAGTTTCACACAATTCTTCTGTGTAGTTTTTATTTGTAGACATTCTTTTTTCCCAATATAGGCCTCTTAACGCTCAGATTGTCCAATTGCAGTTTCTACAGAAAGAGTGTTTCAGAACGGCTCAATCAAAAGTAAGGTTCAACTCTGTTAGTTGAATGCACAGAACAGAAACAATTTTCACAGAATGCTACTGTGTAGTTTATATTTGAATATATTCCTTTTTCCACTATTACCCTCTTAGAGCTCCGAATGTCCACTTGCATTTTCTACAGAAAGAGTGTTCAGAACTGCGCAATCAAAAGTATGGTTTAACTCTGTTAGCTTTATGAACATATCAGAAATAAGTTTCACACAATGCTTCTGTGTAGTTTTTATTTGAAGATATTATTTTTCCCAATATAGGCCTCTTAGCGCTCAGAATGTCCAATTGCAGTTTCTACAGAAAGAGTGTTTCAGAAAGGCTCAATCAAAAGTAAGGTTCAACTCTGTTAGTTGAATGCACAGAACAGAAAGAAGTTTCATACAATGCTTCTGTGTAGTTTATATTTGAAAATATTCTTTTTTCCACTATTACCCACTTAGCGCTACGAATGTCCAGTTGCATTTTCTACAGACAGAGTGTTTCAAAACTGCTCAATCATAAGTATGGTTTAACTCAGTTTGCTGAATGCTCAGATCAGAAAGAAGTTTCACAGAATGCTTCTGTGTAGTTTATATTTGAATATATTCCTTTTTCCACTACTACTCTCTTAGCGCTCCAAATGTCCAGTTGCATTTTCTACAGAAAGAGTGTTCAGATCTGCTCAATGAAAAGTATGATTTAACTCTGTTAGCTGAATGCACAGATCAGAAAGAAGTTTCACAGAATGATTCTGTGTAGTTTATATTTGGAGACCTTCCTTTTTCCACTATTACCCTCTTAGCGCTTCGAATCTCCACTTGCATTTTCTACATAAAGAGTGTTTCAGAACGGCTCAATCAAAACTAAGGTTCAACTCTTTTAGTTGAACAAACAGAACAGAAAGAAGTTTCACACAATTCTTCTGTGTAGTTTTTATTTGTAGACATTCTTTTTCCCAATATAGGCCTCTTAGCGCTCAGAATGTCCAATTGCAGTTTCTACAGAAAGAGTGTTTCAGAACGGCTCAATCAAAAGTAAGGTTCAACTCTGTTAGTTGAATGCACAGAACAGAAAGAAGTTTCATACAATGCTTCTGTGTAGTTTATATTTGAACATATTTTTTTCCACTATTACTCACTTAGCGCTACGAATGTCCAGTTGCATTTCCTACAGACAGAGTGTTTCAAAACTGCTCAATCAAAAGTATGGTTTAACTCTGTTAGCTGAATGCTCAGATCAGAAAGAAGTTTCACAGAATGCTTCTGTGTAGTTTATATTTGAATATATTCCTTTTTCCACTACTACTCTCTTAGCGCTCCAAATGTCCAGTTACATTTTCTACAGGAAGAGTGTTCAG
This sequence comes from Symphalangus syndactylus, assembly GCF_028878055.3. Lineage (NCBI taxonomy): Eukaryota > Metazoa > Chordata > Mammalia > Primates > Hylobatidae > Symphalangus > Symphalangus syndactylus. Next base: position 5,974,575 of record NC_072448.2, read on the forward strand.
ATATACTCAATCAAAAGTATGGTTTAACTCTGTTAGCTGAATGCACAGATCAGAAAGAAGTTTCACCGAATGATTCTGTGTAGTTTATATTTGAAGACATTACTTTTTCCACTATTACCCTCTTAGCGCTCCGAATCTCCACTTGCATTTTCTACAAAAAGAGTGTTTCATAACTGCTCAATCAAAAATATGTTTTATCTCTGTTAACTGAAATTACAGATCAGAAATAAGTTTCACAGAATGCATCTGTGTAGTTTTTATTTGAAGATGTTCTTTTTCCCAATGTAGGCCTCTTAGCGCTTAGCATGTCCAATTGCAGTTTCTACAGAAAGAGTGTTTCAGAACGGCTCAATCAAAAGTAAGGTTCAACTCTGTTAGTTGAATGCACAGAACAGAAAGAATTTTCACAGAATGCTACTGTGCAGTTTATATTTGAATATATTCCTTTTTCCACTATTACCCTCTTAGCGCTCCGAATGTCCACTTGCATTTTCTACAGAAAGAGTGTTCAGAACTGTGCAATCAAAAGTATGGTTTAACTCTGTTAGCTTAATGAACATATCCGAAATAAGTTTCACACAATGCTTCTGTGTAGTTTTTATTTGAAGATATTATTTTTCCCAATATATGCCTCTTAGCGCTCAGAATGTCCAATTGCAGTTTCTTCAGAAAGAGTGTTTCAGAAAGGCTCAATCAAAAGTAAGGTTCAAATCTGTTTGTTGGATGCACAGAACAGAAAGAAGTTTCATACAATGCTTCTGTGTAGTTTATATTTGAACATATTCTTTTTTCCACTATTACCCACTTAGCGCTACGAATGTCCAGTTGCATTTTCTACAGACAGAGTGTTTAAAAACTGCGCAATCAAAAGTATGGTTTAACTCTGTTAGCTGAATGCTAAGATCAGAAAGAAGTTTCACAGAATGCTTCTGTGTAGTTTATATTTGAATATATTCCTTTTTCCACTACTACTCTCTTAGCGCTCCAAATGTCCAGTTGCATTTTCTACAGAAAGAGTGTTCAGATCTGCTCAATCAAAAGTATGGTTTAACTCTGTTAGCTGAATGCACAGATCAGAAAGAAGTTTCACAGAATGATTCTGTGTAGTTTATATTTGGAGACATTCCTTTTTCCACTATTACCCTCTTAGCGCTCCGAATGTCCACTTGCATTTTCTACAGAAAGAGTGTTTCAGAACGGCTCAATCAAAACTAAGGTTCAACTCTTTTAGTTGAACAAACAGAACAGAAAGAAGTTTCACACAATTCTTCTGTGTAGTTTTTATTTGTAGACATTCTTTTTTCCCAATATAGGCCTCTTAACGCTCAGATTGTCCAATTGCAGTTTCTACAGAAAGAGTGTTTCAGAACGGCTCAATCAAAAGTAAGGTTCAACTCTGTTAGTTGAATGCACAGAACAGAAAGAAGTTTCATACAATGCTTCTGTGTAGTTTATATTTGAACATATTCTTTTTTCCACTATTACCCACTTAGCGCTACGAATGTCCAGTTGCATTTTCTACAGACAGAGTGTTTCAAAACTGCTCAATCAAAAGTATGGTTTTACTCTGTTAGCTGTATGCTCAGATCAGAAAGAAGTTTCACAGAATGCTTCTGTGTAGTTTATATTTGAATATATTCCTTTTTCCACTACTACGCTCTTAGCGCTCCAAATGTCCAGTTGCATTTTCAACAGAAAGAGTGTTGAGATCTGCTCAATCAAAAGTATGGTTTAACTCTGTTAGCTGAATGCACAGATCAGAAAGAAGTTTCACCGAATGATTCTGTGTAGTTTATAATTGAAGACATTCCTTTTTCCACTATTACCATCTTAGCGCTCCGAATCTCCACTTGCATTTTCTACAAAAAGAGTGTTTCATAACTGCTCAATCAAAAATATGTTTTATCTCTGTTAACTGAATTTACAGATCAGAAATAAGTTTCACAGAATGCATCTGTTTAGTTTTTATTTGAGGATATTCTTTTTCCCAATGTAGGCCTCTTAGCGCTTAGCATGTCCAATTGCAGTTTCTACAGAAAGAGTGTTTCAGAACGGCTCAATCAAAAGTAAGGTTCAACTCTGTTAGTTGAATGCACAGAACAGAAAGAATTTTCACAGAATGCTACTGTGTAGTTTATATTTGAATATATTCCTTTTTCCACTATTACCCTCTTAGCGCTCCGAATGTCCACTTGCATTTTCTACAGAAAGAGTGTTCAGAACTGCGCAATCAAAAGTATGGTTTAACTCTGTTAGCTTAATGAACATATCCGAAATAAGTTTCACACAATGCTTCTGTGTAGTTTTTATTTGAAGATATTATTTTTCCCAATATATTCCTCTTAGCGCTCAGAATGTCCAATTGCAGTTTCTTCAGAAAGAGTGTTTCAGATAGGCTCAATCAAAAGTAAGGTTCAAATCTGTTTGTTGAATGCACAGAACAGAAAGAAGTTTCATACAATGCTTCTGTGTAGTTTATATTTGAACATATTCTTTTTTCCACTATTACCCACTTAGCGCTACGAATGTCCAGTTGCATTTTCTACAGACAGAGTGTTTCAAAACTGCGCAATCAAAAGTATGGTTTAACTCTGTTAGCTGAATGCTAAGATCAGAAAGAAGTTTCACAGAATGCTTCTTTGTAGTTTATATTTGAATATATTCCTTTTTCCACTACTACTCTCTTAGCGCTCCAAATGTACAGTTGCATTTTCTACAGAAAGAGTGTTCAGATCTGCTCAATCAAAAGTATGGTTTAACTCTGTTAGCTGAATGCACAGATCAGAAAGAAGTTTCACAGAATGATTCTGTGTAGTTTATATTTGGAGACATTCCTTTTTCCACTATTACCCTCTTAGCGCTCCGAATGTCCACTTGCATTTTCTACAGAAAGAGAGTTTCAGAACGGGTCAATCAAAACTAAGGTTCAACACTTTTAGTTGAACAAACAGAACAGAAAGAAGTTTCACACAATTCTTCTGTGTAGTTTTTATTTGTAGACATTCTTTTTTCCCAATATAGGCCTCTTAACGCTCAGATTGTCCAATTGCAGTTTCTACAGAAAGAGTGTTTCAGAACGGCTCAATCAAAAGTAAGGTTCAACTCTGTTAGTTGAATGCACAGAACAGAAAGAAGTTTCATACAATGCTTCTGTGTAGTTTATATTTGAACATATTCTTTTTTCCACTATTACCCACTTAGCGCTACGAATGTCCAGTTGCATTTTCTACAGACAGAGTGTTTCAAAACTGCTCAATCAAAAGTATGGTTTTACTCTGTTAGCTGTATGCTCAGATCAGAAAGAAGTTTCACAGAATGCTTCTGTGTAGTTTATATTTGAATATATTCCTTTTTCCACTACTACGCTCTTAGCGCTCCAAATGTCCAGTTGCATTTTCAACAGAAAGAGTGTTGAGATCTGCTCAATCAAAAGTATGGTTTAACTCTGTTAGCTGAATGCACAGATCAGAAAGAAGTTTCACCGAATGATTCTGTGTAGTTTATAATTGAAGACATTCCTTTTTCCACTATTACCCTCTTAGCGCTCCGAATCTCCACTTGCATTTTCTACAAAAAGAGTGTTTCATAACTGCTCAATCAAAAATATGTTTTATCTCTGTTAACTGAATTTACAGATCAGAAATAAGTTTCACAGAATGCATCTGTTTAGTTTTTATTTGAAGATATTCTTTTTCCCAATGTAGGCCTCTTAGCGCTTAGCATGTCCAATTGCAGTTTCTACAGAAAGAGTGTTTCAGAACGGCTCAATCAAAAGTAAGGTTCAACTCTGTTAGTTGAATGCACAGAACAGAAAGAATTTTCACAGAATGCTACTGTGTAGTTTATATTTGAATATATTCCTTTTTCCCTATTACCCTCTTAGCGCTCCGAATGTCCACTTGCATTTTCTACAGAAAGAGTGTTCAGAACTGCGCAATCAAAAGTATGGTTTAACTCTGTTAGCTTAATGAACATATCAGAAATAAGTTTCAAACAATGCTTCTGTGGAGTTTTTATTTGAAGATATTATTTTTCCCAATATAGGCCTCTTAGCGCTCAGAATGTCCAATTGCAGTTTCTACAGAGAGAGTGTTTCAGAAAGGCTCAATCAAAAGTAAGGTTCAACTCTGTTAGTTGAATGCACAGAACAGAAAGAAGTTTCATACAATGCTTCTGTGTAGTTTATATTTGAACATATTTTTTTTCCACTATTACCCCCTTAGCGCTACGAATGTCCAGTTCCATTTTCTACAGACACAGTGTTTCAAAACTGCTCAATCAAAAATATGGTTTAACTCTGTTAGCTGAATGCTCAGATCAGAAAGAAGTTTCACAGAATGCTTCTGTGTAGTTTATATTTGAATATATTCCTTTTTCCACTACTACTCTCTTAGCGCTCCAAATGTCCAGTTGCATTTTCTACAGAAAGAGTGTTCAGATCTGCTCAATCAAAAGTATGGTTTAACTCTGTTAGCTGAATGCACAAATCAGAAAGAAGTTTCACAGAATGATTCTGTGTAGTTTATATTTGGAGACATTCCTTTTTCCACTATTACCCTCTTAGCGCTCCGAATCTCCACTTGCATTTTCTACAGAAAGAGTGTTTCAGAACGGCTCAATCAAAACTAAGGTTCAACTCTTTTAGTTGAACAAACAGAACAGAAAGTAGTTTCACACAATTCTTCTGTGTAGTTTTTATTTGTAGACATTCTTTTTCCCAATATAGGCCTCTTAGCGCTCAGAATGTCCAATTGCAGTTTCTACAGAAAGAGTGTTTCAGAACGGCTCAATCAAAAGTAAGGTTCAACTCTGTTAGTTGAATGCACAGAACAGAAAGAAGTTTCATACAATGCTTCTGTGTAGTTTATATTTGAACATATTCTTTTTTCCACTATTACCCACTTAGCGCTACGAATGTCCAGTTGCATTTTCTACAGACAGAGTGTTTCAAAACTGCTCAATCAAAAGTGTGATTTAACTCTGTTAGCTGTATGCTCAGATCAGAAAGAAGTTTCACAGAATGCTTCTGTGTAGTTTATATTTGAATATATTCCTTATTCCACTAATACGCTCTTAGCGCTCCAAATGTCCAGTTGCATTTTCAACAGAAAGAGTGTTCAGATGTGCTCAATCAAAAGTATGGTTTAACTCTGTTAGCTGAATGCACAGATCAGAAATAAGTTTCACCGAATGATTCTGTGTAGTTTATATTTGAAGACATTCCTTTTTCCACTATTACCCTCTTAGCGCTCCGAATCTCCACTTGCATTTTCTACAAAAAGAGTGTTTCATAACTGCTCAATCAAAAATATGTTTTATCTCTGTTAACTGAATTTACAGATCAGAAATAAGTTGCACAGAATGCATCTGTGTAGTTTTTATTTGAAGATATTCTTTTTCCCAATGTAGGCCTCTTAGCGCTTAGCATGTCCAATTGGAGTTTCTACAGATAGAGTGTTTCAGAACGGCTCAATCAAAAGTAAGGTTCAACTCTGTTAGTTGAATGCACAGAAGAGAAAGAATTTTCACAGAATGCTACTGTGTAGTTTATATTTGAATATATCCCTTTTTCCACTATTACCCTCCTAGCGCTCCGAATGTCCACTTGCATTTTCTACAGAAAGAGTGTTCAGAACTGCGCAATCAAAAGTATGGTTTAACTCTGTTAGCTTAATGAACATATCCGAAATAAGTTTCACACAATGCTTCTGTGTAGTTTTTATTTGAAGATATTATTTTTCCCAATATATTCCTCTTAGCGCTCAGAATGTCCAATTGCAGTTTCTTCAGAAAGAGTGTTTCAGATAGGCTCAATCAAAAGTAAGGTTCAAATCTGTTTGTTGAATGCACAGAACAGAAAGAAGTTTCATACAATGCTTCTGTGTAGTTTATATTTGAACATATTCTTTTTTCCACTATTACCCACTTAGCGCTACGAATGTCCAGTTGCATTTTCTACAGACAGAGTGTTTCAAAACTGCGCAATCAAAAGTATGGTTTAACTCTGTTAGCTGAATGCTAAGATCAGAAAGAAGTTTCACAGAATGCTTCTGTGTAGTTTATATTTGAATATATTCCTTTTTCCACTACTACTCTCTTAGCGCTCCAAATGTCCAGTTGCATTTTCTACAGAAAGAGTGTTCAGATCTGCTCAATCAAAAGTATGGTTTAACTCTGTTAGCTGAATGCACAGATCAGAAAGAAGTTTCACAGAATGATTCTGTGTAGTTTATATTTGGAGACATTCCTTTTTCCACTATTACCCTCTTAGCGCTCCGAATGTCCACTTGCATTTTCTACAGAAAGAGTGTTTCAGAACGGGTCAATCAAAACTAAGGTTCAACACTTTTAGTTGAACAAACAGAACAGAAAGAAGTTTCACACAATTCTTCTGTGTAGTTTTTATTTGTAGACATTCTTTTTTCCCAATATAGGCCTCTTAACGCTCAGATTGTCCAATTGCAGTTTCTACAGAAAGAGTGTTTCAGAACGGCTCAATCAAAAGTAAGGTTCAACTCTGTTAGTTGAATGCACAGAACAGAAAGAAGTTTCATACAATGCTTCTGTGTAGTTTATATTTGAACATATTCTTTTTTCCACTATTACCCACTTAGCGCTACGAATGTCCAGTTGCATTTTCTACAGACAGAGTGTTTCAAAACTGCTCAATCAAAAGTATGGTTTTACTCTGTTAGCTGTATGCTCAGATCAGAAAGAAGTTTCACAGAATGCTTCTGTGTAGTTTATATTTGAATATATTCCTTTTTCCACTACTACGCTCTTAGCGCTCCAAATGTCCAGTTGCATTTTCAACAGAAAGAGTGTTGAGATCTGCTCAATCAAAAGTATGGTTTAACTCTGTTAGCTGAATGCACAGATCAGAAAGAAGTTTCACCGAATGATTCTGTGTAGTTTATAATTGAAGACATTCCTTTTTCCACTATTACCCTCTTAGCGCTCCGAATCTCCACTTGCATTTTCTACAAAAAGAGTGTTTCATAACTGCTCAATCAAAAATATGTTTTATCTCTGTTAACTGAATTTACAGATCAGAAATAAGTTTCACAGAATGCATCTGTTTAGTTTTTATTTGAAGATATTCTTTTTCCCAATGTAGGCCTCTTAGCGCTTAGCATGTCCAATTGCAGTTTCTACAGAAAGAGTGTTTCAGAACGGCTCAATCAAAAGTAAGGTTCAACTCTGTTAGTTGAATGCACAGAACAGAAAGAATTTTCACAGAATGCTACTGTGTAGTTTATATTTGAATATATTCCTTTTTCCCTATTACCCTCTTAGCGCTCCGAATGTCCACTTGCATTTTCTACAGAAAGAGTGTTCAGAACTGCGCAATCAAAAGTATGGTTTAACTCTGTTAGCTTAATGAACATATCAGAAATAAGTTTCAAACAATGCTTCTGTGGAGTTTTTATTTGAAGATATTATTTTTCCCAATATAGGCCTCTTAGCGCTCAGAATGTCCAATTGCAGTTTCTACAGAGAGAGTGTTTCAGAAAGGCTCAATCAAAAGTAAGGTTCAACTCTGTTAGTTGAATGCACAGAACAGAAAGAAGTTTCATACAATGCTTCTGTGTAGTTTATATTTGAACATATTTTTTTTCCACTATTACCCCCTTAGCGCTACGAATGTCCAGTTCCATTTTCTACAGACACAGTGTTTCAAAACTGCTCAATCAAAAATATGGTTTAACTCTGTTAGCTGAATGCTCAGATCAGAAAGAAGTTTCACAGAATGCTTCTGTGTAGTTTATATTTGAATATATTCCTTTTTCCACTACTACTCTCTTAGCGCTCCAAATGTCCAGTTGCATTTTCTACAGAAAGAGTGTTCAGATCTGCTCAATCAAAAGTATGGTTTAACTCTGTTAGCTGAATGCACAAATCAGAAAGAAGTTTCACAGAATGATTCTGTGTAGTTTATATTTGGAGACATTCCTTTTTCCACTATTACCCTCTTAGCGCTCCGAATCTCCACTTGCATTTTCTACAGAAAGAGTGTTTCAGAACGGCTCAATCAAAACTAAGGTTCAACTCTTTTAGTTGAACAAACAGAACAGAAAGTAGTTTCACACAATTCTTCTGTGTAGTTTTTATTTGTAGACATTCTTTTTCCCAATATAGGCCTCTTAGCGCTCAGAATGTCCAATTGCAGTTTCTACAGAAAGAGTGTTTCAGAACGGCTCAATCAAAAGTAAGGTTCAACTCTGTTAGTTGAATGCACAGAACAGAAAGAAGTTTCATACAATGCTTCTGTGTAGTTTATATTTGAACATATTCTTTTTTCCACTATTACCCACTTAGCGCTACGAATGTCCAGTTGCATTTTCTACAGACAGAGTGTTTCAAAACTGCTCAATCAAAAGTGTGATTTAACTCTGTTAGCTGTATGCTCAGATCAGAAAGAAGTTTCACAGAATGCTTCTGTGTAGTTTATATTTGAATATATTCCTTATTCCACTAATACGCTCTTAGCGCTCCAAATGTCCAGTTGCATTTTCAACAGAAAGAGTGTTCAGATGTGCTCAATCAAAAGTATGGTTTAACTCTGTTAGCTGAATGCACAGATCAGAAATAAGTTTCACCGAATGATTCTGTGTAGTTTATATTTGAAGACATTCCTTTTTCCACTATTACCCTCTTAGCGCTCCGAATCTCCACTTGCATTTTCTACAAAAAGAGTGTTTCATAACTGCTCAATCAAAAATATGTTTTATCTCTGTTAACTGAATTTACAGATCAGAAATAAGTTGCACAGAATGCATCTGTGTAGTTTTTATTTGAAGATATTCTTTTTCCCAATGTAGGCCTCTTAGCGCTTAGCATGTCCAATTGGAGTTTCTACAGATAGAGTGTTTCAGAACGGCTCAATCAAAAGTAAGGTTCAACTCTGTTAGTTGAATGCACAGAAGAGAAAGAATTTTCACAGAATGCTACTGTGTAGTTTATATTTGAATATATCCCTTTTTCCACTATTACCCTCCTAGCGCTCCGAATGTCCACTTGCATTTTCTACAGAAAGAGTGTTCAGAACTGCGCAATCAAAAGTATGGTTTAACTCTGTTAGCTTAATGAACATATCCGAAATAAGTTTCACACAATGCTTCTGTGTAGTTTTTATTTGAAGATATTATTTTTCCCAATATATTCCTCTTAGCGCTCAGAATGTCCAATTGCAGTTTCTTCAGAAAGAGTGTTTCAGATAGGCTCAATCAAAAGTAAGGTTCAAATCTGTTTGTTGAATGCACAGAACAGAAAGAAGTTTCATACAATGCTTCTGTGTAGTTTATATTTGAACATATTCTTTTTTCCACTATTACCCACTTAGCGCTACGAATGTCCAGTTGCATTTTCTACAGACAGAGTGTTTCAAAACTGCGCAATCAAAAGTATGGTTTAACTCTGTTAGCTGAATGCTAAGATCAGAAAGAAGTTTCACAGAATGCTTCTGTGTAGTTTATATTTGAATATATTCCTTTTTCCACTACTACTCTCTTAGCGCTCCAAATGTCCAGTTGCATTTTCTACAGAAAGAGTGTTCAGATCTGCTCAATCAAAAGTATGGTTTAACTCTGTTAGCTGAATGCACAGATCAGAAAGAAGTTTCACAGAATGATTCTGTGTAGTTTATATTTGGAGACATTCCTTTTTCCACTATTACCCTCTTAGCGCTCCGAATGTCCACTTGCATTTTCTACAGAAAGAGTGTTTCAGAACGGGTCAATCAAAACTAAGGTTCAACACTTTTAGTTGAACAAACAGAACAGAAAGAAGTTTCACACAATTCTTCTGTGTAGTTTTTATTTGTAGACATTCTTTTTTCCCAATATAGGCCTCTTAACGCTCAGATTGTCCAATTGCAGTTTCTACAGAAAGAGTGTTTCAGAACGGCTCAATCAAAAGTAAGGTTCAACTCTGTTAGTTGAATGCACAGAACAGAAAGAAGTTTCATACAATGCTTCTGTGTAGTTTATATTTGAACATATTCTTTTTTCCACTATTACCCACTTAGCGCTACGAATGTCCAGTTGCATTTTCTACAGACAGAGTGTTTCAAAACTGCTCAATCAAAAGTATGGTTTTACTCTGTTAGCTGTATGCTCAGATCAGAAAGAAGTTTCACAGAATGCTTCTGTGTAGTTTATATTTGAATATATTCCTTTTTCCACTACTACGCTCTTAGCGCTCCAAATGTCCAGTTGCATTTTCAACAGAAAGAGTGTTGAGATCTGCTCAATCAAAAGTATGGTTTAACTCTGTTAGCTGAATGCACAGATCAGAAAGAAGTTTCACCGAATGATTCTGTGTAGTTTATAATTGAAGACATTCCTTTTTCCACTATTACCCTCTTAGCGCTCCGAATCTCCACTTGCATTTTCTACAAAAAGAGTGTTTCATAACTGCTCAATCAAAAATATGTTTTATCTCTGTTAACTGAATTTACAGATCAGAAATAAGTTTCACAGAATGCATCTGTTTAGTTTTTATTTGAAGATATTCTTTTTCCCAATGTAGGCCTCTTAGCGCTTAGCATGTCCAATTGCAGTTTCTACAGAAAGAGTGTTTCAGAACGGCTCAATCAAAAGTAAGGTTCAACTCTGTTAGTTGAATGCACAGAACAGAAAGAATTTTCACAGAATGCTACTGTGTAGTTTATATTTGAATATATTCCTTTTTCCCTATTACCCTCTTAGCGCTCCGAATGTCCACTTGCATTTTCTACAGAAAGAGTGTTCAGAACTGCGCAATCAAAAGTATGGTTTAACTCTGTTAGCTTAATGAACATATCAGAAATAAGTTTCAAACAATGCTTCTGTGGAGTTTTTATTTGAAGATATTATTTTTCCCAATATAGGCCTCTTAGCGCTCAGAATGTCCAATTGCAGTTTCTACAGAGAGAGTGTTTCAGAAAGGCTCAATCAAAAGTAAGGTTCAACTCTGTTAGTTGAATGCACAGAACAGAAAGAAGTTTCATACAATGCTTCTGTGTAGTTTATATTTGAACATATTTTTTTTCCACTATTACCCCCTTAGCGCTACGAATGTCCAGTTCCATTTTCTACAGACACAGTGTTTCAAAACTGCTCAATCAAAAATATGGTTTAACTCTGTTAGCTGAATGCTCAGATCAGAAAGAAGTTTCACAGAATGCTTCTGTGTAGTTTATATTTGAATATATTCCTTTTTCCACTACTACTCTCTTAGCGCTCCAAATGTCCAGTTGCATTTTCTACAGAAAGAGTGTTCAGATCTGCTCAATCAAAAGTATGGTTTAACTCTGTTAGCTGAATGCACAGATCAGAAAGAAGTTTCACAGAATGATTCTGTGTAGTTTATATTTGGAGACATTCCTTTTTCCACTATTACCCTCTTAGCGCTCCGAATCTCCACTTGCATTTTCTACAGAAAGAGTGTTTCAGAACGGCTCAATCAAAACTAAGGTTCAACTCTTTTAGTTGAACAAACAGAACAGAAAGTAGTTTCACACAATTCTTCTGTGTAGTTTTTATTTGTAGACATTCTTTTTCCCAATATAGGCCTCTTAGCGCTCAGAATGTCCAATTGCAGTTTCTACAGAAAGAGTGTTTCAGAACGGCTCAATCAAAAGTAAGGTTCAACTCTGTTAGTTGAATGCACAGAACAGAAAGAAGTTTCATACAATGCTTCTGTGTAGTTTATATTTGAACATATTCTTTTTTCCACTATTACCCACTTAGCGCTACGAATGTCCAGTTGCATTTTCTACAGACAGAGTGTTTCAAAACTGCTCAATCAAAAGTGTGATTTAACTCTGTTAGCTGTATGCTCAGATCAGAAAGAAGTTTCACAGAATGCTTCTGTGTAGTTTATATTTGAATATATTCCTTTTTCCACTAATACGCTCTTAGCGCTCCAAATGTCCAGTTGCATTTTCAACAGAAAGAGTGTTCAGATCTGCTCAATCAAAAGTATGGTTTAACTCTGTTAGCTGAATGCACAGATCAGAAAGAAGTTTCACCGAATGATTCTGTGTAGTTTATATTTGAAGACATTCCTTTTTCCACTATTACCCTCTTAGCGCTCCGAATCTCCACTTACATTTTCTACAAAAAGAGTGTTTCATAACTGCTCAATGAAAAATATGTTTTATCTCTGTTAACTGAATTTACAGATCAGAAATAAGTTGCACAGAATGCATCTGTGTAGTTTTTATTTGAAGATATTCTTTTTCCCAATGTAGGCCTCTTAGCGCTTAGCATGTCCAATTGCAGTTTCTACAGATAGAGTGTTTCAGAACGGCTCAATCAAAAGTAAGGTTCAACTCTGTTAGTTGAATGCACAGAAGAGAAAGAATTTTCACAGAATGCTACTGTGTAGTTTATATTTGAATATATCCCTTTTTCCACTATTACCCTCCTAGCGCTCCGAATGTCCACTTGCATTTTCTACAGAAAGAGTGTTCAGAACTGCGCAATCAAAAGTATGGTTTAACTCTGTTAGCTTAATGAACATATCCGAAATAAGTTTCACACAATGCTTCTGTGTAGTTTTTATTTGAAGATATTATTTTTCCCAATATATTCCTCTTAGCGCTCAGAATGTCCAATTGCAGTTTCTTCAGAAAGAGTGTTTCAGATAGGCTCAATCAAAAGTAAGGTTCAAATCTGTTTGTTGAATGCACAGAACAGAAAGAAGTTTCATACAATGCTTCTGTGTAGTTTATATTTGAACATATTCTTTTTTCCACTATTACCCACTTAGCGCTACGAATGTCCAGTTGCATTTTCTACAGACAGAGTGTTTCAAAACTGCGCAATCAAAAGTATGGTTTAACTCTGTTAGCTGAATGCTAAGATCAGAAAGAAGTTTCACAGAATGCTTCTGTGTAGTTTATATTTGAATATATTCCTTTTTCCACTACTACTCTCTTAGCGCTCCAAATGTCCAGTTGCATTTTCTACAGAAAGAGTGTTCAGATCTGCTCAATCAAAAGTATGGTTTAACTCTGTTAGCTGAATGCACAGATCAGAAAGAAGTTTCACAGAATGATTCTGTGTAGTTTATATTTGGAGACATTCCTTTTTCCACTATTACCCTCTTAGCGCTCCGAATGTCCACTTGCATTTTCTACAGAAAGAGAGTTTCAGAACGGGTCAATCAAAACTAAGGTTCAACACTTTTAGTTGAACAAACAGAACAGAAAGAAGTTTCACACAATTCTTCTGTGTAGTTTTTATTTGTAGACATTCTTTTTTCCCAATATAGGCCTCTTAACGCTCAGATTGTCCAATTGCAGTTTCTACAGAAAGAGTGTTTCAGAACGGCTCAATCAAAAGTAAGGTTCAACTCTGTTAGTTGAATGCACAGAACAGAAAGAAGTTTCATACAATGCTTCTGTGTAGTTTATATTTGAACATATTCTTTTTTCCACTATTACCCACTTAGCGCTACGAATGTCCAGTTGCATTTTCTACAGACAGAGTGTTTCAAAACTGCTCAATCAAAAGTATGGTTTTACTCTGTTAGCTGTATGCTCAGATCAGAAAGAAGTTTCACAGAATGCTTCTGTGTAGTTTATATTTGAATATATTCCTTTTTCCACTACTACGCTCTTAGCGCTCCAAATGTCCAGTTGCATTTTCAACAGAAAGAGTGTTCAGATCTGCTCAATCAAAAGTATGGTTTAACTCTGTTAGCTGAATGCACAGATCAGAAAGAAGTTTCACCGAATGATTCTGTGTAGTTTATAATTGAAGACATTCCTTTTTCCACTATTACCCTCTTAGCGCTCCGAATCTCCACTTGCATTTTCTACAAAAAGAGTGTTTCATAACTGCTCAATCAAAAATATGTTTTATCTCTGTTAACTGAATTTACAGATCAGAAATAAGTTTCACAGAATGCATCTGTTTAGTTTTTATTTGAAGATATTCTTTTTCCCAATGTAGGCCTCTTAGCGCTTAGCATGTCCAATTGCAGTTTCTACAGAAAGAGTGTTTCAGAACGGCTCAATCAAAAGTAAGGTTCAACTCTGTTAGTTGAATGCACAGAACAGAAAGAATTTTCACAGAATGCTACTGTGTAGTTTATATTTGAATATATTCCTTTTTCCCTATTACCCTCTTAGCGCTCCGAATGTCCACTTGCATTTTCTACAGAAAGAGTGTTCAGAACTGCGCAATCAAAAGTATGGTTTAACTCTGTTAGCTTAATGAACATATCAGAAATAAGTTTCAAACAATGCTTCTGTGGAGTTTTTATTTGAAGATATTATTTTTCCCAATATAGGCCTCTTAGCGCTCAGAATGTCCAATTGCAGTTTCTACAGAGAGAGTGTTTCAGAAAGGCTCAATCAAAAGTAAGGTTCAACTCTGTTAGTTGAATGCACAGAACAGAAAGAAGTTTCATACAATGCTTCTGTGTAGTTTATATTTGAACATATTTTTTTTCCACTATTACCCCCTTAGCGCTACGAATGTCCAGTTCCATTTTCTACAGACACAGTGTTTCAAAACTGCTCAATCAAAAATATGGTTTAACTCTGTTAGCTGAATGCTCAGATCAGAAAGAAGTTTCACAGAATGCTTCTGTGTAGTTTATATTTGAATATATTCCTTTTTCCACTACTACTCTCTTAGCGCTCCAAATGTCCAGTTGCATTTTCTACAGAAAGAGTGTTCAGATCTGCTCAATCAAAAGTATGGTTTAACTCTGTTAGCTGAATGCACAAATCAGAAAGAAGTTTCACAGAATGATTCTGTGTAGTTTATATTTGGAGACATTCCTTTTTCCACTATTACCCTCTTAGCGCTCCGAATCTCCACTTGCATTTTCTACAGAAAGAGTGTTTCAGAACGGCTCAATCAAAACTAAGGTTCAACTCTTTTAGTTGAACAAACAGAACAGAAAGTAGTTTCACACAATTCTTCTGTGTAGTTTTTATTTGTAGACATTCTTTTTCCCAATATAGGCCTCTTAGCGCTCAGAATGTCCAATTGCAGTTTCTACAGAAAGAGTGTTTCAGAACGGCTCAATCAAAAGTAAGGTTCAACTCTGTTAGTTGAATGCACAGAACAGAAAGAAGTTTCATACAATGCTTCTGTGTAGTTTATATTTGAACATATTCTTTTTTCCACTATTACCCACTTAGCGCTACGAATGTCCAGTTGCATTTTCTACAGACAGAGTGTTTCAAAACTGCTCAATCAAAAGTGTGATTTAACTCTGTTAGCTGTATGCTCAGATCAGAAAGAAGTTTCACAGAATGCTTCTGTGTAGTTTATATTTGAATATATTCCTTATTCCACTAATACGCTCTTAGCGCTCCAAATGTCCAGTTGCATTTTCAACAGAAAGAGTGTTCAGATGTGCTCAATCAAAAGTATGGTTTAACTCTGTTAGCTGAATGCACAGATCAGAAATAAGTTTCACCGAATGATTCTGTGTAGTTTATATTTGAAGACATTCTTTTTCCACTATTACCCTCTTAGCGCTCCGAATCTCCACTTGCATTTTCTACAAAAAGAGTGTTTCATAACTGCTCAATCAAAAATATGTTTTATCTCTGTTAACTGAATTTACAGATCAGAAATAAGTTGCACAGAATGCATCTGTGTAGTTTTTATTTGAAGATATTCTTTTTCCCAATGTAGGCCTCTTAGCGCTTAGCATGTCCAATTGGAGTTTCTACAGATAGAGTGTTTCAGAACGGCTCAATCAAAAGTAAGGTTCAACTCTGATAGTTGAATGCACAGAAGAGAAAGAATTTTCACAGAATGCTACTGTGTAGTTTATATTTGAATATATCCCTTTTTCCACTATTACCCTCCTAGCGCTCCGAATGTCCACTTGCATTTTCTACAGAAAGAGTGTTCAGAACTGCGCAATCAAAAGTATGGTTTAACTCTGTTAGCTTAATGAACATATCAGAAATAAGTTTCACACAATGCTTCTGTGTAGTTTTTATTTGAAGATATTATTTTTCCCAATATAGGCCTCTTAGCTCTCAGAATGTCCAATTGCAGTTTCTACAGAAAGAGTGTTTCAGAACGGCTCAATAAAAAGTATGGTTCAACTCTGTTAGTTGAATGCACAGAACAGAAAGAAGTTTCATACAATGCTTCTGTGTAGTTTATATTTGAACATATTCTTTTTTCCACTATTACCCACGTAGCGCTACGAATGTCCAGTTGCATTTTCTACAGACAGAGTGTTTCAAAACTGCTCAATCAAAAGTATGGTTTAACTCTGTTAGCTGAATGCTCAGATCAGAAAGAAGTTTCACAGAATGCTTCTGTGTAGTTTATATTTGAATATATTCCTTTTTCCACTAATACGCTCTTAGCGCTCCAAATGTCCAGTTGCATTTTCAACAGAAAGTGTGTTCAGATCTGCTCAATCAAAAGTATGGTTTAACTCTGTTAGCTGAATGCACAGATCAGAAAGAAGTTTCACCGAATGATTCTGTGTAGTTTATGTTTGAAGACATTCCTTTTTCCACTATTACCCTCTTAGCGCTCCGAATCTCCACTTGCATTTTCTACAAAAAGAGTGTTTCATAACTGCTCAATGAAAAATATGTTTTATCTCTGTTAACTGAATTTACAGATCAGAAATAAGTTGCACAGAATGCATCTGTGTAGTTTTTATTTGAAGATATTCTTTTTCCCAATGTAGGCCTCTTAGCGCTTAGCATGTCCAATTGCAGTTTCTACAGAAAGAGTGTTTCAGAACGGCTCAATCAAAAGTAAGGTTCAACTCTGTTAGTTGAATGCACGGAACAGAAAGAATTTTCACAGAATGCTACTGTGTAGTTTATATTTGAATATATCCCTTTTTACACTATTACCTTCTTAGCGCTCCGAATGTCCACTTGCATTTTCTACAGAAAGAATGTTCAGAACTGCGCAATCAAAAGTATGGTTTAACTCTGTTAGCTTAATGAACATATCAGAAATAAGTTTCACACAATGCTTCTGTGTAGTTTTTATTTGAAGATATTATTTTTCCCAATATAGGCCTCTTAGCGCTCAGAATGTCCAATTGCAGTTTCTACAGAAAGAGTGTTTCAGAAAGGCTCAATCAAATGTAAGGTTCAACTCTGTTAGTTGAATGCACAGAACAGAAAGTAGTTTCATACAATGCTTCTGTGTAGTTTATATTTGAACATATTCTTTTGTCCACTATTACCCACTTAGCGCTACGAATGTCCAGTTGCATTTTCTACAGACAGAGTGTTTCAAAACTGCTCAATCATAAGTATGGTTTAACTCTGTTAGCTGAATGCTCAGATCAGAAAGAAGTTTCACAGAATGCTTCTGTGTAGTTTATATTTGAATATATTCCTTTTTCCACTACTACTCTCTTAGCGCTCCAAATGTCCAGTTGCATTTTCTACAGAAAGAGTGTTCAGATCTGCTCAATCAAAAGTATGGTTTAAATCTGTTAGCTGAATGCACAGATCAGAAAGAAGTTTCACAGAATGATTCTGTGTAGTTTATATTTGGAGACATTCCTTTTTCCACTATTACCCTCTTAGCGCTCTGAATCTCCACTTGCATTTTCTACAGAAAGAGTGTTTCAGAACGGCTCAATCAAAACTAAGGTTCAACTCTTTTAGTTGAACAAACAGAACAGAAAGAAGTTTCACACAATTCTTCTGTGTAGTTTATATTTGTAGATATTCTTTTTCCCAATATAGGCCTCTTAGCGCTCAGAATGTCCAATTGCAGTTTCTATAGAAAGAGTGTTTCAGAACGGCTCAATCAAAAGTAAGGTTCAACTCTGTTAGTTGAATGCACAGAACAGAAAGAGGTTTCATACAATGCTTCTGTATAGTTTATATTTGAACATATTATTTTTTCCACTATTACCCACTTAGCGCTACGAATGTCCGGTTGCATTTTCTACAGACAGAGTGTTTCAAAACTGCTCAATCAAAAGTATGGTTTAACTCTGTTAGCTGAATGCTCAGATCAGAAAGAAGTTTCACAGAATGCTTCTGTGTAGTTTATATTTGAATATATTCCTTTTTCCACTAATACGCTCTTAGCGCTCCAAATATCCAGTTGCATTTTCAACAGAAAGAGTGTTCAGATCTGCTCAATCAAAAGTATGGTTTAACTCTGTTAGCTGAATGCACAGATCAGAAAGAAGTTTCACCGAATGATTCTGTGTAGTTTATATTTGAAGACATTCCTTTTTCCACTATTACCCTCTTAGCGCTCCGAATCTCCACTTACATTTTCTACAAAAAGAGTGTTTCATAACTGCTCAATGAAAAATATGTTTTATCTCTGTTAACTGAATTTACAGATCAGAAATAAGTTGCACAGAATGCATCTGTGTAGTTTTTATTTGAAGATATTCTTTTTCCCAATGTAGGCCTCTTAGCGCTTAGCATGTCCAATTGCAGTTTCTACAGAAAGAGTGTTTCAGAACGGCTCAATCAAAAGTAAGGTTCAACTATGTTAGTTGAATGCACGGAACAGAAAGAATTTTCACAGAATGCTACTGTGTAGTTTATATTTGAATATATCCCTTTTTACACTATTACCTTCTTAGCGCTCCGAATGTCCACTTGCATTTTCTACAGAAAGAATGTTCAGAACTGCGCAATCAAAAGTATGGTTTAACTCTGTTAGCTTAATGAACATATCAGAAATAAGTTTCACACAATGCTTCTGTGTAGTTTTTATTTGAAGATATTATTTTTCCCAATATAGGCCTCTTAGCGCTCAGAATGTCCAATTGGAGATTCTACAGAAAGAGTGTTTCAGAAAGGCTCAATCAAAAGTAAGGTTCAACTCTGTTAGTTGAATGCACAGAACAGAAAGAAGTTTCCTACAATGCTTCTGTGTAGTTTATATTTGAACATATTCTTTTTTCCACTATTACCCACTTAGCGCTACGAATGTCCAGTTGCATTTTCTACAGACAGAGTGTTTCAAAACTGCTCAATCAAAAGTATGGTTTAACTCTGTTAGCTGAATGCTCAGATCAGAAAGAAGTTTCACAGAATGCTTCTGTGTAGTTTATATTTGAATATATTCCTTTTTCCACTACTACTCTCTTAGCGCTCCAAATGTCCAGTTGCATTTTCTACAGAAAGAGTGTTCAGATCTGCTCAATCAAAAGTATGGTTTAACTCTGTTAGCTGAATGCACAGATCAGAAAGAAGTTTCACAGAATGATTCTGTGTAGTTTATATTTGGAGACATTCCTTTTTCCACTATTACCCTCTTAGCGCTCCGAATCTCCACTTGCATTTTCTACAGAAAGAGTGTTTCAGAACGGCTCAATCAAAACTAAGGTTCAACTCTTTTAGTTGAACAAACAGAACAGAAAGAAGTTTCACACAATTCTTCTGTGTAGTTTTTATTTGTAGACATACTTTTTCCCAATATAGGCCTCTTAGCGCTCAGAATGTCCAATTGCAGTTTCTACAGAAAGAGTGTTTCAGAACGGCTCAATCAAAAGTAAGGTTCAACTCTGTTAGTTGAATGCACAGAACAGAAAGAAGTTTCATACAATGCTTCTGTGTAGTTTATATTTGAACATATTCTTTTTTCCACTATTACCCACTTAGCGCTACGAATGTCCAGTTGCATTTTCTACAGACAGAGTGTTTCAAAACTGCTCAATCAAATGTATGGTTTAACTCTGTTAGGTGAATGCTCAGATCAGCAAGAAGTTTCACAGAATGCTTCTGTGTAGTTTATATTTGAATATATTTCTTTTTCCACTACTACGCTCTTAGCGCTCCAAATGTCCAGTTGCATTTTCTACAGAAAGAGTGTTCAGATCTGCTCAATCAAAAGTATGGTTTAACTCTGTTAGCTGAATGCACAGATCAGAAAGAAGTTTCACCGAATGATTCTGTGTAGTTTATATTTGAAGACATTCCTTTTTCCACTATTACCCCTTTAGCGCTCTGAATCTCCACTTGAATTTTCTACAAAAAGAGTGTTTCATAACTGCTCAATCAAAAATATGTTTTATCTCTGTTAACTGAAATTACAGATCAGAAATAAGTTTCACAGAATGCATCTGTGTAGTTTTTATTTGAAGATAATCTTTTTCCCAATGTAGGCCTCTTAGCGCTTAGCATGTCCAATTGCAGTTTCTACAGAAAGAGTGTTTCAGAACGGCTCAATCAAAAGTAAGGTTCAACTCTGTTAGTTGAATGCACAGAACAGAAAGAATTTTCACAGAATGCTACTGTGTAGTTTATATTTGAATATATTCCTTTTTCCACTATTACCCTCTTAGCGCTCCGAATGTGCACTTGCATTTTCTACAGAAAGATTGTTCAGAACTGCGCAATCAAAAGTATGGTTTAACTCTGTTAGCTTAATGAACACATCAGAAATAAGTTTCACACAATGCTTCTGTGTAGTTTTTATTTGAAGATATTATTTTTCCCAATATAGGCCTCTTAGCGCTCAGAATGTCCAATTGCAGTTTCTACAGAAAGAGTGTTTCAGAAAGGCTCAATCAAAAGTAAGGTTCAACTCTGTTAGTTGAATGCACAGAACAGAAAGAAGTTTCATACAATGCTTCTGTGTAGTTTATATTTGAACATATTCTTTTTTCCACTATTACCCACTTAGCGCTACGAATGTCCAGTTGCATTTTCTACAGACAGAGTGTTTCAAAACTGCTCAATCAAAAGTATGGTTTAACTCTGTTAGCTGAATGCTCAGATCAGAAAGAAGTTTCACAGAATGCTTCTGTGTAGTTTATATTTGAATATATTCCTTTTTCCACTACTACTCTCTTAGCGCTCCAAATGTCCAGTTGCATTTTCTACAGAAAGAGTGTTCAGATCTGCTCAATCAAAAGTATGGTTTAACTCTGTTAGCTGAATGCACAGATCAGAAAGAAGTTTCACAGAATGATTCTGTGTAGTTTATATTTGGAGACATTCCTTTTTCCACTATTACCCTCTTAGCGCTCCGAATCTCCACTTGCATTTTCTACAGAAAGAGTGTTTCAGAACAGCTCAATCAAAACTAAGGTTCAACTCTTTTAGTTGAACAAACAGAACAGGAAGAAGTTTCACACAATTCTTCTGTGTAGTTTTTATTTGTAGACATTCTTTTTCCCAATATAGGCCTCTTAGCGCTCAGAATGTCCAATTGCAGTTTCTACAGAAAGAGTGTTTCAGAACGGCTCAATCAAAAGTAAGGTTCAACTCTGTTAGTTGAATGCACAGAACAGAAAGAAGTTTCATACAATGCTTCTGTGTAGTTTATATTTGAACATATTCTTTTTTCCACTATTACCCACTTAGCGCTACGAATGTCCAGTTGCATTTTCTACAGACAGAGTGTTTCAAAACTGCTCAATCAAAAGTATGGTTTAACTCTGTTAGGTGAATGCTCAGATCAGAAAGAAGTTTCACAGAATGCTTCTGTGTAGTTTATATTTGAATATATTCCTTTTTCCACTACTACGCTCTTAGCGCTCCAAATGTCCAGTTGCATTTTCTACAGAAAGAGTGTTCAGATCTGCTCAATCAAAAGTATGGTTTAACTCTGTTAGCTGAATGCACAGATCAGAAAGAAGTTTCACCGAATGATTCTGTGTAGTTTATATTTGAAGACATTCCTTTTTCCACTATTACCCCCTTAGCGCTCCGAATCTCCACTTGCATTTTCTACAAAAAGAGTGTTTCATAACTGCTCAATCAAAAATATGTTTTATCTCTGTTAACTGAAATTACAGATCAGAAATAAGTTTCACAGAATGCATCTGTGTAGTTTTTATTTGAAGATAATCTTTTTCCCAATGTAGGCCTCTTAGCGCTTAGCATGTCCAATTGCAGTTTCTACAGAAAGAGTGTTTCAGAACGGCTCAATCAAAAGTAAGGTTCAACTCTGTTAGTTGAATGCACAGAACAGAAAGAATTTTCACAGAATGCTACTGTGTAGTTTATATTTGAATATATTCCTTTTTCCACTATTACCCTCCTAGCGCTCCGAATGTCCACTTGCATTTTCTACAGAAAGAGTGTTTCAGAACGGCTCAATCAAAACTAAGGTTCAACTCTTTTAGTTGAACAAACAGAACAGAAAGAAGTTTCACACAATTCTTCTGTGTAGTTTTTATTTGTAGACATTCTTTTTCCCAATATAGGCCTCTTAGCGCTCAGAATGTCCAATTGCAGTTTCTACAGAAAGAGAGTTTCAGAACGGCTCAATCAAAAGTAAGGTTCAACTCTGTTAGTTGAATGCACAGAACAGAAAGAAGTTTCATACAATGCTTCTGTGTAGTTTATATTTGAACATATTCTTTTTTCCACTATTACCCACTTAGCGCTACGAATGTCCAGTTGCATTTTCTACAGACAGAGTGTTTCAAAACTGCTCAATCAAAAGTATGGTTTAACTCTGTTAGCTGAATGCTCAGATCAGAAAGAAGTTTCTCAGAATGCTTCTGTGTAGTTTATATTTGAATATATTCCTTTTTCCACTACTACGCTCTTGGCGCTCCAAATGTCCAGTTGCATTTTCTACAGAAAGAGTGTTCAGATCTGCTCAATCAAAATTATGGTTTAACTCTGTTAGCTGAATGCACAGATCAGAAAGAAGTTTCACCGAATGATTCTGTGTAGTTTATATTTGAAGACATTCCTTTTTCCACTATTACCCTCTTAGCGCTCCGAAACTCCACTTGCATTTTCTACAAAAAGAGTGTTTCATAACTGCTCAATCAAAAATATGTTTTATCTCTGTTAACTGAATTTACAGATCAGAAATAATTTTCACAGAACGCATCTGTGTAGTTTTTATTTGAAGATATTCTTTTTCCCAATGTAGGCCTCTTAGCGCTTAGCATGTCCAATTGCACTTTCTACAGAAAGAGTGTTTCAGAACGGCTCAATCAAAAGTAAGGTTCAACTCTGTTAGTTGAATGCGCAGAACAGAAAGAATTTTCACAGAATGCTACTGTGTAGTTTATATTTGAATATATTCCTTTTTCCACTATTAACCTCTTAGCGCTCCGAATGTCCACTTGCATTTTCTACAGAAAGAGTGTTCAGAACTGCGCAATCAAAAGTATGGTTTAACTCTGTTAACTTAATGAACATATCAGAAATAAGTTTCAAACAATGCTTCTGTGTAGTTTTTATTTGAAGATATTATTTTTCCCAATATAGGCCTCTTAGCGCTCAGAATGTCCAATTGCAGTTTCTACAGAAAGAGTGTTTCAGAAAGGCTCAATCAAAAGTAAGGTTCAACTCTGTTAGTTGAATGCACAGAACAGAAAGAAGTTTCATACAATGCTTCTGTGTAGTTTATATTTGAAAATATTCTTTTTTCCAGTATTACCCACTTAGCGCTACGAATGTCCAGTTGCATTTTCTACAGACAGAGTGTTTCAAAACTGCTCAATCATAAGTATGGTTTAACTCTGTTAGCTGAATGCTCAGATCAGAAAGAAGTTTCACAGAATGCTTCTGTGTAGTTTATATTTGAATATATTCCTTTTTCCACTACTACGCTCTTAGCGCTCCAAATGTCCAGTTGCATTTTCTACAGAAAGAGAGTTCAGATCTGCTCAATCAAAAGTATGGTTTAACTCTGTTAGCTGAATGCACAGATCAGAAAGAAGTTTCACCGAATGATTCTGTGTAGTTTATATTAGAAGACATTCCTTTTTCCACTATTACCCTCTTAGCGCTCCGAATCTCCACTTGCATTTTCTACAAAAAGAGAGTTTCATAACTGCTCAATCAAAAATATGTTTTATTTCTGTTAACTGAATTTACAGATCAGAAATAAGTTTCACAGAATGCATCTGTGTAGTTTTTATTTGAAGATATTCTTTTTCCCAATGTAGGCCTCTTAGCGCTTAGCATGTCCAATTGCACTTTCTACAGAAAGAGTGTTTCAGAACGGCTCAATCAAAAGTAAGGTTCAACTCTGTTAGTTGAATGCACAGAACAGAAAGAATTTTCACAGAATGCTACTGTGTAGTTTATATTTGAATATATTCCTTTTTCCACTATTACCCTCTTAGCGCTCCGAATGTCCACTTGCATTTTCTACAGAAAGAGTGTTCAGAACTGCGCAATCAAAAGTATGGTTTAACTCTGTTAGCTTAATGAACATATCAGAAATAAGTTTCAAACAATGCTTCTGTGTAGTTTTTATTTGAAGATATTATTTTTCCCAATATAGGCCTCATAGCGCTCAGAATGTCCAATTGCAGTTTCTACAGAAAGAGTATTTCAGAAAGGCTCAATCAAAAGTAAGGTTCAATTCTGTTAGTTGAATGCACAGAACAGAAAGAAGTTTCATACAATGCTTCTGTGTAGTTTATATTTGAACATATTCTTTTTTCCACTATTACCCCCTTAGCGCTACGAATGTCCAGTTGCATTTTCTACAGACAGAGTGTTTCAAAACTGCTCAATCAAAAGTATGGTTTAACTCTGTTAGCTGAATGCTCAGATCAGAAAGAAGTTTCACAGAATGCTTCTGTGTAGTTTATATTTGAATATATTCCTTTTTCCACTACTACTCTCTTAGCGCTCCAAATGTCCAGTTGCATTTTCTACAGAAAGAGTGTTCAGATCTGCTGAATCAAAAGTATGGTTTAACTCTGTTAGCTGAATGCACAGATCAGAAAGAAGTTTCACAGAATGATTCTGTGTAGTTTATATTTGGAGACATTCCTTTTTCCACTATTAACCTGTTAGCGCTCCGAATCTCCACTTGCATTTTCTACATAAAGAGTGTTTCAGAACGGCTCAATCAAAACTAAGGTTCAACTCTTTTAGTTGAACAAACAGAACAGAAAGAAGTTTCACACAATTCTTCTATGTAGTTTTTATTTGTAGACATTCTTTTTCCCAATATATGCCTCTTAGCGCTCAGAATGTCCAATTGCAGTTTCTACAGAAAGAGTGTTTCAGAACGGCTCAATCAAAAGTAAGGTTCAACTCTGTTAGTTGAATGCACAGAACAGAAAGAAGTTTCATACAATGCTTCTGTGTAGTTTATATTTGAATATATTCTTTTTTCCACTATTACCCACTTAGCGCTACGAATGTGCAGTTGCATTTTCTACAGACAGAGTGTTTCAAAACTGCTCAATCAAAAGTATGGTTTAACTCTGTTAGCTGAATGCTCAGATCAGAAAGAAGTTTCACAGAATGCTTCTGTGTAGTTTATATTTGAATATATTCCTTTTTCCACTACTACGCTCTTAGCGCTCCAAATGTCCAGTTGCATTTTCTACAGAAAGAGTGTTCAGATCTGCTCAATCAAAAGTATGGTTTAACTCTGTTAGCTGAATGCACAGATCAGAAAGAAGTTTCACCGAATGATTCTGTGTAGTTTATGTTTGAAGACATTCCTTTTTCGACTATTACCCTCTTAGCGCTCCGAATCTCCACTTGCATTTTCTACAAAAAGAGTGTTTCATAACTGCTCAATCAAAAATATGTTTTATCTCTGTTAACTGAATTTACAGATCAGAAATAAGTTGCACAGAATGCATCTGTGTAGTTTTTATTTGAAGATATTCTTTTTCCCAATGTAGGCCTCTTAGCGCTTAGCATGTCCAATTGCAGTTTCTACAGAAAGAGTGTTTCAGAACGGCTCAATAAAAAGTAAGGTTCAACTCTGTTAGTTAAATGCACAGAACAGAAAGAATTTTCACAGAATGCTACTGTGTAGTTTATATTTGAATATACCCTTTTTCCACTATTACCCTCTTAGCGCTCCGAATGTCCACTTGCATTTTCTACAGAAAGAGTGTTCAGAACTGCGCAATCAAAAGTATGGTTTAACTCTGTTAGCTTAATGAACATATCAGAAATAAGTTTCACACAATGCTTCTGTGTACTTTTTATTTGAAGATATTATTTTTCCCAATATAGGCCTCTTAGCGCTCAGAATGTCCAATTGCAGATTCTACAGAAAGAGTGTTTCAGAAAGGCTCAATCAAAAGTAAGTTTCAACTCTGTTAGTTGAATGCACAGAACAGAAAGAAGTTTCATACAATGCTTCTGTGTAGTTTATATTTGAACATATTATTTTTTCCACTATTACCCACTTAGCGCTACGAATGTCCAGTTTCATTTTCTACAGACAGAGTGTTTCAAAACTGCTCAATCAAAAGTATGGTTTAACTCTGTTAGCTGAATGCTCAGATCAGAAAGAAGTTTCACAGAATGCTTCTGTGTAGTTTATATTTGAATATATTCCTTTTTCCACTACTACTCTCTTAGCGCTCCAAATGTCCAGTTGCATTTTCTCCAGAAAGAGTGTTCAGATCTGCTCAATCAAAAGTATGGTTTAACTCTCTTAGCTGAATGCACAGATCAGAAAGAAGTTTCACCGAATGATTCTGTGTAGTTTATATTTGGAGACATTCCTTTTTCCACTATTACCCTCTTAGCGCTCCGAATCTCCACTTGCATTTTCTACAGAAAGAGTGTTTCATAACTGCTCAATCAAAAATATGTTTTATCTCTGTTAACTGAATTTACAGATCAGAAATAAGTTTCACAGAATGCATCTGTGTAGTTTTTATTTGAAGATATTCTTTTTCCCAATGTAGGCCTCTTAGCGCTTAGCATGTCCAATTGCAGTTTCTACAGAAAGAGTGTTTCAGAACGGCTCAATCAATAGTAAGGTTCAACTCTGTTAGTTGAATGCACAGAACAGAAAGAATTTTCACAGAATGCTACTGTGTAGTTTATATTTGAATATATTCCTTTTTCCACTATTACCCTCTTAGCGCTCCGAATGTCCACTTGCATTTTCTACAGAAAGAGTGTTCAGAACTGCGCAATCAAAAGTATGGTTTAACTCTGTTAGCTTAATGAACATATCAGAAATAAGTTTCACACAATGCTTCTGTATTTTTTATATGATGATATTATTTTTCCCAATATAGGCCTCTTAGCGCTCAGAATGTCCAATTGCAGTTTCTACAGAAAGAGTGTTTCAGAAAGGCTCAATCAAAAGTAAGGTTCAACTCTGTTAGTTGAATGCACAGAACAGAAAGAAGTTTCATACAATGCTTCTGTGTAGTTTATATTTGAACATATTCTTTTTTCCACTATTACCCACTTAGCGCTACGAATGTCCAGTTGCATTTTCTACAGACAGAGTGTTTCAAAACTGCTCAATGAAAAGTATGGTTTAACTCTGTTAGCTGAATGCTCAGATCAGAAAGAAGTTTCACAGAATGCTTCTTTGTAGTTTATATTTGAATATATTACTTTTTCCACTACTACTCTCTTAGCGCTCCAAATGTCCAGTTGCATTTTCTACAGAAAGAGTGTTCAGATCTGCTCAATCAAAAGTATGGTTTAACTCTGTTAGCTGAATGCACAGATCAGAAAGAAGTTTCACAGAATGATTCTGTGTAGTTTATATTTGGAGACATTCCTTTTTCCACTATTACCCTCTTAGCGCTCCGAATGTCCACTTGCATTTTCTACAGAAAGAGTGTTTCAGAACGGCTCAATCAAAACTAAGGTTCAACTCTTTTAGTTGAACAAACAGAACAGAAAGTAGTTTCACACAATTCTTCTGTGTAGTTTTTATTTGTAGACATTCTTTTTCCCAATATAGGCCTCTTAGCGCTCAGAATGTCCAATTGCAGTTTCTATAGAAAGAGTGTTTCAGAACGGCTCAATCAAAAGTAAGGTTCAACTCTGTTAGTTGAATGCACAGAACAGAAAGAGGTTTCATACAATGCTTCTGTGTAGTTTATATTTGAAAATATTCTTTTTTCCACTATTACCCACTTAGCGCTACGAATGTCCGGTTGCATTTTCTACAGACAGAGTGTTTCAAAACTGCTCAATCAAAAGTATGGTTTAACTCTGTTAGCTGAATGCTCAGATCAGAAAGAAGTTTCACAGAATGCTTCTGTGTAGTTTATATTTGAATATATTCCTTTTTCCACTAATACGCTCTTAGCGCTCCAAATGTCCAGTTGCATTTTCAACAGAAAGAGTGTTCAGATCTGCTCAATCAAAAGTATGGTTTAACTCTGTTAGCTGAATGCACAGATCAGAAAGAAGTTTCACCGAATGATTCTGTGTAGTTTATATTTGAAGACATTCCTTTTTCCACTATTAACCTCTTAGCGCTCCGAATCTCCACTTGCATTTTCTACAAAAAGAGTGTTTCATAACTGCTCAATGAAAAATATGTTTTATCTCTGTTAACTGAATTTACAGATCAGAAATAAGTTGCACAGAATTCATCTGTGTAGTTTTTATTTGAAGATATTCTTTTTCCCAATGTAGGCCTCTTAGCGCTTAGCATGTCCAATTGCAGTTTCTACAGAAAGAGTGTTTCAGAACGGCTCAATCAAAAGTAAGGTTCAACTCTGTTAGTTGAATGCACGGAACAGAAAGAATTTTCACAGAATGCTACTGTGTAGTTTACATTTGAATATATCCCTTTTTACACTATTACCTTCTTAGCGCTCCGAATGTCCACTTGCATTTTCTACAGAAAGAATGTTCAGAACTGCGCAATCAAAAGTATGGTTTAACTCTGTTAGCTTAATGAACATATCAGAAATAAGTTTCACACAATGCTTCTGTGTAGTTTTTATTTGAAGATATTATTTTTCCCAATATAGGCCTCTTAGCGCTCAGAATGTCCAATTGGAGATTCTACAGAAAGAGTGTTTCAGAAAGGCTCAATCAAAAGTAAGGTTCAACTCTGTTAGTTGAATGCACAGAACAGAAAGAAGTTTCCTACAATGCTTCTGTGTAGTTTATATTTGAACATATTCTTTTTTCCACTATTACCCACTTAGCGCTACGAATGTCCAGTTGCATTTTCTACAGACAGAGTGTTTCAAAACTGCTCAATCAAAAGTATGGTTTAACTCTGTTAGCTGAATGCTCAGATCAGAAAGAAGTTTCACAGAATGCTTCTGTGTAGTTTATATTTGAATATATTCCTTTTTCCACTACTACTCTCTTAGCGCTCCAAATGTCCAGTTGCATTTTCTACAGAAAGAGTGTTCAGATCTGCTCAATCAAAAGTATGGTTTAACTCTGTTAGCTGAATGCACAGATCAGAAAGAAGTTTCACAGAATGATTCTGTGTAGTTTATATTTGGAGACATTCCTTTTTCCACTATTACCCTCTTAGCGCTCCGAATCTCCACTTGCATTTTCTACAGAAAGAGTGTTTCAGAACGGCTCAATCAAAACTAAGGTTCAACTCTTTTAGTTGAACAAACAGAACAGAAAGAAGTTTCACACAATTCTTCTGTGTAGTTTTTATTTGTAGACATTCTTTTTCCCAATATAGGCCTCTTAGCGCTCAGAATGTCCAATTGCAGTTTCTACAGAAAGAGTGTTTCAGAACGGCTCAATCAAAAGTAAGGTTCAACTCTGTTAGTTGAATGCACAGAACAGAAAGAAGTTTCATACAATGCTTCTGTGTAGTTTATATTTGAACATATTCTTTTTTCCACTATTACCCACTTAGCGCTACGAATGTCCAGTTGCATTTTCTACAGACAGAGTGTTTCAAAACTGCTCAATCAAAAGTATGGTTTAACTCTGTTAGGTGAATGCTCAGATCAGAAAGAAGTTTCACAGAATGCTTCTGTGTAGTTTATATTTGAATATATTTCTTTTTCCACTACTACGCTCTTAGCGCTCCAAATGTCCAGTTGCATTTTCTACAGAAAGAGTGTTCAGATCTGCTCAATCAAAAGTATGGTTTAACTCTGTTAGCTGAATGCACAGATCAGAAAGAAGTTTCACCGAATGATTCTGTGTAGTTTATATTTGAAGACATTCCTTTTTCCAATATTACCCCTATAGCGCTCCGAATCTCCACTTGCATTTTCTACAAAAAGAGTGTTTCATAACTGCTCAATCAAAAATATGTTTTATCTCTGTTAACTGAAATTACAGATCAGAAATAAGTTTCACAGAATGCATCTGTGTAGTTTTTATTTGAAGATAATCTTTTTCCCAATGTAGGCCTCTTAGCGCTTAGCATGTCCAATTGCAGTTTCTACAGAAAGAGTGTTTCAGAACGGCTCAATCAAAAGTAAGGTTCAACTCTGTTAGTTGAATGCACAGAACAGAAAGAATTTTCACAGAATGCTACTGTGTAGTTTATATTTGAATATATTCCTTTTTCCACTATTACCCTCTTAGCGCTCCGAATGTGCACTTGCATTTTCTACAGAAAGAGTGTTCAGAACTGCGCAATCAAAAGTATGGTTTAACTCTGTTAGCTTAATGAACACATCAGAAATAAGTTTCACACAATGCTTCTGTGTAGTTTTTATTTGAAGATATTATTTTTCCCAATATAGGCCTCTTAGCGCTCAGAATGTCCAATTGCAGTTTCTACAGAAAGAGTGTTTCAGAAAGGCTCAATCAAAAGTAAGGTTCAGCTCTGTTAGTTGAATGCACAGAACAGAAAGAAGTTTCATACAATGCTTCTGTGTAGTTTATATTTGAACATATTCTTTTTTCCACTATTACCCACTTAGCGCTACGAATGTCCAGTTGCATTTTCTACAGACAGAGTGTTTCAAAACTGCTCAATCAATAGTATGGTTTAACTCTGTTAGCTGAATGCTCAGATCAGAAAGAAGTTTCACAGAATGCTTCTGTGTAGTTTATATTTGAATATATTCCTTTTTCCACTACTACTCTCTTAGCGCTCCAAATGTCCAGTTGCATTTTCTACAGAAAGAGTGTTCAGATCTGCTCAATCAAAAGTATGGTTTAACTCTGTTAGCTGAATGCACAGATCAGAAAGAAGTTTCACAGAATGATTCTGTGTAGTTTATATTTGGAGACATTCCTTTTTCCACTATTACCCTCTTAGCGCTCCGAATCTCCACTTGCATTTTCTACAGAAAGAGTGTTTCAGAACGGCTCAATCAAAACTAAGGTTCAACTCTTTTAGTTGAACAAACAGAACAGAAAGAAGTTTCACACAATTCTTCTGTGTAGTTTTTATTTGTAGACATTCTTTTTCCCAATATAGGCCTCTTAGCGCTCAGAATGTCCAATTGCAGTTTCTACAGAAAGAGTGTTTCAGAACGGCTCAATCAAAAGTAAGGTTCAACTCTGTTAGTTGAATGCACAGAACAGAAAGAAGTTTCATACAATGCTTCTGTGTAGTTTATATTTGAACATATTCTTTTTTCCACTATTACCCACTTAGCGCTACGAATGTCCAGTTGCATTTTCTACAGACAGAGTGTTTCAAAACTGCTCAATCAAAAGTATGGTTTAACTCTGTTAGGTGAATGCTCAGATCAGAAAGAAGTTTCACAGAATGCTTCTGTGTAGTTTATATTTGAATATATTCCTTTTTCCACTACTACGCTCTTAGCGCTCCAAATGTCCAGTTGCATTTTCTACAGAAAGAGTGTTCAGATCTGCTCAATCAAAAGTATGGTTTAACTCTGTTAGCTGAATGCACAGATCAGAAAGAAGTTTCACCGAAAGATTCTGTGTAGATTATATTTGAAGACATTCCTTTTTCCACTATTACCCCCTTAGCGCTCCGAATCTCCACTTGCATTTTCTACAAAAAGTGTGTTTCATAACTGCTCAATCAAAAATATGTTTTATCTCTGTTAACTAAAATTACAGATCAGAAATAAGTTTCACAGAATGCATCTGTGTAGTTTTTATTTGAAGATAATCTTTTTCCCAATGTAGGCCTCTTAGCGCTTAGCATGTCCAATTGCAGTTTCTACAGAAAGAGTGTTTCAGAACGGCTCAATCAAAAGTAAGGTTCAACTCTGTTAGTTGAATGCACAGAACAGAAAGAATTTTCACAGAATGCTACTGTGTAGTTTATATTTGAATATATTCCTTTTTCCACTATTACCCTCTTAGCGCTCCGAATGTGCACTTGCATTTTCTACAGAAAGAGTGTTCAGAACTGCGCAATCAAAAGTATGGTTTAACTCTGTTAGCTTAATGAACATATCAGAAATAAGTTTCACACAATGCTTCTGTGTAGTTTTTATTTGAAGATATTATTTTTCCCAATATAGGCCTCTTAGCGCTCAGAATGTCCAATTGCAGTTTCTACAGAAAGAGTGTTTCAGAAAGGCTCAATCAAAAGTAAGGTTCAACTCTGTTAGTTGAATGCACAGAACAGAAAGAAGTTTCATACAATGCTTCTGTGTAGTTTATATTTGAACATATTCTTTTTTCCACTATTACCCACTTAGCGCTACGAATGTCCAGTTGCATTTTCTACAGACAGAGTGTTTCAAAACTGCTCAATCAAAAGTATGGTTTAACTCTGTTAGCTGAATGCTCAGATCAGAAAGAAGTTTCACAGAATGCTTCTGTGTAGTTTATATTTGAATATATTCCTTTTTCCACTACTACTCTCTTAGCGCTCCAAATGTCCAGTTGCATTTTCTACAGAAAGAGTGTTCAGATCTGCTCAATCAAAAGTATGGTTTAACTCTGTAAGCTGAATGCACAGATCAGAAAGAAGTTTCACAGAATGATTCTGTGTAGTTTATATTTGGAGACATTCCTTTTTCCACTATTACCCTCTTAGCGCTCCGAATCTCCACTTGCATTTTCTACAGAAAGAGTGTTTCAGAACAGCTCAATCAAAACTAAGGTTCAACTCTTTTAGTTGAACAAACAGAACAGGAAGAAGTTTCACACAATTCTTCTGTGTAGTTTTTATTTGTAGACATTCTTTTTCCCAATATAGGCCTCTTAGCGCTCAGAATGTCCAATTGCAGTTTCTACAGAAAGAGTGTTTCAGAACGGCTCAATCAAAAGTAAGGTTCAACTCTGTTAGTTGAATGCACAGAACAGAAAGAAGTTTCATACAATGCTTCTGTGTAGTTTATATTTGAACATATTCTTTTTTCCACTATTACCCACTTAGCGCTACGAATGTCCAGTTGCATTTTCTACAGACAGAGTGTTTCAAAACTGCTCAATCAAAAGTATGGTTTAACTCTGTTAGGTGAATGCTCAGATCAGAAAGAAGTTTCACAGAATGCTTCTGTGTAGTTTATATTTGAATATATTCCTTTTTCCACTACTACGCTCTTAGCGCTCCAAATGTCCAGTTGCATTTTCTACAGAAAGAGTGTTCAGATCTGCTCAATCAAAAGTATGGTTTAACTCTGTTAGCTGAATGCACAGATCAGAAAGAAGTTTCACCGAATGATTCTGTGTAGTTTATATTTGAAGAAATTCCTTTTTCCACTATTACCCCCTTAGCGCTCCGAATCTCCACTTGCATTTTCTACAAAAAGAGTGTTTCATAACTGCTCAATCAAAAATATGTTTTATCTCTGTTAACTGAAATTACAGATCAGAAATAAGTTTCACAGAATGCATCTGTGTAGTTTTTATTTGAAGATAATCTTTTTCCCAATGTAGGCCTCTTAGCGCTTAGCATGTCCAATTGCAGTTTCTACAGAAAGAGTGTTTCAGAACGGCTCAATCAAAAGTAAGGTTCAACTCTGTTAGTTGAATGCACAGAACAGAAAGAATTTTCACAGAATGCTACTGTGTAGTTTATATTTGAATATATTTTTTTTTCCACTATTACCCTCTTAGCGCTCCGAATGTCCACTTGCATTTTCTACAGAAAGAGTGTTTCAGAACGGCTCAATCAAAACTAAGGTTCAACTCTTTTAGTTGAACAAACAGAACAGAAAGAAGTTTCACACAATTCTTCTGTGTAGTTTTTATTTGTAGACATTCTTTTTCTCAATATAGGCCTCTTAGCGCTCAGAATGTCCAATTGCAGTTTCTACAGAAAGAGTGTTTCAGAACGGCTCAATCAAAAGTAAGGTTCAACTCTGTTAGTTGAATGCACAGAACAGAAAGAGGTTTCATACAATGCTTCTGTGTAGTTTATATTTGAAAATATTCTTTTTTCCACTATTACCCACTTAGCGCTACGAATGTCCGGTTGCATTTTCTACAGACAGAGTGTTTCAAAACTGCTCAATCAAAAGTATGGTTTAACTCTGTTAGCTGAATGCTCAGATCAGAAAGAAGTTTCACAGAATGCTTCTGTGTAGTTTATATTTGAATATATTCATTTTTCCACTAATACGCTCTTAGCGCTCCAAATGTCCAGTTGCATTTTCAACAGAAAGAGTGTTCAGATCTGCTCAATCAAAAGTATGGTTTAACTCTGTTAGCTGAATGCACAGATCAGAAAGAAGTTTCACCGAATGATTCTGTGTAGTTTATATTTGAAGACATTCCTTTTTCCACTATTAACCTCTTAGCGCTCCGAATCTCCACTTGCATTTTCTACAAAAAGAGTGTTTCATAACTGCTCAATGAAAAATATGTTTTATCTCTGTTAACTGAATTTACAGATCAGAAATAAGTTGCACAGAATGCATCTGTGTAGTTTTTATTTGAAGATATTCTTTTTCCCAATGTAGGCCTCTTAGCGCTTAGCATGTCCAATTGCAGTTTCTACAGAAAGAGTGTTTCAGAACGGCTCAATCAAAAGTAAGGTTCAACTCTGTTAGTTGAATGCACGGAACAGAAAGAATTTTCACAGAATGCTACTGTGTAGTTTATATTTGAATATATCCCTTTTTACACTATTACCTTCTTAGCGCTCCGAATGTCCACTTGCATTTTCTACAGAAAGAATGTTCAGAACTGCGCAATCAAAAGTATGGTTTAACTCTGTTAGCTTAATGAACATATCAGAAATAAGTTTCACACAATGCTTCTGTGTAGTTTTTATTTGAAGATATTATTTTTCCCAATATAGGCCTCTTAGCGCTCAGAATGTCCAATTGGAGATTCTACAGAAAGAGTGTTTCAGAAAGGCTCAATCAAAAGTAAGGTTCAACTCTGTTAGTTGAATGCACAGAACAGAAAGAAGTTTCCTACAATGCTTCTGTGTAGTTTATATTTGAACATATTCTTTTTTCCACTATTACCCACTTAGCGCTACGAATGTCCAGTTGCATTTTCTACAGACAGAGTGTTTCAAAACTGCTCAATCAAAAGTATGGTTTAACTCTGTTAGCTGAATGCTCAGATCAGAAAGAAGTTTCACAGAATGCTTCTGTGTAGTTTATATTTGAATATATTCCTTTTTCCACTACTACTCTCTTAGCGCTCCAAATGTCCAGTTGCATTTTCTACAGAAAGAGTGTTCAGATCTGCTCAATCAAAAGTATGGTTTAACTCTGTTAGCTGAATGCACAGATCAGAAAGAAGTTTCACAGAATGATTCTGTGTAGTTTATATTTGGAGACATTCCTTTTTCCACTATTACCCTCTTAGCGCTCCGAATCTCCACTTGCATTTTCTACAGAAAGAGTGTTTCAGAACGGCTCAATCAAAACTAAGGTTCAACTCTTTTAGTTGAACAAACAGAACAGAAAGAAGTTTCACACAATTCTTCTGTGTAGTTTTTATTTGTAGACATTCTTTTTCCCAATATAGGCCTCTTAGCGCTCAGAATGTCCAATTGCAGTTTCTACAGAAAGAGTGTTTCAGAACGGCTCAATCAAAAGTAAGGTTCAACTCTGTTAGTTGAATGCACAGAACAGAAAGAAGTTTCATACAATGCTTCTGTGTAGTTTATATTTGAACATATTCTTTTTTCCACTATTACCCACTTAGCGCTACGAATGTCCAGTTGCATTTTCTACAGACAGAGTGTTTCAAAACTGCTCAATCAAAAGTATGGTTTAACTCTGTTAGGTGAATGCTCAGATCAGAAAGAAGTTTCACAGAATGCTTCTGTGTAGTTTATATTTGAATATATTTCTTTTTCCACTACTACGCTCTTAGCGCTCCAAATGTCCAGTTGCATTTTCTACAGAAAGAGTGTTCAGATCTGCTCAATCAAAAGTATGGTTTAACTCTGTTAGCTGAATGCACAGATCAGAAAGAAGTTTCACCGAATGATTCTGTGTAGTTTATATTTGAAGACATTACTTTTTCCAATATTACCCCTATAGCGCTCCGAATCTCCACTTGCATTTTCTACAAAAAGAGTGTTTCATAACTGCTCAATCAAAAATATGTTTTATCTCTGTTAACTGAAATTACAGATCAGAAATAAGTTTCACAGAATGCATCTGTGTAGTTTTTATTTGAAGATAATCTTTTTCCCAATGTAGGCCTCTTAGCGCTTAGCATGTCCAATTGCAGTTTCTACAGAAAGAGTGTTTCAGAACGGCTCAATCAAAAGTAAGGTTCAACTCTGTTAGTTGAATGCACAGAACAGAAAGAATTTTCACAGAATGCTACTGTGTAGTTTATATTTGAATATATTCCTTTTTCCACTATTACCCTCTTAGCGCTCCGAATGTGCACTTGCATTTTCTACAGAAAGAGTGTTCAGAACTGCGCAATCAAAAGTATGGTTTAACTCTGTTAGCTTAATGAACACATCAGAAATAAGTTTCACACAATGCTTCTGTGTAGTTTTTATTTGAAGATATTATTTTTCCCAATATAGGCCTCTTAGCGCTCAGAATGTCCAATTGCAGTTTCTACAGAAAGAGTGTTTCAGAAAGGCTCAATCAAAAGTAAGGTTCAACTCTGTTAGTTGAATGCACAGAACAGAAAGAAGTTTCATACAATGCTTCTGTGTAGTTTATATTTGAACATATTCTTTTTTCCACTATTACCCACTTAGCGCTACGAATGTCCAGTTGCATTTTCTACAGACAGAGTGTTTCAAAACTGCTCAATCAAAAGTATGGTTTAACTCTGTTAGCTGAATGCTCAGATCAGAAAGAAGTTTCACAGAATGCTTCTGTGTAGTTTATATTTGAATATATTCCTTTTTCCACTACTACTCTCTTAGCGCTCCAAATGTCCAGTTGCATTTTCTACAGAAAGAGTGTTCAGATCTGCTCAATCAAAAGTATGGTTTAACTCTGTTAGCTGAATGCACAGATCAGAAAGAAGTTTCACAGAATGATTCTGTGTAGTTTATATTTGGAGACATTCCTTTTTCCACTATTACCCTCTTAGCGCTCCGAATCTCCACTTGCATTTTCTACAGAAAGAGTGTTTCAGAACGGCTCAATCAAAACTAAGGTTCAACTCTTTTAGTTGAACAAACAGAACAGAAAGAAGTTTCACACAATTCTTCTGTGTAGTTTTTATTTGTAGACATTCTTTTTCCCAATATAGGCCTCTTAGCGCTCAGAATGTCCAATTGCAGTTTCTACAGAAAGAGTGTTTCAGAACGGCTCAATCAAAAGTAAGGTTCAACTCTGTTAGTTGAATGCACAGAACAGAAAGAAGTTTCATACAATGCTTCTGTGTAGTTTATATTTGAACATATTCTTTTTTCCACTATTACCCACTTAGCGCTACGAATGTCCAGTTGCATTTTCTACAGACAGAGTGTTTCAAAACTGCTCAATCAAAAGTATGGTTTAACTCTGTTAGGTGAATGCTCAGATCAGAAAGAAGTTTCACAGAATGCTTCTGTGTAGTTTATATTTGAATATATTCCTTTTTCCACTACTACGCTCTTAGCGCTCCAAATGTCCAGTTGCATTTTCTACAGAAAGAGTGTTCAGATCTGCTCAATCAAAAGTATGGTTTAACTCTGTTAGCTGAATGCACAGATCAGAAAGAAGTTTCACCGAAAGATTCTGTGTAGATTATATTTGAAGACATTCCTTTTTCCACTATTACCCCCTTAGCGCTCCGAATCTCCACTTGCATTTTCTACAAAAAGTGTGTTTCATAACTGCTCAATCAAAAATATGTTTTATCTCTGTTAACTAAAATTACAGATCAGAAATAAGTTTCACAGAATGCATCTGTGTAGTTTTTATTTGAAGATAATCTTTTTCCCAATGTAGGCCTCTTAGCGCTTAGCATGTCCAATTGCAGTTTCTACAGAAAGAGTGTTTCAGAACGGCTCAATCAAAAGTAAGGTTCAACTCTGTTAGTTGAATGCACAGAACAGAAAGAATTTTCACAGAATGCTACTGTGTAGTTTATATTTGAATATATTCCTTTTTCCACTATTACCCTCTTAGCGCTCCGAATGTGCACTTGCATTTTCTACAGAAAGAGTGTTCAGAACTGCGCAATCAAAAGTATGGTTTAACTCTGTTAGCTTAATGAACATATCAGAAATAAGTTTCACACAATGCTTCTGTGTAGTTTTTATTTGAAGATATTATTTTTCCCAATATAGGCCTCTTAGCGCTCAGAATGTCCAATTGCAGTTTCTACAGAAAGAGTGTTTCAGAAAGGCTCAATCAAAAGTAAGGTTCAACTCTGTTAGTTGAATGCACAGAACAGAAAGAAGTTTCATACAATGCTTCTGTGTAGTTTATATTTGAACATATTCTTTTTTCCACTATTACCCACTTAGCGCTACGAATGTCCAGTTGCATTTTCTACAGACAGAGTGTTTCAAAACTGCTCAATCAAAAGTATGGTTTAACTCTGTTAGCTGAATGCTCAGATCAGAAAGAAGTTTCACAGAATGCTTCTGTGTAGTTTATATTTGAATATATTCCTTTTTCCACTACTACTCTCTTAGCGCTCCAAATGTCCAGTTGCATTTTCTACAGAAAGAGTGTTCAGATCTGCTCAATCAAAAGTATGGTTTAACTCTGTAAGCTGAATGCACAGATCAGAAAGAAGTTTCACAGAATGATTCTGTGTAGTTTATATTTGGAGACATTCCTTTTTCCACTATTACCCTCTTAGCGCTCCGAATCTCCACTTGCATTTTCTACAGAAAGAGTGTTTCAGAACAGCTCAATCAAAACTAAGGTTCAAATCTTTTAGTTGAACAAACAGAACAGGAAGAAGTTTCACACAATTCTTCTGTGTAGTTTTTATTTGTAGACATTCTTTTTCCCAATATAGGCCTCTTAGCGCTCAGAATGTCCAATTGCAGTTTCTACAGAAAGAGTGTTTCAGAACGGCTCAATCAAAAGTAAGGTTCAACTCTGTTAGTTGAATGCACAGAACAGAAAGAAGTTTCATACAATGCTTCTGTGTAGTTTATATTTGAACATATTCTTTTTTCCACTATTACCCACTTAGCGCTACGAATGTCCAGTTGCATTTTCTACAGACAGAGTGTTTCAAAACTGCTCAATCAAAAGTATGGTTTAACTCTGTTAGGTGAATGCTCAGATCAGAAAGAAGTTTCACAGAATGCTTCTGTGTAGTTTATATTTGAATATATTCCTTTTTCCACTACTACGCTCTTAGCGCTCCAAATGTCCAGTTGCATTTTCTACAGAAAGAGTGTTCAGATCTGCTCAATCAAAAGTATGGTTTAACTCTGTTAGCTGAATGCACAGATCAGAAAGAAGTTTCACCGAATGATTCTGTGTAGTTTATATTTGAAGAAATTCCTTTTTCCACTATTACCCCCTTAGCGCTCCGAATCTCCACTTGCATTTTCTACAAAAAGAGTGTTTCATAACTGCTCAATCAAAAATATGTTTTATCTCTGTTAACTGAAATTACAGATCAGAAATAAGTTTCACAGAATGCATCTGTGTAGTTTTTATTTGAAGATAATCTTTTTCCCAATGTAGGCCTCTTAGCGCTTAGCATGTCCAATTGCAGTTTCTACAGAAAGAGTGTTTCAGAACGGCTCAATCAAAAGTAAGGTTCAACTCTGTTAGTTGAATGCACAGAACAGAAAGAATTTTCACAGAATGCTACTGTGTAGTTTATATTTGAATATATTTTTTTTTCCACTATTACCCTCTTAGCGCTCCGAATGTCCACTTGCATTTTCTACAGAAAGAGTGTTTCAGAACGGCTCAATCAAAACTAAGGTTCAACTCTTTTAGTTGAACAAACAGAACAGAAAGAAGTTTCACACAATTCTTCTGTGTAGTTTTTATTTGTAGACATTCTTTTTCTCAATATAGGCCTCTTAGCGCTCAGAATGTCCAATTGCAGTTTCTACAGAAAGAGTGTTTCAGAACGGCTCAATCAAAAGTAAGGTTCAACTCTGTTAGTTGAATGCACAGAACAGAAAGAATTTTCACAGAATGCTACTGTGTAGTTTATATTTGAATATATTCCTTTTTCCACTATTACCCTCTTAGCGCTCCGAATGTCCACTTGCATTTTCTACAGAAAGAGTGTTCAGAACTGCGCAATCAAAAGTATGGTTTAACTCTGTTAGCTTAATGAACATATCAGAAATAAGTTTCAAACAATGCTTCTGTGTAGTTTTTATTTGAAGATATTATTTTTCCCAATATAGGCCTCATAGCGCTCAGAATGTGCAATTGCAGTTTCTACAGAAAGAGTATTTCAGAAAGGCTCAATCAAAAGTAAGGTTCAATTCTGTTAGTTGAATGCACAGAACAGAAAGAAGTTTCATACAATGCTTCTGTGTAGTTTATATTTGAACATATTCTTTTTTCCACTATTACCCCCTTAGCGCTACGAATGTCCAGTTGCATTTTCTACAGACAGAGTGTTTCAAAACTGCTCAATCAAAAGTGTGGTTTAACTCTGTTAGCTGAATGCTCAGATCAGAAAGAAGTTTCACAGAATGCTTCTGTGTAGTTTATATTTGAATATATTCCTTTTTCCACTACTACTCTCTTAGCGCTCCAAATGTCCAGTTGCATTTTCTAC
This sequence comes from Symphalangus syndactylus, assembly GCF_028878055.3. Taxonomy (NCBI): domain Eukaryota; kingdom Metazoa; phylum Chordata; class Mammalia; order Primates; family Hylobatidae; genus Symphalangus; species Symphalangus syndactylus. The sequence continues at coordinate 6,015,181 of NC_072448.2, forward strand.
AGAAAGAGTGTTCAGATCTGCTGAATCAAAAGTATGGTTTAACTCTCTTAGCTGAATGCACAGATCAGAAAGAAGTTTCACAGAATGATTCTGTGTAGTTTATATTTGGAGACATTCCTTTTTCCACTATTAACCTCTTAGCGCTCCGAATCTCCACTTGCATTTTCTACATAAAGAGTGTTTCAGAACGGCTCAATCAAAACTAAGGTTCAACTCTTTTAGTTGAACAAACAGAACAGAAAGAAGTTTCACACAATTCTTCTATGTAGTTTTTATTTGTAGACATTCTTTTTCCCAATATATGCCTCTTAGCGCTCAGAATGTCCAATTGCAGTTTCTACAGAAAGAGTGTTTCAGAACGGCTCAATCAAAAGTAAGGTTCAACTCTGTTAGTTGAATGCACAGAACAGAAAGAAGTTTCATACAATGCTTCTGTGTAGTTTATATTTGAACATATTCTTTTTTCCACTATTACCCACTTAGCGCTACGAATGTCCAGTTGCATTTTCTACAGACAGAGTGTTTCAAAACTGCTCAATCAAAAGTATGGTTTAACTCTGTTAGCTGAATGCTCAGATCAGAAAGAAGTTTCACAGAATGCTTCTGTGTAGTTTATATTTGAATATATTCCTTTTTCCACTACTACGCTCTTAGCGCTCCAAATGTCCAGTTGCATTTTCTACAGAAAGAGTGTTCAGATCTGCTCAATCAAAAGTATGGTTTAACTCTGTTAGCTGAATGCACAGATCAGAAAGAAGTTTCACCGAATGATTCTGTGTAGTTTATGTTTGAAGACATTCCTTTTTCCACTATTACCCTCTTAGCGCTCCGAATCTCCACTTGCATTTTCTACAAAAAGAGTGTTTCATAACTGCTCAATCAAAAATATGTTTTATCTCTGTTAACTGAATTTACAGATCAGAAATAAGTTGCACAGAATGCATCTGTGTAGTTTTTATTTGAAGATATTCTTTTTCCCAATGTAGGCCTCTTAGCGCTTAGCATGTCCAATTGCAGTTTCTACAGAAAGAGTGTTACAGAACGGCTCAATAAAAAGTAAGGTTCAACTCTGTTAGTTAAATGCACAGAACAGAAAGAATTTTCACAGAATGCTACTGTGTAGTTTATATTTGAATATACCCTTTTTCCACTATTACCCTCTTAGCGCTCCGAATGTCCACTTGCATTTTCTACAGAAAGAGTGTTCAGAACTGCGCAATCAAAAGTATGGTTTAACTCTGTTAGCTTAATGAACATATCAGAAATAAGTTTCACACAATGCTTCTGTGTACTTTTTATTTGAAGATATTATTTTTCCCAATATAGGCCTCTTAGCGCTCAGAATGTCCAATTGCAGATTCTACAGAAAGAGTGTTTCAGAAAGGCTCAATCAAAAGTAAGTTTCAACTCTGTTAGTTGAATGCACAGAACAGAAAGTAGTTTCATACAATGCTTCTGTGTAGTTTATATTTGAACATATTATTTTTTCCACTATTACCCACTTAGCGCTACGAATGTCCAGTTTCATTTTCTACAGACAGAGTGTTTCAAAACTGCTCAATCAAAAGTATGGTTTAACTCTGTTAGCTGAATGCTCAGATCAGAAAGAAGTTTCACAGAATGCTTCTGTGTAGTTTATATTTGAATATATTCCTTTTTCCACTACTACTCTCTTAGCGCTCCAAATGTCCAGTTGCATTTTCTCCAGAAAGAGTGTTCAGATCTGCTCAATCAAAAGTATGGTTTAACTCTCTTAGCTGAATGCACAGATCAGAAAGAAGTTTCACAGAATGATTCTGTGTAGTTTATATTTGAAGAAATTCCTTTTTCCACTATTACCCCCTTAGCGCTCCGAATCTCCACTTGCATTTTCTACAAAAAGAGTGTTTCATAACTGCTCAATCAAAAATATGTTTTATCTCTGTTAACTGAAATTACAGATCAGAAATAAGTTTCACAGAATGCATCTGTGTAGTTTTTATTTGAAGATAATCTTTTTCCCAATGTAGGCCTCTTAGCGCTTAGCATGTCCAATTGCAGTTTCTACAGAAAGAGTGTTTCAGAACGGCTCAATCAAAAGTAAGGTTCAACTCTGTTAGTTGAATGCACAGAACAGAAAGAATTTTCACAGAATGCTACTGTGTAGTTTATATTTGAATATATTTTTTTTTCCACTATTACCCTCTTAGCGCTCCGAATGTCCACTTGCATTTTCTACAGAAAGAGTGTTTCAGAACGGCTCAATCAAAACTAAGGTTCAACTCTTTTAGTTGAACAAACAGAACAGAAAGAAGTTTCACACAATTCTTCTGTGTAGTTTTTATTTGTAGACATTCTTTTTCTCAATATAGGCCTCTTAGCGCTCAGAATGTCCAATTGCAGTTTCTACAGAAAGAGTGTTTCAGAACGGCTCAATCAAAAGTAAGGTTCAACTCTGTTAGTTGAATGCACAGAACAGAAAGAATTTTCACAGAATGCTACTGTGTAGTTTATATTTGAATATATTCCTTTTTCCACTATTACCCTCTTAGCGCTCCGAATGTCCACTTGCATTTTCTACAGAAAGAGTGTTCAGAACTGCGCAATCAAAAGTATGGTTTAACTCTGTTAGCTTAATGAACATATCAGAAATAAGTTTCAAACAATGCTTCTGTGTAGTTTTTATTTGAAGATATTATTTTTCCCAATATAGGCCTCATAGCGCTCAGAATGTGCAATTGCAGTTTCTACAGAAAGAGTATTTCAGAAAGGCTCAATCAAAAGTAAGGTTCAATTCTGTTAGTTGAATGCACAGAACAGAAAGAAGTTTCATACAATGCTTCTGTGTAGTTTATATTTGAACATATTCTTTTTTCCACTATTACCCCCTTAGCGCTACGAATGTCCAGTTGCATTTTCTACAGACAGAGTGTTTCAAAACTGCTCAATCAAAAGTGTGGTTTAACTCTGTTAGCTGAATGCTCAGATCAGAAAGAAGTTTCACAGAATGCTTCTGTGTAGTTTATATTTGAATATATTCCTTTTTCCACTACTACTCTCTTAGCGCTCCAAATGTCCAGTTGCATTTTCTACAGAAAGAGTGTTCAGATCTGCTGAATCAAAAGTATGGTTTAACTCTCTTAGCTGAATGCACAGATCAGAAAGAAGTTTCACAGAATGATTCTGTGTAGTTTATATTTGGAGACATTCCTTTTTCCACTATTAACCTCTTAGCGCTCCGAATCTCCACTTGCATTTTCTACATAAAGAGTGTTTCAGAACGGCTCAATCAAAACTAAGGTTCAACTCTTTTAGTTGAACAAACAGAACAGAAAGAAGTTTCACACAATTCTTCTATGTAGTTTTTATTTGTAGACATTCTTTTTCCCAATATATGCCTCTTAGCGCTCAGAATGTCCAATTGCAGTTTCTACAGAAAGAGTGTTTCAGAACGGCTCAATCAAAAGTAAGGTTCAACTCTGTTAGTTGAATGCACAGAACAGAAAGAAGTTTCATACAATGCTTCTGTGTAGTTTATATTTGAACATATTCTTTTTTCCACTATTACCCACTTAGCGCTACGAATGTCCAGTTGCATTTTCTACAGACAGAGTGTTTCAAAACTGCTCAATCAAAAGTATGGTTTAACTCTGTTAGCTGAATGCTCAGATCAGAAAGAAGTTTCACAGAATGCTTCTGTGTAGTTTATATTTGAATATATTCCTTTTTCCACTACTACGCTCTTAGCGCTCCAAATGTCCAGTTGCATTTTCTACAGAAAGAGTGTTCAGATCTGCTCAATCAAAAGTATGGTTTAACTCTGTTAGCTGAATGCACAGATCAGAAAGAAGTTTCACCGAATGATTCTGTGTAGTTTATGTTTGAAGACATTCCTTTTTCCACTATTACCCTCTTAGCGCTCCGAATCTCCACTTGCATTTTCTACAAAAAGAGTGTTTCATAACTGCTCAATCAAAAATATGTTTTATCTCTGTTAACTGAATTTACAGATCAGAAATAAGTTGCACAGAATGCATCTGTGTAGTTTTTATTTGAAGATATTCTTTTTCCCAATGTAGGCCTCTTAGCGCTTAGCATGTCCAATTGCAGTTTCTACAGAAAGAGTGTTACAGAACGGCTCAATAAAAAGTAAGGTTCAACTCTGTTAGTTAAATGCACAGAACAGAAAGAATTTTCACAGAATGCTACTGTGTAGTTTATATTTGAATATACCCTTTTTCCACTATTACCCTCTTAGCGCTCCGAATGTCCACTTGCATTTTCTACAGAAAGAGTGTTCAGAACTGCGCAATCAAAAGTATGGTTTAACTCTGTTAGCTTAATGAACATATCAGAAATAAGTTTCACACAATGCTTCTGTGTACTTTTTATTTGAAGATATTATTTTTCCCAATATAGGCCTCTTAGCGCTCAGAATGTCCAATTGCAGATTCTACAGAAAGAGTGTTTCAGAAAGGCTCAATCAAAAGTAAGTTTCAACTCTGTTAGTTGAATGCACAGAACAGAAAGTAGTTTCATACAATGCTTCTGTGTAGTTTATATTTGAACATATTATTTTTTCCACTATTACCCACTTAGCGCTACGAATGTCCAGTTTCATTTTCTACAGACAGAGTGTTTCAAAACTGCTCAATCAAAAGTATGGTTTAACTCTGTTAGCTGAATGCTCAGATCAGAAAGAAGTTTCACAGAATGCTTCTGTGTAGTTTATATTTGAATATATTCCTTTTTCCACTACTACTCTCTTAGCGCTCCAAATGTCCAGTTGCATTTTCTCCAGAAAGAGTGTTCAGATCTGCTCAATCAAAAGTATGGTTTAACTCTCTTAGCTGAATGCACAGATCAGAAAGAAGTTTCACAGAATGATTCTGTGTAGTTTATATTTGGAGACATTCCTTTTTCCACTATTACCCTCTTAGCGCTCCGAATCTCCACTTGCATTTTCTACAGAAAGTGTGTTTCATAACTGCTCAATCAAAAATATGTTTTATCTCTGTTAACTGAATTTACAGATCAGAAATATGTTTCACAGAATGCATCTGTGTAGTTTTTATTTGAAGATATTCTTTTTCCCAATGTAGGCCTCTTAGCGCTTAGCATGTCCAATTGCAGTTTCTACAGAAAGAGTGTTTCAGAACGGCTCAATCAATAGTAAGGTTCAACTCTGTTAGTTGAATGCACAGAACAGAAAGAATTTTCACAGAATGCTACTGTGTAGTTTATATTTGAATATATTCCTTTTTCCACTATTACCCTCTTAGCGCTCCGAATGTCCACTTGCATTTTCTACAGAAAGAGTGTTCAGAACTGCGCAATCAAAAGTACGGTTTAACTCTGTTAGCTTAATGAACATATCAGAAATAAGTTTCACACAATGCTTCTGTATTTTTTATATGATGATATTATTTTTCCGAATATAGGCCTCTTAGCGCTCAGAATGTCCAATTGCAATTTCTACAGAAAGAGTGTTTCAGAAAGGCTCAATCAAAAGTAAGGTTCAACTCTGTTAGTTGAATGCACAGAACAGAAAGAAGTTTCATACAATGCTTCTGTGTAGTTTATATTTGAAAATATTCTTTTTTCCACTATTACCCACTTAGCGCTACGAATGTCCAGTTGCATTTTCTACAGACAGAGTGTTTCAAAACTGCTCAATGAAAAGTATGGTTTAACTCTGTTAGCTGAATGCTCAGATCAGAAAGAAGTTTCACAGAATGCTTCTTTGTAGTTTATATTTGAATATATTACTTTTTCCACTACTACTCTCTTAGCGCTCCAAATGTCCAGTTGCATTTTCTACAGAAAGAGTGTTCAGATCTGCTCAATCAAAAGTATGGTTTAACTCTGTTAGCTGAATGCACAGATCAGAAAGAAGTTTCACAGAATGATTCTGTGTAGTTTATATTTGGAGACATTCCTTTTTCCACTATTACCCTCTTAGCGCTCCGAATGTCCACTTGCATTTTCTACAGAAAGAGTGTTTCAGAACGGCTCAATCAAAACTAAGGTTCAACTCTTTTAGTTGAACAAACAGAACAGAAAGTAGTTTCACACAATTTTTCTGTGTAGTTTTTATTTGTAGACATTCTTTTTCCCAATATAGGCCTCTTAGCGCTCAGAATGTCCAATTGCAGTTTCTACAGAAAGAGTGTTTCAGAACGGCTCAATCAAAAGTAAGGTTCAACTCTGTTAGTTGAATGCACAGAACAGAAAGAAGTTTCATACAATGCTTCTGTGTAGTTTATATTTGAACATATTCTTTTTTCCACTATTACCCACTTAGCGCTACGAATGTCCAGTTGCATTTTCTACAGACAGAGTGTTTCAAAACTGCTCAATCAAAAGTATGGTTTAACTCTGTTAGCTGTATGCTCAGATCAGAAAGTAGTTTCACAGAATGCTTCTGTGTAGTTTATATTTGAATATATTCCTTTTTCCACTAGTACGCTCTTAGCGCTCCAAATGTACAGTTGCATTTTCAACAGAAAGAGTGTTCAGATCTGCTCAATCAAAAGTATGGTTTAACTCTGTTAGCTGAATGCACAGATCAGAAATAAGTTTCACCGAATGATTCTGTGTAGTTTATATTTGAAGACATTCCTTTTTCCACTATTACCCTCTTAGCGCTCCGAATCTCCACTTGCATTTTCTACAAAAAGAGTGTTTCATAACTGCTCAATCAAAAATATATTTTATATCTGTTAACTGAATTTACAGATCAGAAATAAGTTTCACAGAATGCATCTGTGTAGTTTTTATTTGAAGATATTCTTTTTCCCAATGTAGACCTCTTAGCGCTTAGCATGTCCAATTGCAGTTTCTACAGAGAGAGTGTTTCAGAACGGCTCAATCAAAAGTAAGGTTCAACTCTGTTAGTTGAATGCACAGAACAGAAAGAATTTTCACAGAATGCTACTGTGTAGTTTCTATTTGAATATATTCCTTTTTCCACTATTACCCACTTAGCGCTCCGAATGTGCACTTGCATTTTCTACAGAAAGAGTGTTCAGAACTGCGCAATCAAAAGTATGGTTTAACTCTCTTAGCTTAATGAACATATCAGAAATAAGTTTCACACAATGCTTCTGTGTAGTTTTTATTTGAAGATATTATTTTTCCCAATATAGGCCTCTTAGCGCTCAGAATGTCCAATTGCAGTTTCTACAGAAAGAGTGTTTCAGAAAGGCTCAATCAAAAGTAAGGTTCAACTCTGTTAGTTGAATGCACAGAACAGAAAGGAGTTTCATACAATGCTTCTGTGTAGTTTATATTTGAACATATTCTTTTTTCCACTATTACCCACTTAGTGCTACGAATGTCCAGTTGCATTTTCTACAGACAGAGTGTTTCAAAACTGCTCAATCAAAAGTATGGTTTAACTCTGTTAGCTGAATGCTCAGATCAGAAAGAAGTTTCACAGAATGCTTCTGTGTATTTTATATTTGAATATATTCCTTTTTCCACTACTACTCTCTTAGCGCTCCAAATGTCCAGTTGCATTATCTACAGAAAGAGTGTTCAGATCTGCTCAATCAAAAGTATGGTTTAACTCTGTTAGCTGAATGCACAGATCAGAAAGAAGTTTCACAGAATGATTCTGTGTAGTTTATATTTGGAGACATTCCTTTTTCCACTATTACCCTCTTAGCGCTCCGAATCTCCACTTGCATTTTCTACAGAAAGAGTGTTTCAGAACGGCTCAATCAAAACTAAGGTTCAACTCTTTTAGTTGAACAAACAGAACAGAAAGAAGTTTCACACAATTCTTCTGTGTAGTTTTTATTTGTAGACATTCTTTTTCCCAATATAGGCCTCTTAGCGCTCAGAATGTCCAATTGCAGTTTCTACAGAAAGAGTGTTTCAGAACGGCTCAATCAAAAGTAAGGTTCAACTCTGTTAGTTGAATGCACAGAACAGAAAGAGGTTTCATACAATGCTTCTGTGTAGTTTATATTTGAACATATTCTTTTTTCCACTATTACCCACTTAGCGCTACGAATGTCCAGTTGCATTTTCTACAGACAGAGTGTTTCAAAACTGCTCAATCAAATGTATGGTTTAACTCTGTTAGCTGAATGCTCAGATCAGAAAGAAGTTTCACAGAATGCTTCTGTGTAGTTTATATTTGAATATATTCCTTTTTCCACTACTACGCTCTTAGCGCTCCAAATGTCCAGTTGCATTTTCTACAGAAAGAGAGTTCAGATCTGCTCAATCAAAAGTATGGTTTAACTCTGTTAGCTGAATGCACAGATCAGAAAGAAGTTTCACCGAATGATTCTGTGTAGTTTATATTAGAAGACATTCCTTTTTCCACTATTACCCCCTTAGCGCTCCGAATCTCCACTTGCATTTTCTACAGAAAGAGTGTTTCATAACTGCTCAATCAAAAATATGTTTTATCTCTGTTAACTGAATTTACAGATCAGAAATAAGTTTCACAGAATGCATCTGTGTAGTTTTTATTTGAAGATATTCTTTTTCCCAATGTAGGCCTCTTAGCGCTTAGCATGTCCAATTGCAGTTTCTACAGAAAGAGTGTTTCAGAACGGCTCAATCAATAGTAAGGTTCAACTCTGTTAGTTGAATGCACAGAACAGAAAGAATTTTCACAGAATGCTACTGTGTAGTTTATATTTGAATATATTCCTTTTTCCACTATTACCCTCTTAGCGCTCCGAATGTCCACTTGCATTTTCTACAGAAAGAGTGTTCAGAACTGCGCAATCAAAAGTACGGTTTAACTCTGTTAGCTTAATGAACATATCAGAAATAAGTTTCACACAATGCTTCTGTATTTTTTATATGATGATATTATTTTTCCCAATATAGGCCTCTTAGCGCTCAGAATGTCCAATTGCAATTTCTACAGAAAGAGTGTTTCAGAAAGGCTCAATCAAAAGTAAGGTTCAACTCTGTTAGTTGAATGCACAGAACAGAAAGAAGTTTCATACAATGCTTCTGTGTAGTTTATATTTGAAAATATTCTTTTTTCCACTATTACCCACTTAGCGCTACGAATGTCCAGTTGCATTTTCTACAGACAGAGTGTTTCAAAACTGCTCAATGAAAAGTATGGTTTAACTCTGTTAGCTGAATGCTCAGATCAGAAAGAAGTTTCACAGAATGCTTCTTTGTAGTTTATATTTGAATATATTACTTTTTCCACTACTACTCTCTTAGCGCTCCAAATGTCCAGTTGCATTTTCTACAGAAAGAGTGTTCAGATCTGCTCAATCAAAAGTATGGTTTAACTCTGTTAGCTGAATGCACAGATCAGAAAGAAGTTTCACAGAATGATTCTGTGTAGTTAATATTTGGAGACATTCCTTTTTCCACTATTACCCTCTTAGCGCTCCGAATGTCCACTTGCATTTTCTACAGAAAGAGTGTTTCAGAACGGCTCAATCAAAACTAAGGTTCAACTCTTTTAGTTGAACAAACAGAACAGAAAGTAGTTTCACACAATTCTTCTGTGTAGTTTTTATTTGTAGACATTCTTTTTCCCAATATAGGCCTCTTAGCGCTCAGAATGTCCAATTGCAGTTTCTACAGAAAGAGTGTTTCAGAACGGCTCAATCAAAAGTAAGGTTCAACTCTGTTAGTTGAATGCACAGAACAGAAAGGAGTTTCATACAATGCTTCTGTGTAGTTTATATTTGAACATATTCTTTTTTCCACTATTACCCACTTAGCGCTACGAATGTCCAGTTGCATTTTCTACAGACAGAGTGTTTCAAAACTGCTCAATCAAAAGTATGGTTTAACTCTGTTAGCTGTATGCTCAGATCAGAAAGTAGTTTCACAGAATGCTTCTGTGTAGTTTATATTTGAATATATTCCTTTTTCCACTAGTACGCTCTTAGCGCTCCAAATGTCCAGTTGCATTTTCAACAGAAAGAGTGTTCAGATCTGCTCAATCAAAAGTATGGTTTAACTCTGTTAGCTGAATGCACAGATCAGAAAGAAGTTTCACCGAATGATTCTGTGTAGTTTATATTTGAAGACATTCCTTTTTCCACTATTACCCTCTTAGCGCTCCGAATCTCCACTTGCATTTTCTACAAAAAGAGTGTTTCATAACTGCTCAATCAAAAATATATTTTATATCTGTTAACTGAATTTATAGATCAGAAATAAGTTTCACAGAATGCATCTGTGTAGTTTTTATTTGAAGATATTCTTTTTCCCAATGTAGGCCTCTTAGCGCTTAGCATGTCCAATTGCAGTTTCTACAGAGAGAGTGTTTCAGAACGGCTCAATCAAAAGTAAGGTTCAACTCTGTTAGTTGAATGCACAGAACAGAAAGAATTTTCACAGAATGCTACTGTGTAGTTTATATTTGAATATATTCCTTTTTCCACTATTACCCACTTAGCGCTCCGAATGTGCACTTGCATTTTCTACAGAAAGAGTGTTCAGAACTGCGCAATCAAAAGTATGGTTTAACTCTGTTAGCTTAATGAACATATCAGAAATAAGTTTCACACAATGCTTCTGTGTAGTTTTTATTTGAAGATATTATTTTTCCCAATATAGGCCTCTTAGCGCTCAGAATGTCCAATTGCAGTTTCTACAGAAAGAGTGTTTCAGAAAGGCTCAATCAAAAGTAAGGTTCAACTCTGTTAGTTGAATGCACAGAACAGAAAGGAGTTTCATACAATGCTTCTGTGTAGTTTATATTTGAACATATTCTTTTTTCCACTATTACCCACTTAGTGCTACGAATGTCCAGTTGCATTTTCTACAGACAGAGTGTTTCAAAACTGCTCAATCAAAAGTATGGTTTAACTATGTTAGCTGAATGCTCAGATCAGAAAGAAGTTTCACAGAATGCTTCTGTGTATTTTATATTTGAATATATTCCTTTTTCCACTACTACTCTCTTAGCGCTCCAAATGTCCAGTTGCATTATCTACAGAAAGAGTGTTCAGATCTGCTCAATCAAAAGTATGGTTTAACTCTGTTAGCTGAATGCACAGATCAGAAAGAAGTTTCACAGAATGATTCTGTGTAGTTTATATTTGGAGACATTCCTTTTTCCACTATTACCCTCTTAGCGCTCCGAATCTCCACTTGCATTTTCTACAGAAAGAGTGTTTCAGAACGGCTCAATCAAAACTAAGGTTCAACTCTTTTAGTTGAACAAACAGAACAGAAAGAAGTTTCACACAATTCTTCTGTGTAGTTTTTATTTGTAGACATTCTTTTTCCCAATATAGGCCTCTTAGCGCTCAGAATGTCCAATTGCAGTTTCTACAGAAAGAGTGTTTCAGAACGGCTCAATCAAAAGTAAGGTTCAACTCTGTTAGTTGAATGCACAGAACAGAAAGAGGTTTCATACAATGCTTCTGTGTAGTTTATATTTGAACATATTCTTTTTTCCACTATTACCCACTTAGCGCTACGAATGTCCAGTTGCATTTTCTACAGACAGAGTGTTTCAAAACTGCTCAATCAAAAGTATGGTTTAACTCTGTTAGCTGAATGCTCAGATCAGAAAGAAGTTTCACAGAATGCTTCTGTGTAGTTTATATTTGAATATATTCCTTTTTCCACTACTACGCTCTTAGCGCTCCAAATGTCCAGTTGCATTTTCTACAGAAAGAGAGTTCAGATCTGCTCAATCAAAAGTATGGTTTAACTCTGTTAGCTGAATGCACAGATCAGAAAGAAGTTTCACCGAATGATTCTGTGTAGTTTATATTAGAAGACATTCCTTTTTCCACTATTACCCTCTTAGCGCTCCGAATCTCCACTAGCATTTTCTACAAAAAGAGAGTTTCATAACTGCTCAATCAAAAATATGTTTTATTTCTGTTAACTGAATTTACAGATCAGAAATAAGTTTCACAGAATGCATCTGTGTAGTTTTTATTTGAAGATATTCTTTTTCCCAATGTAGGCCTCTTAGCGCTTAGCATGTCCAATTGCACTTTCTACAGAAAGAGTGTTTCAGAACGGCTCAATCAAAAGTAAGGTTCAACTCTGTTAGTTGAATGCACAGAACAGAAAGAATTTTCACAGAATGCTACTGTGTAGTTTATATTTGAATATATTCCTTTTTCCACTATTACCCTCTTAGCGCTCCGAATGTCCACTTGCATTTTCTACAGAAAGAGTGTTCAGAACTGCGCAATCAAAAGTATGGTTTAACTCTGTTAGCTTAATGAACATATCAGAAATAAGTTTCAAACAATGCTTCTGTGTAGTTTTTATTTGAAGATATTATTTTTCCCAATATAGGCCTCATAGCGCTCAGAATGTCCAATTGCAGTTTCTACAGAAAGAGTATTTCAGAAAGGCTCAATCAAAAGTAAGGTTCAACTCTGTTAGTTGAATGCACAGAACAGAAAGAAGTTTCATACAATGCTTCTGTGTAGTTTATATTTGAACATATTCTTTTTTCCACTATTACCCCCTTAGCGCTACGAATGTCCAGTTGCATTTTCTACAGACAGAGTGTTTCAAAACTGCTCAATCAAAAGTATGGTTTAACTCTGTTAGCTGAATGCTCAGATCAGAAAGAAGTTTCACAGAATGCTTCTGTGTAGTTTATATTTGAATATATTCCTTTTTCCACTACTACTCTCTTAGCGTTCCAAATGTCCAGTTGCATTTTCTACAGAAAGAGTGTTCAGATCTGCTGAATCAAAAGTATGGTTTAACTCTGTTAGCTGAATGCACAGATCAGAAAGAAGTTTCACAGAATGATTCTGTGTAGTTTATATTTGGAGACATTCCTTTTTCCACTATTAACCTCTTAGCGCTCCGAATCTCCACTTGCATTTTCTACATAAAGAGTGTTTCAGAACGGCTCAATCAAAACTAAGGTTCAACTCTTTTAGTTGAACAAACAGAACAGAAAGAAGTTTCACACAATTCTTCTATGTAGTTTTTATTTGTAGACATTCTTTTTCCCAATATATGCCTCTTAGCGCTCAGAATGTCCAATTGCAGTTTCTACAGAAAGAGTGTTTCAGAACGGCTCAATCAAAAGTAAGGTTCAACTCTGTTAGTTGAATGCACAGAACAGAAAGAAGTTTCATACAATGCTTCTGTGTAGTTTATATTTGAACATATTCTTTTTTCCACTATTACCCACTTAGCGCTACGAATGTCCAGTTGCATTTTCTACAGACAGAGTGTTTCAAAACTGCTCAATCAAAAGTATGGTTTAACTCTGTTAGCTGAATGCTCAGATCAGAAAGAAGTTTCACAGAATGCTTCTGTGTAGTTTATATTTGAATATATTCCTTTTTCCACTACTACGCTCTTAGCGCTCCAAATGTCCAGTTGCATTTTCTACAGAAAGAGTGTTCAGATCTGCTCAATCAAAAGTATGGTTTAACTCTGTTAGCTGAATGCACAGATCAGAAAGAAGTTTCACCGAATGATTCTGTGTAGTTTATGTTTGAAGACATTCCTTTTTCCACTATTACCCTCTTAGCGCTCCGAATCTCCACTTGCATTTTCTACAAAAAGAGTGTTTCATAACTGCTCAATCAAAAATATGTTTTATCTCTGTTAACTGAATTTACAGATCAGAAATAAGTTGCACAGAATGCATCTGTGTAGTTTTTATTTGAAGATATTCTTTTTCCCAATGTAGGCCTCTTAGCGCTTAGCATGTCCAATTGCAGTTTCTACAGAAAGAGTGTTTCAGAACGGCTCAATAAAAAGTAAGGTTCAACTCTGTTAGTTAAATGCACAGAACAGAAAGAATTTTCACAGAATGCTACTGTGTAGTTTATATTTGAATATACCCTTTTTCCACTATTACCCTCTTAGCGCTCCGAATGTCCACTTGCATTTTCTACAGAAAGAGTGTTCAGAACTGCGCAATCAAAAGTATGGTTTAACTCTGTTAGCTTAATGAACATATCAGAAATACGTTTCACACAATGCTTCTGTGTACTTTTTATTTGAAGATATTATTTTTCCCAATATAGGCCTCTTAGCGCTCAGAATGTCCAATTGCAGATTCTACAGAAAGAGTGTTTCAGAAAGGCTCAATCAAAAGTAAGTTTCAACTCTGTTAGTTGAATGCACAGAACAGAAAGAAGTTTCATACAATGCTTCTGTGTAGTTTATATTTGAACATATTATTTTTTCCACTATTACCCACTTAGCGCTACGAATGTCCAGTTTCATTTTCTACAGACAGAGTGTTTCAAAACTGCTCAATCAAAAGTATGGTTTAACTCTGTTAGCTGAATGCTCAGATCAGAAAGAAGTTTCACAGAATGCTTCTGTGTAGTTTATATTTGAATATATTCCTTTTTCCACTACTACTCTCTTAGCGCTCCAAATGTCCAGTTGCATTTTCTCCAGAAAGAGTGTTCAGATCTGCTCAATCAAAAGTATGGTTTAACTCTCTTAGCTGAATGCACAGATCAGAAAGAAGTTTCACAGAATGATTCTGTGTAGTTTATATTTGGAGACATTCCTTTTTCCACTATTACCCTCTTAGCGCTCCGAATCTCCACTTGCATTTTCTACAGAAAGAGTGTTTCATAACTGCTCAATCAAAAATATGTTTTATCTCTGTTAACTGAATTTACAGATCAGAAATAAGTTTCACAGAATGCATCTGTGTAGTTTTTATTTGAAGATATTCTTTTTCCCAATGTAGGCCTCTTAGCGCTTAGCATGTCCAATTGCAGTTTCTACAGAAAGAGTGTTTCAGAACGGCTCAATCAATAGTAAGGTTCAACTCTGTTAGTTGAATGCACAGAACAGAAAGAATTTTCACAGAATGCTACTGTGTAGTTTATATTTGAATATATTCCTTTTTCCACTATTACCCTCTTAGCGCTCCGAATGTCCACTTGCATTTTCTACAGAAAGAGTGTTCAGAACTGCGCAATCAAAAGTATGGTTTAACTCTGTTAGCTTAATGAACATATCAGAAATAAGTTTCACACAATGCTTCTGTATTTTTTATATGATGATATTATTTTTCCCAATATAGGCCTCTTAGCGCTCAGAATGTCAAATTGCAATTTCTACAGAAAGAGTGTTTCAGAAAGGCTCAATCAAAAGTAAGGTTCAACTCTGTTAGTTGAATGCACAGAACAGAAAGAAGTTTCATACAATGCTTCTGTGTAGTTTATATTTGAAAATATTCTTTTTTCCACTATTACCCACTTAGCGCTACGAATGTCCAGTTGCATTTTCTACAGACAGAGTGTTTCAAAACTGCTCAATGAAAAGTATGGTTTAACTCTGTTAGCTGAATGCTCAGATCAGAAAGAAGTTTCACAGAATGCTTCTTTGCAGTTTATATTTGAATATATTACTTTTTTCACTACTACTCTCTTAGCGCTCCAAATGTCCAGTTGCATTTTCTACAGAAAGAGTGTTCAGATCTGCTCAATCAAAAGTATGGTTTAACTCTGTTAGCTGAATGCACAGATCAGAAAGAAGTTTCACAGAATGATTCTGTGTAGTTTATATTTGGAGACATTCCTTTTTCCACTATTACCCTCTTAGCGCTCCGAATGTCCACTTGAATTTTCTACAGAAAGAGTGTTTCAGAACGGCTCAATCAAAACTAAGGTTCAACTCTTTTAGTTGAACAAACAGAACAGAAAGTAGTTTCACACAATTCTTCTGTGTAGTTTTTATTTGTAGACATTCTTTTTCCCAATATAGGCCTCTTAGCGCTCAGAATGTCCAATTGCAGTTTCTACAGAAAGAGTGTTTCAGAACGGCTCAATCAAAAGTAAGGTTCAACTCTGTTAGTTGAATGCACAGAACAGAAAGAAGTTTCATACAATGCTTCTGTGTAGTTTATATTTGAACATATTCTTTTTTCCACTATTACCCACTTAGCGCTACGAATGTCCAGTTGCACTTTCTACAGACAGAGTGTTTCAAAACTGCTCAATCAAAAGTATGGTTTAACTCTGTTAGCTGTATGCTCAGATCAGAAAGTAGTTTCACAGAATGCTTCTGTGTAGTTTATATTTGAATATATTCCTTTTTCCACTAGTACGCTCTTAGCGCTCCAAATGTCCAGTTGCATTTTCAACAGAAAGAGTGTTCAGATCTGCTCAATAAAAAGTATGGTTTAACTCTGTTAGCTGAATGCACAGATCAGAAATAAGTTTCACCGAATGATTCTGTGTAGTTTATATTTGAAGACATTCCTTTTTCCACTATTACCCTCTTAGCGCTCCGAATCTCCACTTGCATTTTCTACAAAAAGAGTGTTTCATAACTGCTCAATCAAAAATATATTTTATATCTGTTAACTGAATTTACAGATCAGAAATAAGTTTCACAGAATGCATCTGTGTAGTTTTTATTTGAAGATATTCTTTTTCCCAATGTAGGCCTCTTAGCGCTTAGCATGTCCAATTGCAGTTTCTACAGAGAGAGTGTTTCAGAACGGCTCAATCAAAAGTAAGGTTCAACTCTGTTAGTTGAATGCACAGAACAGAAAGAATTTTCACAGAATGCTACTGTGTAGTTTATATTTGAATATATTCCTTTTTCCACTATTACCCACTTAGCGCTCCGAATGTGCACTTGCATTTTCTACAGAAAGAGTGTTCAGAACTGCGCAATCAAAAGTATGGTTTAACTCTGTTAGCTTAATGAACATATCAGAAATAAGTTTCACACAATGCTTCTGTGTAGTTTTTATTTGAAGATATTATTTTTCCCAATATAGGCCTCTTAGCGCTCAGAATGTCCAATTGCAGTTTCTACAGAAAGAGTGTTTCAGAAAGGCTCAATCAAAAGTAAGGTTCAACTCTGTTAGTTGAATGCACAGAACAGAAAGGAGTTTCATACAATGCTTCTGTGTAGTTTATATTTGAACATATTCTTTTTTCCACTATTACCCACTTAGTGCTACGAATGTCCAGTTGCATTTTCTACAGACAGAGTGTTTCAAAACTGCTCAATCAAAAGTATGGTTTAACTCTGTTAGCTGAATGCTCAGATCAGAAAGAAGTTTCACAGAATGCTTCTGTGTATTTTATATTTGAATATATTCCTTTTTCCACTACTACTCTCTTAGCGCTCCAAATGTCCAGTTGCATTATCTACAGAAAGAGTGTTCAGATCTGCTCAATCAAAAGTATGGTTTAACTCTGTTAGCTGAATGCACAGATCAGAAAGAAGTTTCACAAAATGATTCTGTGTAGTTTATATTTGGAGACATTCCTTTTTCCACTATTACCCTCTTAGCGCTCCGAATCTCCACTTGCATTTTCTACAGAAAGAGTGTTTCAGAACGGCTCAATCAAAACTAAGGTTCAACTCTTTTAGTTGAACAAACAGAACAGAAAGAAGTTTCACACAATTCTTCTGTGTAGTTTTTATTTGTAGACATTCTTTTTCCCAATATAGGCCTCTTAGCGCTCAGAATGTCCAATTGCAGTTTCTACAGAAAGAGTGTTTCAGAACGGCTCAATCAAAAGTAAGGTTCAACTCTGTTAGTTGAATGCACAGAACAGAAAGAGGTTTCATACAATGCTTCTGTGTAGTTTATATTTGAACATATTCTTTTTTCCACTATTACCCACTTAGCGCTACGAATGTCCAGTTGCATTTTCTACAGACAGAGTGTTTCAAAACTGCTCAATCAAAAGTATGGTTTAACTCTGTTAGCTGAATGCTCAGATCAAAAAGAAGTTTCACAGAATGCTTCTGTGTAGTTTATATTTGAATATATTCCTTTTTCCACTACTACGCTCTTAGCGCTCCAAATGTCCAGTTGCATTTTCTACACAAAGAGTGTTCAGATCTGCTCAATCAAAAGTATGGTTTAACTCTGTTAGCTGAATGCACAGATCAGAAAGAAGTTTCACCGAATGATTCTGTGTAGTTTATGTTTGAAGACATTCCTTTTTCCACTATTACCCTCTTAGCGCTCCGAATCTCCACTTGCATTTTCTACAAAAAGAGTGTTTCATAACTGCTCAGTGAAAAATGTTTTATCTCTGTTAAATGAATTTACAGATCAGAAATAAGTTGCACAGAATGCATCTGTGTAGTTTTTATTTGAAGATATTATTTTTCCCAATGTAGGCCTCTTAGCGCTTAGCATGTCCAATTGCAGTTTCTACAGAAAGAGTGTTTCAGAACGGCTCAATCAAAAGTAAGGTTCAACTCTGTTAGTTGAATGCACAGAACAAAAAGAATTTTCACAGAATGCTACTGTGTAGTTTATATTTGAATATATTCCTTTTTCCACTATTACCCTCTTAGCGCTCCGAATGTCCACTTGCATTTTCTACAGAAATAGTGTTCAGAACTGCGCAATCAAAAGTATGGTTTAACTCTGTTAGCTTAATGAACATATCAGAAATAAGTTTCACACAATGCTTCTGTGTAGTTTTTATTTGAAGATATTATTTTTCCCAATATAGGCCTCTTAGCGCTCAGAATGTCCAATTGCAGTTTCTACAGAAAGAGTGTTTCAGAAAGGCTCAATCAAAAGTAAGGTTCAACTCTGTTAGTTGAATGCACAGAACAGAAAGAAGTTTCATACAATGCTTCTGTGTAGTTTATATTTGAAAATATTCTTTTTTCCACTATTACCCAATTAGCGCTACGAATGTCCAGTTGCATTTTCTACAGACAGAGTGTTTCAAAACTGCTCAATCATAAGTATGGTTTAACTCTGTTAGCTGAATGCTCAGATCAGAAAGAAGTTTCACAGAATGCTTCTGTGTAGTTTATATTTGAATATATTACTTTTTCCACTACTACTCTCTTAGCGCTCCAAATGTCCAGTTGCATTTTCTACAGAAAGAGTGTTCAGATCTGCTCAATCAAAAGTATGGTTTAACTCTGTTAGCTGAATGCACAGATCAGAAAGAAGTTTCACAGAATGATTCTGTGTAGTTTATATTTGGAGACATTCCTTTTTCCACTATTACCCTCTTAGCGCTCCGAATCTCCACTTGCATTTTCTACAGAAAGAGTGTTTCAGAACGGCTCAATCAAAACTAAGGTTCAACTCTTTTAGTTGAACAAACAGAACAGAAAGAAGTTTCACACAATTCTTCTGTGTAGTTTTTATTTGTAGACATTCTTTTTCCCAATATAGGCCTCTTAGCGCTCAGAATGTCCAATTGCAGTTTCTACAGAAAGAGAGTTTCAGAACGGCTCAATAAAAAGTAAGGTTCAACTCTGTTAGTTGAATGCACAGAACAGAAAGAAGTTTCATACAATGCTTCTGTGTAGTTTATATTTGAACATATTCTTTTTTCCACTATTACCCACTTAGCGCTACGAATGTCCAGTTGCATTTTCTACAGACAGAGTGTTTCAAAACTGCTCAATCAAAAGTATGGTTTAACTCTGTTAGCTGAATGCTCAGATCAGAAAGAAGTTTCACAGAATGCTTCTGTGTAGTTTATATTTGAATATATTCCTTTTTCCACTACTACGCTCTTGGCGCTCCAAATGTCCAGTTGCATTTTCTACAGAAAGAGTGTTCAGATCTGCTCAATCAAAATTATGGTTTAACTCTGTTAGCTGAATGCACAGATCAGAAAGAAGTTTCACCGAATGATTCTGTGTAGTTTATATTTGAAGACATTCCTTTTTCCACTATTACCCTCTTAGCGCTCCGAAACACCACTTGCATTTTCTACAAAAAGAGTGTTTCATAACTGCTCAATCAAAAATATGTTTTATCTCTGTTAACTGAATTTACAGATTAGAAATAAGTTTCACAGAATGCATCTGTGTAGTTTTTATTTGAAGATATTCTTTTTCCCAATGTAGGCCTCTTAGCGCTTAGCATGTCCAATTGCACTTTCTACAGAAAGAGTGTTTCAGAACGGCTCAATCAAAAGTAAGGTTCAACTCTGTTAGTTGAATGCGCAGAACAGAAAGAATTTTCACAGAATGCTACTGTGTAGTTTATTTTTGAATATATTCCTTTTTCCACTATTACCCTCTTAGCGCTCCGAATGTCCACTTGCATTTTCTACAGAAAGAGTGTTCAGAACTGCGCAATCAAAAGTATGGTTTAACTCTGTTAACTTAATGAACATATCAGAAATAAGTTTCAAACAATGCTTCTGTGTAGTTTTTATTTGAAGATATTATTTTTCCCAATATAGGCCTCTTAGCGCTCACAATGTCCAATTGCAGTTTCTACAGAAAGAGTGTTTCAGAAAGGCTCAATCAAAAGTAAGGTTCAACTCTGTTAGTTGAATGCACAGAACAGAAAGAAGTTTCATACAATGCTTCTGTGTAGTTTATATTTGAAAATATTCTTTTTTCCAGTATTACCCACTTAGCGCTACGAATGTCCAGTTGCATTTTCTACAGACAGAGTGTTTCAAAACTGCTCAATCATAAGTATGGTTTAACTCTGTTACCTGAATGCTCAGATCAGAAAGAAGTTTCACAGAATGCTTCTGTGTAGTTTATATTTGAATATATTCCTTTTTCCACTACTACTCTCTTAGCGCTCCAAATGTCCAGTTGCATTTTCTACAGAAAGAGTGTTCAGATCTGCTCAATCAGAAGTATGGTTTAACTCTGTTAGCTGAATGCACAGATCAGAAAGAAGTTTCACAGAATGATTCTGTGTAGTTTATATTTGGAGACATTCCTTTTTCCACTATTACCCTCTTAGCGCTCCGAATCTCCACTTGCATTTTCTACAGAAAGAGTGTTTCAGAACGGCTCAATCAAAACTAAGGTTCAACTCTTTTAGTTGAACAAACAGAACAGAAAGAATTTTCACACAATTCTTCTGTGTAGTTTTTATTTGTAGACATTCTTTTTCCCAATATAGGCCTCTTAGCGCTCAGAATGTCCAATTGCAGTTTCTACAGAAAGAGTGTTTCAGAACGGCTCAATCAAAAGTAAGGTTCAACTCTGTTAGTTGAATGCACAGAACAGAAAGTGGTTTCATACAATGCTTCTGTGTAGTTTATATTTGAACATATTCTTTTTTCCACTATTACCCACTTAGCGCTACGAATGTCCAGTTGCATTTTCTACAGACAGAGTGTTTCAAAACTGCTCAATCAAAAGTATGGTTTAACTCTGTTAGCTGAATGCTCAGATCAGAAAGAAGTTTCACAGAATGCTTCTGTGTAGTTTATATTTGAATATATTCCTTTTTCCACTACTACGCTCTTAGCGCTCCAAATGTCCAGTTGCATTTTCTACAGAAAGAGTGTTCAGATCTGCTCAATCAAAAGTATGGTTTAACTCTGTTAGCTGAATGCACAGATCAGAAAGAAGTTTCACCGAATGATTCTGTGTAGTTTATATTAGAAGACATTCCTTTTTCCACTATTACCCTCTTAGCGCTCCGAATCTCCACTTGCATTTTCTACAAAAAGAGAGTTTCATAACTGCTCAATCAAAAATATGTTTTATTTCTGTTAACTGAATTTACAGATCAGAAATAAGTTTCACAGAATGCATCTGTGTAGTTTTTATTTGAAGATATTCTTTTTCCCAATGTAGGCCTCTTAGCGCTTAGCATGTCCAATTGCACTTTCTACAGAAAGAGTGTTTCAGAACGGCTCAATCAAAAGTAAGGTTCAACTCTGTTAGTTGAATGCACAGAACAGAAAGAATTTTCACAGAATGCTACTGTGTAGTTTATATTTGAATATATTCCTTTTTCCACTATTACCCTCTTAGCGCTCCGAATGTACACTTGCATTTTCTACAGAAAGAGTGTTCAGAACTGCGCAATCAAAAGTATGGTTTAACTCTGTTAGCTTAATGAACATATCAGAAATAAGTTTCAAACAATGCTTCTGTGTAGTTTTTATTTGAAGATATTATTTTTCCCAATATAGGCCTCATAGCGCTCAGAATGTCCAATTGCAGTTTCTACAGAAAGAGTATTTCAGAAAGGCTCAATCAAAAGTAAGGTTCAATTCTGTTAGTTGAATGCACAGAACAGAAAGAAGTTTCATACAATGCTTCTGTGTAGTTTATATTTGAACATATTCTTTTTTCCACTATTACCCCCTTAGCGCTACGAATGTCCAGTTGCATTTTCTACAGACAGAGTGTTTCAAAACTGCTCAATCAAAAGTATGGTTTAACTCTGTTAGCTGAATGCTCAGATCAGAAAGAAGTTTCACAGAATGCTTCTGTGTAGTTTATATTTGAATATATTCCTTTTTCCACTACTACTCTCTTAGCGCTCCAAATGTCCAGTTGCATTTTCTACAGAAATAGTGTTCAGATCTGCTCAATCAAAAGTATGGTTTAACTCTGTTAGCTGAATGCACAGATCAGAAAGAAGTTTCACAGAATGATTCTGTGTAGTTTATATTTGGAGACATTCCTTTTTCCACTATTAACCTCTTAGCGCTCCGAATCTCCACTTGCATTTTCTACATAAAGAGTGTTTCAGAACGGCTCAATCAAAACTAAGGTTCAACTCTTTTAGTTGAACAAACAGAACAGAAAGAAGTTTCACACAATTCTTCTATGTAGTTTTTATTTGTAGACATTCTTTTTCCCAATATATGCCTCTAAGCGCTCAGAATGTCCAATTGCAGTTTCTACAGAAAGAGTGTTTCAGAACGGCTCAATCAAAAGTAAGGTTCAACTCTGTTAGTTGAATGCACAGAACAGAAAGAAGTTTCATACAATGCTTCTGTGTAGTTTATATTTGAACATATACTTTTTTCCACTATTACCCACTTAGCGCTACGAATGTCCAGTTGCATTTTCTACAGACAGAGTGTTTCAAAACTGCTCAATCAAAAGTATGGTTTAACTCTGTTAGCTGAATGCTCAGATCAGAAAGAAGTTTCACAGAATGCTTCTGTGTAGTTTATATTTGAATATATTCCTTTTTCCACTACTACGCTCTTAGCGCTCCAAATGTCCAGTTGCATTTTCTACAGAAAGAGTGTTCAGATCTGCTCAATCAAAAGTATGGTTTAACTCTGTTAGCTGAATGCACAGATCAGAAAGAAGTTTCACCGAATGATTCTGTGTGGTTTATGTTTGAAGACATTCCTTTTTCCACTATTACCCTCTTAGCGCTCCGAATCTCCACTTGCATTTTCTACAAAAAGAGTGTTTCATAACTGCTCAATCAAAAATATGTTTTATCTCTGTTAACTGAATTTACAGATCAGAAATAAGTTGCACAGAATGCATCTGTGTAGTTTTTATTTGAAGATATTCTTTTTCCCAATGTAGGCCTCTTAGCGCTTAGCATGTCCAATTGCAGTTTCTACAGAAAGAGTGTTTCATAACGGCTCAATCAAAAGTAAGGTTCAACTCTGTTAGTTGAATGCACAGAACAGAAAGAATTTTCACAGAATGCTACTGTGTAGTTTATATTTGAATATACCCTTTTTCCACTATTACCCTCTTAGCGCTCCGAATGTCCACTTGCATTTTCTACAGAAAGAGTGTTCAGAACTGCGCAATCAAAAGTATGGTTTAACTCTGTTAGCTTAATGAACATATCAGAAATAAGTTTCACACAATGCTTCTGTGTACTTTTTATTTGAAGATATTATTTTTCCCAATATAGGCCTCTTAGCGCTCAGAATGTCCAATTGCAGATTCTACAGAAAGAGTGTTTCAGAAAGGCTCAATCAAAAGTAAGTTTCAACTCTGTTAGTTGAATGCACAGAAAAGAAAGAAGTTTCATACAATGCTTCTGTGTAGTTTATATTTGAACATATTATTTTTTCCACTATTACAAACTTAGCGCTACGAATGTCCAGTTTCATTTTCTACAGACAGAGTGTTTCAAAACTGCTCAATCAAAAGTATGGTTTAACTCTGTTAGCTGAATGCTCAGATCAGAAAGAAGTTTCACAGAATGCTTCTGTGTAGTTTATATTTGAATATATTCCTTTTTCCACTACTAATCTCTTAGCGCTCCAAATGTCCAGTTGCATTTTCTACAGAAAGAGTGTTCAGATCTGCTCAATCAAAAGTATGGTTTAACTCTCTTAGCTGAATGCACAGATCAGAAAGAAGTTTCACAGAATGATTCTGTGTAGTTTATATTTGGAGACATTCCTTTTTCCACTATTACCCTCTTAGCGCTCCGAATGTCCACTTGCATTTTCTACAGAAAGAGTGTTTCAGAACGGCTCAATCAAAACTAAGGTTCAACTCTTTTAGTTGAACAAACAGAACAGAAAGTAGTTTCACACAATTCTTCTGTGTAGTTTTTATTTGTAGACATTCTTTTTCCCAATATAGGCCTCTTAGCGCTCAGAATGTCCAATTGCAGTTTCTACAGAAAGAGTGTTTCAGAACGGCTCAATCAAAAGTAAGGTTCAACTCTGTTAGTTGAATGCACAGAACAGAAAGAAGTTTCATACAATGCTTCTGTGTAGTTTATATTTGAACATATTCTTTTTTCCACTATTAAACACTTAGCGCTACGAATGTCCAGTTGCATTTTCTACAGACAGAGTGTTTCAAAACTGCTCAATCAAAAGTATGGTTTAACTCTGTTAGCTGTATGCTCAGATCAGAAAGAAGTTTCACAGAATGCTTCTGTGTAGTTTATATTTGAATATATTCCTTTTTCCACTACTACGCTCTTAGCGCTCCAAATGTCCAGTTGCATTTTCAACAGAAAGAGTGTTCAGATCTGCTCAATCAAAAGTATGGTTTAACTCTGTTAGCTGAATGCACAGATCAGAAAGAAGTTTCACCGAATGATTTTGTGTAGTTTATATTTGAAGACATTCCTTTTTCCACTATTACCCTCTTAGCGCTCCGAATCTCCACTTGCATTTTCTACAAAAAGAGTGTTTCATAACTGCTCAATCAAAAATATGTTTTATATCTGTTAACTGAATTTACAGATCAGAAATAAGTTTCACAGAATGCATCTGTGTAGTTTTTATTTGAAGATATTCTTTTTCCCAATGTAGGCCTCTTAGTGCTTAGCATGTCCAATTGCAGTTTCTACAGAGAGAGTGTTTCAGAACGGCTCAATCAAAAGTAAGGTTCAACTCTGTTAGTTGAATGCACAGAACAGAAAGAATTTTCACAGAATGCTACTGTGTAGTTTATATTTGAATATATTCCTTTTTCCACTATTACCCTCTTAGCGCTCCGAATGTCCACTTGCATTTTCTACAGAAAGAGTGTTCAGAACTGCGCAATCAAAAGTATGGTTTAACTCTGTTAGCTTAATGAACATATCAGAAATAAGTTTCACACAATGCTTCTGTGTAGTTTTTATTTGAAGATATTATTTTTCCCAATAGAGTCCTCTTAGCGCTCAGAATGTCCAATTGCAGTTTCTACAGAAAGAGTGTTTCAGAAAGGCTCAATCAAAAGTAAGGTTCAACTCTGTTATTTGAATGCACAGAACAGAAAGAAGTTTCATACAATGCTTCTGTGTAATTTATATTTGAACATATTCTTTTTTCCACTATTACCCACTTAGCGCTATGAATGTCCAGTTGCATTTTCTACAGACAGAGTGTTTCAAAACTGCTCAATCAAAATTATGGTTTAACTCTGTTAGCTGAATGCTCAGATCAGAAAGAAGTTTCACAGAATGCTTCTGTGTAGTTTATATTTGAATATATTCCTTTTTCCACTACTACTCTCTTAGCGCTCCAAATGTCCAGTTGCATTTTCTACAGAAAGAGTGATCAGATCTGCTCAATCAAAGTATGGTTTAATTCTGTTAGCTGAATGCACAGATCAGAAAGAAGTTTCACAGTATGATTCTGTGTAGTTTATATTTGGAGACATTCCTTTTTCCACTATTACCCTCTTAGCGCTCCGAATCTCCACTTGCATTTTCAACAGAAAGAGTGTTTCAGAACGGCTCAATCAAAACTAAGGTTCAACTCTTTTAGTTGAACAAACAGAACAGAAAGAAGTTTCACACAATTCTTTTGTGTAGTTTTTATTTGTAGACATTCTTTTTCCCAATATAGGCCTCTTAGCGCTCAGAATGTCCAATTGCAGTTTCTACAGAAAGAGTGTTTCAGAATGGCTCAATCAAAAGTAAGGTTCAACTCTGTTAGTTGAATGCACAGAACAGAAAGAAGTTTCATACAATGCTTCTGTGTAGTTTATATTTGAACATATTCTTTTTTCCACTATTACCCACTTAGCGCTACGAATGTCCAGTTGCATTTTCTACAGACAGAGTGTTTCAAAACTGCTCAATCAAAAGTATGGTTTAACTCTGTTAGCTGAATGCTCAGATCAGAAAGAAGTTTCACAGAATGCTTCTGTGTAGTTTATATTTGAATATGTTCCTTTTTCCACTACTACGCTCTTAGCGCTCCAAATGTCCAGTTGCATTTTCAACAGAAAGAGTGTTCAGATCTGCTCAATAAAAAGTCTGGTTTAACTCTGTTAGCTGAATGCACAGATCAGAAAGAAGTTTCACCGAATGATTCTGTGTAGTTTATATTTGAAGACATTCCTTTTTCCACTATTACCCTCTTAGCGCTCCGAATCTCCACTTGCATTTTCTATAAAAAGAGTGTTTCATAACTGTTCAATCAAAAATATGTTTTATCTCTGTTAACTGAATTTACAGATCAGAAATAAGTTTCACAGAATGCATCTGTGTAGTTTTTATTTGAAGATATTCTTTTTCCCAATGTAGGCCTCTTAGCGCTCAGAATGTCCAATTGCAGTTTCTACAGAAAGAGTGTTTCAGAACGGCTCAATCAAAAGTAAGGTTCAACTCTGTTAGTTGAATGCACAGAACAGAAAGAATTTTCACAGAATGCTACTGTGTAGTTTATATTTGAATATATTCCTTTTTCCACTATTACCCTCTTAGCGCTCCGAATGTCCACTTGCATTTTCTACAGAAAGAGTGTTCAGAACTGCGCAATCAAAAGTATGGTTTAACTCTGTTAGCTTAAAGAACATATCAGAAATAAGTTTCACACAATGCTTCTGTGTAGTTTTTATTTGAAGATATTATTTTTCCCAATAGAGGCCTCTTAGCGCTCAGAATGTCCAATTGCAGTTTCTACAGAAGGAGTGTTTCAGAAAGGCTCAATCAAAGGTATAGTTCAATTCTGTTAGTTGAATGCACAGAACAGAAAGAAGTTTCATACAATGCTTCTGTGTAGTTTATATTTGAACATATTCTTTTTTCCACTATTACCCCCTTAGCGCTACGAATGTCCAGTTGCATTTTCTACAGACAGAGTGTTTCAAAACTGCTCAATCAAAAATATGGTTTAACTCTGTTAGCTGAATGCTCAGATCAGAAAGAAGTTTCACAGAATGCTTCTGTGTAGTTTATATTTGAATATATTACTTTTTCCACTACTACTCTCTTAGCGCTCCAAATGTCCAGTTGCATTTTCTACAGAAAGAGTGTTCAGATCTGCTCAATCAAAAGTATGGTTTAACTCTGTTAGCTGAATGCACAGATGAGAGAGAAGTTTCACAGAATGATTCTGTGTAGTTTATATTTGGAGACATTACTTTTTCCACTATTACCCTCTTAGCGCTCCGAATCTCCACTTGCATTTTCTACAGAAAGAGTGTTTCAGAACGGCTCAATCAAAACTAAGGTTCAACTCTTTTAGTTGAACAAACAGAACAGAAAGAAGTTTCACAAAATTCTTCTGTGTAGTTTTTATTTGTAGACATTCTTTTTCACAATATAGGCCTCTTAGCGCTCAGAATGTCCAATTGCAGTTTCTACAGAAAGAGTGTTTCAGAACGGCTCAATCAAAAGTAAGGTTCAACTCTGTTAGTTGAATGCACAGAACAGAAAGAAGTTTCATACAATGCTTCTGTGTAGTTTATATTTGAACATATTCTTTTTTCCACTATTACCCACTTAGCGCTACGAATGTCAAGTTGCATTTACTACAGACAGAGTGTTTCAAAACTGCTCAATCAAAAGTATGGTTTAACTCTGTTAGCTGTATGCTCAGATCAGAAAGAAGTTTCACAGAATGCTTCTGTGTAGTTTATATTTGAATATATTCCTTTTTCCACTACTACGCTCTTAGCGCTCCAAATGTCCAGTTGCATTTTCTACAGAAAGAGTGTTCAGATCTGCTCAATCAAAAGTATGGTTTAACTCTGTTAGCTGAATGCACAGATCAGAAAGAAGTTTCACCGAATGATTCTGTGTAGTTTATATTTGAAGACATTCCTTTTTCCACTATTACCCTCTTAGCGCTCCGAATCTCCACTTGCATTTTCTACAAAAAGAGTGTTTCATAACTGCTCAATCAAAAATATGTTTTATCTCTGTTAACTGAATTTACAGATCAGAAATAAGTTTCACAGAATGCATCTGTGTAGTTTTTATTTGAAGATATTCTTTTTTACAATGTAGGCCTCTTAGCGCTTAGCATGTCCAATTGCAGTTTCTACAGAAAGAGTGTTTCAGAACGGCTCAATCAAAAGTAAGGTTCAACTCTGTTAGTTGAATGCACAGAACAGAAAGAATTTTCACAGAATGCTACTGTGTAGTTTATATTTGAATATATTCCTTTTTCCACTATTACCCTCTTAGCGCTCCGAATGTCCACTTGCATTTTCTACAGAAAGAGTGTTCAGAACTGCGCAATCAAAAGTATGGTTTAACTCTGTTAGCTTAATGAACATATCAGAAATAAGTTTCACACAATGCTTCTGTGTAGTTTTTATTTGAAGATATTATTTTTCCCAATAGAGGCCTCTTAGCGCTCAGAATGTCCAATTGCAGTTTCTACAGAAAGAGTGTTTCAGAAAGGCTCAATCAAATGTAAGGTTCAACTCTGTTAGTTGAATGCACAGAACAGAAAGAAGTTTCATACAATGCTTCTGTGTAGTTTATATTTGAACATATTCTTTTTTCCACTATTACCCACTTAGCGCTACGAATGTCCAGTTGCATTTTCTACAGACAGAGTGTTTCAAAACTGCTCAATCAAAATTATGGTTTAACTCTGTTAGCTGAATGCTCAGATCAGAAAGAAGTTTCACAGAATGCTTCTGTGTAGTTTATATTTGAATATATTCCTTTTTCCACTACTACTCTCTTATCGCTCCAAATGTCCAGTTGCATTTTCTACAGAAAGAGTGTTCAGATCTGCTCAATCAAAAGTATGGTTTAACTCTGTTAGCTGAATGCACAGATCAGAAAGAATTTTCACAGAATGATTCTGTGTAGTTTATATTTGGAGACATTCCTTTTTCCACTATTACCCTCTTAGCGCTCCGAATCTCCACTTGCATTTTCTACAGAAAGAGTGTTTCAGAACGGCTCAATCAAAACTAAGGTTCAACTCTTTTAGTTGAACAAACAGAACAGAAAGAAGTTTCACACAATTCTTCTGTGTAGTTTTTATTTGTAGACATTCTTTTTCCCAATATAGGCCTCTTAGCACTCAGAATGTCCAATTGCAGTTTCTACAGAAAGAGTGTTTCAGAACGGCTCAATCAAAAGTAAGGTTCAACTCTGTTAGTTGAATGCACAGAACAGAAAGAAGTTTCATACAATGCTTCTGTGTAGTTCATATTTGAACATATTCTTTTTTCCACTATTACCCACTTAGCGCTACGAATGTCCAGTTGCATTTTCTACAGACAGAGTGTTTCAAAACTGCTCAATCAAAAGTATGGTTTACTTCTGTTAGCTGAATTCTCAGATCAGAAAGAAGTTTCACAGAATGCTTCTCTGTAGTTTATATTTGAATATATTCCTTTTTCCACTACTACTCTCTTAGCGCTCCAAATGTCCAGTTGCATTTTCTACAGAAAGAGTGTTCAGATCTGCTCAATCAAAAGTATGGTTTAAATCTGTTAGCTGAATGCACAGATCAGAAAGAAGTTTCACAGAATGATTTTGTGTAGTTTATATTTGGAGACATTCCTTTTTCCACTATTACCCTCTTAGCGCTCCGAATCTCCACTTGCATTTTCTACAGAAAGAGTGTTTCAGAACGGCTCAATCAAAACTAAGGTTCAACTCTTTTAGTTGAACAAACAGAACAGAAAGAAGTTTCACACAATTCTTCTGTGTAGTTTTTATTTGTAGACATTCTTTTTCCCAATATAGGCCTCTTAGCTCTCAGAATGTCCAATTGCAATTTCTACAGAAAGAGTGTTTCAGAACGGCTCAATCAAAAGTAAGGTTCAACTCTGTTAGTTGAATGCACAGAACAGAAAGAAGTTTCATACAATGCTTCTGTGTAGTTTATATTTGAACATATTATTTTTTCCACTATTACCAACTTAGCGCTACGAATGTCCAGTTGCATTTTCTACAGACCGAGTGTTTCAAAACTGCTCAATCAAAAGTATGGTTTAACTCTGTTAGCTGAATGCTCAGATCAGAAAGAAGTTTCACAGAATGCTTCTGTGTAGTTTATATTTGAATATATTCCTTTTTCCACTACTACGCTCTTAGCGCTCCAAATGTCCAGTTGCATTTTCTACAGAAAGAGTGTTCAGATCTGCTCAATCAAAATTATGGTTTAACTCTGTTAGCTGAATGCACAGATCAGAAAGAAGTTTCACCGAATGATTCTGTGTAGTTTATATTTGAAGACATTCCTTTTTCCACTATTACCCTCTTAGCGCTCCGAATCTCCACTTGCATTATCTACAAAAAGAGTGTTTCATAACTGCTCAATCAAAAATATGTTTTATCTCTGTTAACTGAATTTACAGATCAGAAATAAGTTTCACAGAATGCATCTGTGTAGTTTTTATTTGAAGATATTCTTTTTCCCAATGTAGGCCTCTTAGCGCTTAGCATGTCCAATTGCAGTTTCTACAGAAAGAGTGTTTCAGAACGGCTCAATCAAAAGTAAGGTTCAACTCTGTTAGTTGAATGCACAGAACAGAAAGAATTTTCACAGAATGCTACTGTGTAGTTTATATTTGAATATATTCCTTTTTCCACTATTACCCTCTTAGCGCTCCGAATGTCCACTTGCATTTTCTACAGAAAGAGTGTTCAGAACTGCGCAATCAAAAGTATGGTTTAACTCTGTTAGCTTAATGAACATATCAGAAATAAGTTTCACACAATGCTTCTGTGTAGTTTTTATTTGAAGATATTATTTTTCCCAATATAGGCCTCTTAGCGCTCAGAATGTCCAATTGCAGTTTCTACAGAAAGAGTGTTTCTGAAAGGCTCAATCAAAAGTAAGGTTCAACTCTGTTAGTTGAATGCACAGAACAGAAAGAAGTTTCATACAATGCTTCTGTGTAGTTTATATTTGAAAATATTCTTTTTTCCACTATTACCCACTTAGCGCTACGAATGTCCAGTTGCATTTTCTACAGACAGAGTGTTTCAAAACTGCTCAATCATAAGTATGGTTTAACACTATTAGCTGAATGCTCACATCAGAAAGAAGTTTCACAGAATGCTTCTGTGTAGTTTATATTTGAATATATTCCTTTTTCCACTACTACTCTCTTAGCGCTCCAAATGTCCAGTTGCATTTTCTACAGAAAGAGTGTTCAGATCTGCTCAATCAAAAGTATGGTTTAACTCTGTTAGCTGAATGCACAGATCAGAAAGAAGTTTCACAGAATGATTCTGTGTAGTTTATATTTGGAGACATTCCTTTTTCCACTATTACCCTCTTAGCGCTCCGAATCTCCACTTGCATTTTCTACAGAAAGAGTGTTTCAGAACGGCTCAATCAAAACTAAGGTTCAACTCTTTTAGTTGAACAAACAGAACAGAAAGAAGTTTCACACAATTCTTCTGTGTAGTTTTTATTTGTAGACATTCTTTTTCCCAATATAGGCCTCTTAGCGCTCAGAATGTCCAATTGCAGTTTCTACAGAAAGAGTGTTTCAGAACGGCTCAATCAAAAGTAAGGTTCAACTCTGTTAGTTGAATGCACAGAACAGAAAGAGGTTTCATACAATGCTTCTGTGTAGTTTATATTTGAACATATTCTTTTTTCCACTATTACCCACTTAGCGCTACGAATGTCCAGTTGCATTTTCTACAGAGTGTTTCAAAACTGCTCAATCAAAAGTATGGTTTAACTCTGTTAGCTGAATGCTCTGATCAGAAAGGAGTTTCACAGAATGCTTCTGTGTAGTTTATATTTGAATATATTCCTTTTTCCACTACTACGCTCTTAGCGCTCCAAATGTCCAGTTGCATTTTCTACAGAAAGAGTGTTCAGATCTGCTCAATCAAAAGTATGGTTTAACTCTGTTAGCTGAATGCACAGATCAGAAAGAAGTTTCACCGAATGATTCTGTGTAGTTTATATTTGAAGACATTCCTTTTTCCACTATTACCCTCTTAGCGCTCCGAATCTCCACTTGCATTTTCTACAAAAAGAGTGTTTCATAACTGCTCAATCAAAAATATGTTTTATCTCTGTTAACTGAATTTACAGATCAGAAATAAGTTTCACAGAATGCATCTGTGTAGTTTTTATTTGAAGATATTCTTTTTTACAATGTAGGCCTCTTAGCGCTTAGCATGTCCAATTGCAGTTTCTACAGAAAGAGTGTTTCAGAACGGCTCAATCAAAAGTAAGGTTCAACTCTGTTAGTTGAATGCACAGAACAGAAAGAATTTTCACAGAATGCTACTGTGTAGTTTATATTTGAATATATTCCTTTTTCCACTATTACCCTCTTAGCGCTCCGAATGTCCACTTGCATTTTCTACAGAAAGAGTGTTCAGAACTGCGCAATCAAAAGTATGGTTTAACTCTGTTAGCTTAATGAACATATCAGAAATAAGTTTCACACAATGCTTCTGTGTAGTTTTTATTTGAAGATATTATTTTTCCCAATAGAGGCCTCTTAGCGCTCAGAATGTCCAATTGCAGTTTCTACAGAAAGAGTGTTTCAGAAAGGCTCAATCAAATGTAAGGTTCAACTCTGTTAGTTGAATGCAC
This sequence comes from Symphalangus syndactylus, assembly GCF_028878055.3. Taxonomy (NCBI): domain Eukaryota; kingdom Metazoa; phylum Chordata; class Mammalia; order Primates; family Hylobatidae; genus Symphalangus; species Symphalangus syndactylus. Next base: position 6,048,000 of record NC_072448.2, read on the forward strand.
AGAACAGAAAGAAGTTTCATACAATGCTTCTGTGTAGTTTATATTTGAACATATTCTTTTTTCCACTATTACCCACTTAGCGCTACGAATGTCCAGTTGCATTTTCTACAGACAGAGTGTTTCAAAACTGCTCAATCAAAAGTATGGTTTAACTCTGTTAGCTGAATGCTCAGATCAGAAAGAAGTTTCACAGAATGCTTCTGTGTAGTTTATATTTGAATATATTCCTTTTTCCACTACTACGCTCTTAGCGCTCCAAATGTCCAGTTGCATTTTCTACAGAAAGAGTGTTCAGATCTGCTCAATCAAAAGTATGGTTTAACTCTGTTAGCTGAATGCACAGATCAGAAAGAATTTTCACAGAATGATTCTGTGTAGTTTATATTTGGAGACATTCCTTTTTCCACTATTACCCTCTTAGCGCTCCGAATCTCCACTTGCATTTTCTACAGAAAGAGTGTTTCAGAACGGCTCAATCAAAACTAAGGTTCAACTCTTTTAGTTGAACAAACAGAACAGAAAGAAGTTTCACACAATTCTTCTGTGTAGTTTTTATTTGTAGACATTCTTTTTCCCAATATAGGCCTCTTAGCACTCAGAATGTCCAATTGCAGTTTCTACAGAAAGAGTGTTTCAGAACGGCTCAATCAAAAGTAAGGTTCAACTCTGTTAGTTGAATGCACAGAACAGAAAGAAGTTTCATACAATGCTTCTGTGTAGTTCATATTTGAACATATTCTTTTTTCCACTATTACCCACTTAGCGCTACGAATGTCCAGTTGCATTTTCTACAGACAGAGTGTTTCAAAACTGCTCAATCAAAAGTATGGTTTACTTCTGTTAGCTGAATTCTCAGATCAGAAAGAAGTTTCACAGAATGCTTCTCTGTAGTTTATATTTGAATATATTCCTTTTTCCACTACTACTCTCTTAGCGCTCCAAATGTCCAGTTGCATTTTCTACAGAAAGAGTGTTCAGATCTGCTCAATCAAAAGTATGGTTTAAATCTGTTAGCTGAATGCACAGATCAGAAAGAAGTTTCACAGAATGATTTTGTGTAGTTTATATTTGGAGACATTCCTTTTTCCACTATTACCCTCTTAGCGCTCCGAATCTCCACTTGCATTTTCTACAGAAAGAGTGTTTCAGAACGGCTCAATCAAAACTAAGGTTCAACTCTTTTAGTTGAACAAACAGAACAGAAAGAAGTTTCACACAATTCTTCTGTGTAGTTTTTATTTGTAGACATTCTTTTTCCCAATATAGGCCTCTTAGCTCTCAGAATGTCCAATTGCAATTTCTACAGAAAGAGTGTTTCAGAACGGCTCAATCAAAAGTAAGGTTCAACTCTGTTAGTTGAATGCACAGAACAGAAAGAAGTTTCATACAATGCTTCTGTGTAGTTTATATTTGAACATATTATTTTTTCCACTATTACCAACTTAGCGCTACGAATGTCCAGTTGCATTTTCTACAGACCGAGTGTTTCAAAACTGCTCAATCAAAAGTATGGTTTAACTCTGTTAGCTGAATGCTCAGATCAGAAAGAAGTTTCACAGAATGCTTCTGTGTAGTTTATATTTGAATATATTCCTTTTTCCACTACTACGCTCTTAGCGCTCCAAATGTCCAGTTGCATTTTCTACAGAAAGAGTGTTCAGATCTGCTCAATCAAAATTATGGTTTAACTCTGTTAGCTGAATGCACAGATCAGAAAGAAGTTTCACCGAATGATTCTGTGTAGTTTATATTTGAAGACATTCCTTTTTCCACTATTACCCTCTTAGCGCTCCGAATCTCCACTTGCATTATCTACAAAAAGAGTGTTTCATAACTGCTCAATCAAAAATATGTTTTATCTCTGTTAACTGAATTTACAGATCAGAAATAAGTTTCACAGAATGCATCTGTGTAGTTTTTATTTGAAGATATTCTTTTTCCCAATGTAGGCCTCTTAGCGCTTAGCATGTCCAATTGCAGTTTCTACAGAAAGAGTGTTTCAGAACGGCTCAATCAAAAGTAAGGTTCAACTCTGTTAGTTGAATGCACAGAACAGAAAGAATTTTCACAGAATGCTACTGTGTAGTTTATATTTGAATATATTCCTTTTTCCACTATTACCCTCTTAGCGCTCCGAATGTCCACTTGCATTTTCTACAGAAAGAGTGTTCAGAACTGCGCAATCAAAAGTATGGTTTAACTCTGTTAGCTTAATGAACATATCAGAAATAAGTTTCACACAATGCTTCTGTGTAGTTTTTATTTGAAGATATTATTTTTCCCAATATAGGCCTCTTAGCGCTCAGAATGTCCAATTGCAGTTTCTACAGAAAGAGTGTTTCAGAAAGGCTCAATCAAAAGTAAGGTTCAACTCTGTTAGTTGAATGCACAGAACAGAAAGAAGTTTCATACAATGCTTCTGTGTAGTTTATATTTGAAAATATTCTTTTTTCCACTATTACCCACTTAGCGCTACGAATGTCCAGTTGCATTTTCTACAGACAGAGTGTTTCAAAACTGCTCAATCATAAGTATGGTTTAACACTATTAGCTGAATGCTCACATCAGAAAGAAGTTTCACAGAATGCTTCTGTGTAGTTTATATTTGAATATATTCCTTTTTCCACTACTACTCTCTTAGCGCTCCAAATGTCCAGTTGCATTTTCTACAGAAAGAGTGTTCAGATCTGCTCAATCAAAAGTATGGTTTAACTCTGTTAGCTGAATGCACAGATCAGAAAGAAGTTTCACAGAATGATTCTGTGTAGTTTATATTTGGAGACATTCCTTTTTCCACTATTACCCTCTTAGCGCTCCGAATCTCCACTTGCATTTTCTACAGAAAGAGTGTTTCAGAACGGCTCAATCAAAACTAAGGTTCAACTCTTTTAGTTGAACAAACAGAACAGAAAGAAGTTTCACACAATTCTTCTGTGTAGTTTTTATTTGTAGACATTCTTTTTCCCAATATAGGCCTCTTAGCGCTCAGAATGTCCAATTGCAGTTTCTACAGAAAGAGTGTTTCAGAACGGCTCAATCAAAAGTAAGGTTCAACTCTGTTAGTTGAATGCACAGAACAGAAAGAGGTTTCATACAATGCTTCTGTGTAGTTTATATTTGAACATATTCTTTTTTCCACTATTACCCACTTAGCGCTACGAATGTCCAGTTGCATTTTCTACAGAGTGTTTCAAAACTGCTCAATCAAAAGTATGGTTTAACTCTGTTAGCTGAATGCTCTGATCAGAAAGGAGTTTCACAGAATGCTTCTGTGTAGTTTATATTTGAATATATTCCTTTTTCAACTACTACGCTCTTAGCGCTCCAAATGTCCAGTTGCATTTTCTACAGAAAGAGTGTTCAGATCTGCTCAATCAAAAGTATGGTTTAACTCTGTTAGCTGAATGCACAGATCAGAAAGAAGTTTCACCAAATGATTCTGTGTAGTTTATATTTGAAGACATTCCTTTTTCCACTATTACCCTCTTAGCGCTCCGAATCTCCACTTGCATTTTCTACAAAAAGAGTCTTTCATAACTCCTCAATCAAAAATATGTTTTATCTCTGTTAACTGAATTTACAGATCAGAAATAAGTTTCACAGAATGCATCTGTGTAGTTTTTATTTGAAGATATTCTTTTTCCCAATGTAGGCCTCTTAGCGCTTAGAATGTCCAATTGCAGTTTCTACAGAAAGAGTGTTTCAGAACGGCTCAATCAAAAGTAAGGTTCAACTCTGTTAGTTGAATGCACAGAACAGAAAGAATTTTCACAGAATGCTACTGTGTAGTTTATATTTGAATATATTCCTTTTTCCACGATTACCATCTTAGCGCTCCGAATTTCCACTTGCATTTTCTACAGAAAGAGTGTTCAGAACTGCGCAATCAAAAGTATGGTTTAACTCTGTTAGCTTAATGAACATATCAGAAATAAGTTTCAAACAATGCTTCTGTGTAGTTTTTATTTGAAGATATTATTTTTCCCAATATAGGCCTCTTAGCGCTCAGAATGTCCAATTGCAGTTTCTACAGAAGGAGTGTTTCAGAAAGGCTCAATCAAAAGTAAGGTTCAATTCTGTTAGTTGAATGCACAGAACAGAAAGAAGTTTCATACAATGCTTCTGTGTAGTTTATATTTGAACATATTCTTTTTTCCACTATTACCCCCTTAGCGCTACGAATGTCCAGTTGCATTTTCTACAGACAGAGTGTTTCAAAACTGCTCAATCAAAAATATGGTTTAACTCTGTTAGCTGAATGCTCAGATCAGAAAGAAGTTTCACAGAATGCTTCTGTGTAGTTTATATTTGAATATATTACTTTTTCCACTACTACTCTCTTAGCGCTCCAAATGTCCAGTTGCATTTTCTACAGAAAGAGTGTTCAGATCTGCTCAATCAAAAGTATGGTTTAACTCTGTTAGCTGAATGCACAGATCAGAGAGAAGTTTCACAGAATGATTCTGTGTAGTTTATATTTGGAGACATTACTTTTTCCACTATTACCCTCTTAGCGCTCCGAATCTCCACTTGCATTTTCTACAGAAAGAGTGTTTGAGAACGGCTCAATCAAAACTAAGGTTCAACTCTTTTAGTTGAACAAACAGAACAGAAAGAAGTTTCACAAAATTCTTCTGTGTAGTTTTTATTTGTAGACATTCTTTTTCACAATATAGGCCTCTTAGCGCTCAGAATGTCCAATTGCAGTTTCTACAGAAAGAGTGTTTCAGAACGGCTCAATCAAAAGTAAGGTTCAACTCTGTTAGTTGAATGCACAGAACAGAAAGAAGTTTCATACAATGCTTCTGTGTAGTTTATATTTGAACATATTCTTTTTTCCACTATTACCCACTTAGCGCTACGAATGTCAAGTTGCATTTACTACAGACAGAGTGTTTCAAAACTGCTCAATCAAAAGTATGGTTTAACTCTGTTAGCTGTAGGCTCAGATCAGAAAGAAGTTTCACAGAATGCTTCTGTGTAGTTTATATTTGAATATATTCCTTTTTCCACTACTACGCTCTTAGCGCTCCAAATGTCCAGTTGCATTTTCTACAGAAAGAGTGTTCAGATCTGCTCAATCAAAAGTATGGTTTAACTCTGTTAGCTGAATGCACAGATCAGAAAGAAGTTTCACCGAATGATTCTGTGTAGTTTATATTTGAAGACATTCCTTTTTCCACTATTACCCTCTTAGCGCTCCGAATCTCCACTTGCATTTTCTACAAAAAGAGTGTTTCATAACTGCTCAATCAAAAATATGTTTTATCTCTGTTAACTGAATTTACAGATCAGAAATAAGTTTCACAGAATGCATCTGTGTAGTTTTTATTTGAAGATATTCTTTTTTACAATGTAGGCCTCTTAGCGCTTAGCATGTCCAATTGCAGTTTCTACAGAGAGAGTGTTTCAAAACGGCTCAATCAAAAGTAAGGTTCAACACTGTTAGTTGAATGCACAGAACAGAAAGAATTTTCACAGAATGCTACTGTGTAGTTTATATTTGAATATATTCCTTTTTCCACTATTACCTTCTTAGCGCTCCGAATGTCCACTTGCATTTTCTACAGAAAGAGTGTTCAGAACTGCGCAATCAAAAGTATGGTTTAACTCTGTTAGCTTAATGAACATATCAGAAATAAGTTTCACACAATGCTTCTGTGTAGTTTTTATTTGAAGATATTATTTTTCCCAATAGAGGCCTCTTAGCGCTCAGAATGTCCAATTGCAGTTTCTACAGAAAGAGTGTTTCAGAAAGGCTCAATCAAAAGTAAGGTTCAACTCTGTTAGTTGAATGCACAGAACAGAAAGAAGTTTCATACAATGCTTCTGTGTAATTTATATTTGTACATATTCTTTTTTCCACTATTACCCACTTAGCGCTAAGAATGTCCAGTTGCATTTTCTACAGACAGAGTGTTTCAAAACTGCTCAATCAAAATTATGGTTTAACTCTGTTAGCTGAATGCTCAGATCAGAAAGAAGTTTCACAGAATGCTTCTGTGTAGGTTATATTTGAATATATTCCTTTTTCCACTACTACTCTCTTAGCGCTCCAAATGTCCAGTTGCATTTTCTACAGAAAGAGTGTTCAGATCTGCTCAATCAAAAGTATGGTTTAACTCTGTTAGCTGAATGCACAGATCAGAAAGAAGTTTCACAGAATGATTCTGTGTAGTTTATATTTGGAGACATTCCTTTTTCCACTATTACCCTCTTAGCGCTCCGAATCTCCACTTGCATTTTCTACAGAAAGAGTGTTTCAGAACGGATCAATCAAAACTAAGGTTCAACTCTTTTAGTTGAACAAACAGAACAGAAAGAAGTTTCACACAATTCTTTTGTGTAGTTTTTATTTGTAGACATTCTTTTTCCCAATATAGGCCTCTTAGCGCTCAGAATGTCCAATTGCAGTTTCTACAGAAAGAGTGTTTCAGAACGGCTCAATCAAAAGTAAAGTTCAACTCTGTTAGTTGAATGCACAGAACAGAAAGAAGTTTCATACAATGCTTCTGTGTAGTTTATATTTGAACATATTCTTTTTTCCACTATTACCCACTTAGCGCTACGAATGTCCAGTTGCATTTTCTACAGACAGAGTGTTTCAAAACTGCTCAATCAAAAGTATGGTTTAACTCTGTTAGCTGAATGCTCAGATCAGAAAGAAGTTTCACAGAATGCTTCTGTGTAGTTTATATTTGAATATATTCCTTTTTCCACTACTACGCTCTTAGCGCTCCAAATGTCCAGTTGCATTTTCAACAGAAAGAGTGTTCAGATCTGCTCAATAAAAAGTATGGTTTAACTGTGTTAGCTGAATGCACAGATCAGAAATAAGTTTCACCGAATGATTCTGTGTAGTTTATATTTGAAGTCATTCCTTTTTCCACTATTACCCTCTTAGCGCTCCGAATCTCCACTTGCATTTTCTACAAAAAGAGTGTTTCATAACTGTTCAATCAAAAATATGTTTTATCTCTGTTAACTGAATTTACAAATCAGAAATAAGTTTCACAGAATGCATCTGTGTAGTTTTTATTTGAAGATATTCTTTTTCCCAATGTAGGCCTCTTAGCGCTTAGCATGTCCAATTGCAGTTTCTACAGAAAGAGTGTTTCAGAACGGCTCAATCAAAAGTAAGGTTCAACTCTGTTAGTTGAATGCACAGAACAGAAAGAATTTTCACAGAATGCTACTGTGTAGTTTATATTTGAATATATTCCTTTTTCCACTATTACCCTCTTAGCGCTCCGAATGTCCACTTGCATTTTCTACAGAAAGAGTGTTCAGAACTGCGCAATCAAAAGTATGGTTTAACTCTGTTAGCTTAATGAACATATCAGAAATAAGTTTCACACAATGCTTCTGTGTAGTTTTTATTTGAAGATATTATTTTTCCCAATAGAGGCCTCTTAGCGCTCACAATGTCCAATTGCAGTTTCTACAGAAAGAGTGTTTCAGAAAGGCTCAATCAAATGTAAGGTTCAACTCTGTTAGTTGAATGCACAGAACAGAAAGAAGTTTCATACAATGCTTCTGTGTAGTTTATATTTGAACATATTCTTTTTTCCACTATTACCCACTTAGCGCTACGAATGTCCAGTTGCATTTTCTACAGACAGAGTGTTTCAAAACTGCTCAATCAAAAGTATGGTTTAACTCTGTTAGCTGAATGCTCAGATCAGAAAGAAGTTTCACAGAATGCTTCTGTGTAGTTTATATTTGAATATATTCCTTTTTCCACTACTACTCTCTTATCGCTCCAAATGTCCAGTTGCATTTTCTACAGAAAGAGTGTTCAGATCTGCTCAATCAAAAGTATGGTTTAACTCTGTTAGCTGAATGCACAGATCAGAAAGAATTTTCACAGAATGATTCTGTGTAGTTTATATTTGGAGACATTCCTTTTTCCACTATTACCCTCTTAGCGCTCCGAATCTCCACTTGCATTTTCTACAGAAAGAGTGTTTCAGAACGGCTCAATCAAAACTAAGGTTCAACTCTTTTAGTTGAACAAACAGAACAGAAAGAAGTTTCACACAATTCTTCTGTGTAGTTTTTATTTGTAGACATTCTTTTTCCCAATATAGGCCTCTTAGCACTCAGAATGTCCAATTGCAGTTTCTACAGAAAGAGTGTTTCAGAACGGCTCAATCAAAAGTAAGGTTCAACTCTGTTAGTTGAATGCACAGAACAGAAAGAAGTTTCATACAATGCTTCTGTGTAGTTCATATTTGAACATATTCTTTTTTCCACTATTACCCACTTAGCGCTACGAATGTCCAGTTGCATTTTCTACAGACAGAGTGTTTCAAAACTGCTCAATCAAAAGTATGGTTTACCTCTGTTAGCTGAATTCTCAGATCAGAAAGAAGTTTCACAGAATGCTTCTCTGTAGTTTATATTTGAATATATTCCTTTTTCCACTACTACTCTCTTAGCGCTCCAAATGTCCAGTTGCATTTTCTACAGAAAGAGTGTTCAGATCTGCTCAATCAAAAGTATGGTTTAAATCTGTTAGCTGAATGCACAGATCAGAAAGAAGTTTCACAGAATGATTCTGTGTAGTTTATATTTGGAGACATTCCTTTTTCCACTATTACCCTCTTAGCGCTCCGAATCTCCACTTGCATTTTCTACAAAAAGAGTGTTTCATAACTGCTCAATCAAAAATATGTTTTATCTCTGTTAACTGAATTTACAGATCAGAAATAAGTTTCACAGAATGCATCTGTGTAGTTTTTATTTGAAGATATTCTTTTTCCCAATGTAGGCCTCTTAGCGCTTAGCATGTCCAATTGCAGTTTCTACAGAAAGAGTGTTTCAGAACGGCTCAATCAAAAGTAAGGTTCAACTCTGTTAGTTGAATGCACAGAACAGAAAGAATTTTCACAGAATGCTACTGTGTAGTTTATATTTGAATATATTCCTTTTTCCACTATTACCCTCTTAGCGCTCCGAATGTCCACTTGCATTTTCTACAGAAAGAGTGTTCAGAACTGCGCAATCAAAAGTATGGTTTATCTCTGTTAGCTTAATGAACATATCAGAAATACGTTTCACACAATGCTTCTGTGTAGTTTTTATTTGAAGATATTGTTTTTCCCAATAGAGGCCTCTTAGCGCTCAGAATGTCCAATTGCAGTTTCTACAGAAAGAGTGTTTCAGAAAGGCTCAATCAAAAGTAAGGTTCAACTCTGTTAGTTGAATGCACAGAACAGAAAAAGTTTCATACAATGCTTCTGTGTAGTTTATATTTGAACATATTCTTTTTTCCACTATTACCCACTTAGCGCTACGAATGTCCAGTTGCATTTTCTACAGACAGAGTGTTTCAAAACTGCTCAATCAAAAGTATGGTTTAACTCAGTTAGCTGAATGCTCAGATCAGAAATAATTTTCACAGAATGCTTCTTTGTAGTTTATATTTGAATATATTCCTTTTTCCACTACTACAATCTTAGCGCTCCAAATGTCCAGTTGCATTTTCTACAGAAAGAGTGTTCAGATCTGCTCAATCAAAAGTATGGTTAAACTCTGTTAGCTGAATGCACAGATCAGAAAGAAGTTTCACAGAATGATTCTGTGTAGTTTATATTTGGAGACATTCCTTTTTCAACTATTAACCTCTTAGCGCTCCGAATGTCCACTTGCATTTTCTACAGAAAGAGTGTTCAGAACTGCGCAATCAAAAGTATGGTTTAACTCTGTTAGCTTAATGAACATATCAGAAATAAGTTTCACACAATGCTTCTGTGTAGTTTTTATTTGAAGATATTATTTTTCCCAATAGAGTCCTCTTAGCGCTCAGAATGTCCAATTGCAGTTTCTACAGAAAGAGTGTTTCAGAAAGGCTCAATCAAAAGTAAGGTTCAACTCTGTTAGTTGAATGCACAGAACAGAAAGAAGTTTCATGCAATGCTTCTGTGTAGTTTATATTTGAACATATTCTTTTTTCCACTATTACCCACTTGGCGCTACGAATGTCCAGTTGCATTTTCTACAGACAGAGTGTTTCAAAACTGCTCAATCAAAAGTATGGTTTAACTCTGTTAGCTGAATGCTCAGATCAGAAAGAAGTTTCACAGAATGCTTCTGTGTAGTTTATATTTGAATATATTCCTTTTTCCACTACTACTCTCTTAGCGCTCCAATTGTCCAGTAGCATTCTCTACAGAAAGAGTGTTCAGATCTGCTCAATCAAAAGTACGGTTTAACTCTGTTAGCTGAATGCACATATCAGAAAGAAGTTTCACAGAATGATTCTGTGTAGTTTATATTTGGAGACATTCCTTTTTCCACTATTACCCTCTTAGTGCTCCGAATCTCCACTTGCATTTTCTACAGAAAGAGTGTTTCAGAACTGCTCAATCAAAACTAAGGTTCAACTCTTTTAGTTGAACAAACAGAACAGAAAGAAGTTTCACACAATTCTTCTGTGTAGTTTTTATTTGTAGACATTCTTTTTCCCAATATAGGCCTCTTAGCGCTCAGAATGTCCAATTGCAGTTTCTACAGAAAGAGTGTTTCAGAAAGGCTCAATCAAAAGTAAGGTTCAACTCTGTTAGTTGAATGCACAGAACAGAAAGAAGTTTCATACAATGCTTCTGTGTAGTTTATATTTGAACATATTCTTTTTTCCACTATTACCCACTTAGCGCTACGAATGTCAGGTTGCATTTTCTACAGACAGAGTGTTTCAAAACTGCTCAATCAAAAGTATGGTTTAACTCTGTTAGCTGAATGCTCAGATCAGAAAGAAGTTTCACAGAATGCTTCTGTGTAGTTTATATTTGAACATATTCCTTTTTCCACTACTACGCTCTTAGCGCTCCAAATGTCCAGTTGCATTTTCTACAGAAAGAATGTTCAGATCTGCTCAATCAAAAGTATGGTTTAAATCTGTTAGCTGAATGCACAGATCAGAAAGAAGTTTCACCGAATGATTCTGTGTAGTTTATATTTGGAGACATTCCTTTTTCCACTATTACCCTCTTAGCGCTCCGAACCTCCACTTGCATTTTCTACAGAAAGAGTGTTTCAGAACGGCTCAATCAAAACTAAGGTTCAACTCTTTTAGTTGAACAAACAGAACAGAAAGAAGTTTCACAGAATGCATCTGTGTAGTTTTTATTTGAAGATATTCTTTTTCCCAATGTAGGCCTCTTAGCGCTTAGCATGTCCAATTGCAGTTTCTACAGAAAGAGCGTTTCAGAACGGCTCAATCAAAACTAAGGTTCAACTCTGTTAGTTGAATGCACAGAACAGAAAGAATTTTCACAGAATGCTACTGTGTAGTTTATATTTGAATATATTCCTTTCTCCACTATTACCCTCTTAGCGCTCCGAATGTCCACTTGCATTTTCTACAGAAAGAGTGTTCAGAACTGCGCAATCAAAAGTATGGTTTAACTCTGTTAGCTTAATGAATATATCAGAAATAAGTTTCACACAATGCTTCTGTGTAGTTTTTATTTGAAGATATTATTTTTCCCAATAGAGGCCTCTTAGCGCTCAGAATGTCCAATTGCAGTTTCTACAGAAAGAGTGTTTCAGAAAGGCTCAATCAATAGTAAGGTTCAACTCTGTTAGTTGAATGCACAGAACAGAAAGTAATTTCATACAATGCTTCTGTGTAGTTTATATTTGAACATATTCTTTTTTCCACTATTACCCACTTGGCGCTACGAATGTCCAGTTGCATTTTCTACAGACAGAGTGTTTCAAAACGGCTCAATCAAAAGTATGGTTTAACTCTGTTAGCTGAATGCTCAGATCAGAAAGATGTTTCACAGAATGCTTCTGTGTAGTTTATATTTGAATATATTCCTTTTTCCACTACTACTCTCTTAGCGCTCCAAATGTCCAGTTGCATTTTCTACAGAAAGAGTGTTCAGATCTGCTCAATCAAAAGTATGGTTTTACTCTGTTAGCTGAATGCACAGATCAGGAAGATGTTTCACAGAATGATTCTGTGTAGTTTATATTTGGAGACATTCCTTTTTCCACTATTACCCTCTTAGCGCTCCGAAAGTCCACTTGCATTTTCTACAGAAAGAGTGTTTCAGAACGGCTCAATCAAAATTAAGGTTCAACTCTTTTAGTTGAACAAACAGAACAGAAAGTAGTTTCACACAATTTTTCTGTGTAGTTTTTATTTGTAGACATTCTTTTTCCCAATATAGGCCTCTTAGCGCTCAGAATGCCCAATTGCAGTTTCTACAGAAAGAGTGTTTCAGAACGGCTCAATCAAAAGTAAGGTTCAACTCTGTTAGTTGAATGCACAGAACAGAAAGAAGTTTCATACAATGCTTCTGTGTAGTTTATATTTGAACATATTCTTTTTTCCACTATTACCCACGTAGCGCTACGAATGTCCAGTTGCATTTCCTACAGACAGAGTGTTTCAAAACTGCTCAATCAAAAGTATGGTTTAACTCTGTTAGCTGAATGCTCAGATCAGAAAGAAGTTTCACAGAATGCTTCTGTGTAGTTTATATTTGAATATATTCCTTTTTCCACTACTACGCTCTTAGCGCTCCAAATGTGCGTTGCATTTTCTACAGAAAGAGTGTTCAGATCTGCTCAATCAAAAGTACGGTTTAACTCTGTTAGCTGAATGCACAGATCAGAAAGAAGTTTCACAGAATGATTCTGTGTAGTTTATATTTGGAGACATTCCTTTTTCCACTATTACCCTCTTAGCGCTCCGAATCTCCACTTGCATTTTCTACAGAAAGAGTGTTTCAGAACGGCTCAATCAAAACTAAGGTTCAAATCTTTTAGTTGAACAAACAGAACAGAAAGAAGTTTCACAGAATGCATCTGTGTAGTTTTTATTTGAAGATATTCTTTTTCCCAATGTAGGCCTCTTAGCGCTTAGCATGTCCAATTGCAGTTTCTACAGAAAGAGTGTTTCAGAACGGCTCAATCAAAAGTAAGGTTCAACTCTGTTAGTTGAATGCACAGAACAGAAAGAATTTTCACAGAATGCTACTGTGTAGTTTATATTTGAATATATTCCTTTTTCCACTATTACCCTCTTAGCGCTCCGAATGTCCACTTGCATTTTCTACATTAAGAGTGTTCAGAACAGCGCAATCAAAAGTATGGTTTAACTCTGTTAGCTTAATGAACATATCAGAAATAAGTTTCACACAATGCTTCTGTGTAGTTTTTATTTGAAGATATTATTTTTCCCAATAGAGGCCTCTTAGCGCTCAGAATGTCCAATTGCAGTTTCTACAGAAAGAGTGTTTCAGAAAGGCTCAATCAAAAGTAAAGTTCAACTCTGTTAGTTGAATGCACAGAACAGAAAGAAGTTTCATACAATGCTTCTGTGTAGTTTATATTTGAACATATTCTTTTTTCCACTATTACCCACTTAGCGCTACGAATGTCCAGTTGCATTTTCTACAGACAGAGTGTTTCAAAACTGCTCAATCAAAAGTATGGTTTAACTCTGTTAGCTGAATGGTCAGATCAGAAGGAAGTTTCACAGAATGCTTCTGTGTAGTTTATATTTGAATATATTCCTTTTTCCACTACTACTCTCTTAGCGCTCCAAATGTCCAGTTGCATTTTCTACAGAAAGAGTGTTCAGATCTGCTCAATCAAAAGTATGGTTTAACTCTGTTAGCTGAATGCACAGATCAGAAAGAAGTTTCACAGAATGATTCTGTGTAGTTTATATTTGGAGACATTCCTTTTTCCACTATTACCCTATTAGCGCTCCGAATCTCCACTTGCATTTTCTACAGAAAGAGTGTTTCAGAACGGCTCAATCAAAACTAAGGTTCAACTCTTTTACTTGAACAAACAGAACAGAAATAAGTTTCACACAATTCTTCTGTGTAGTTTTTATTTGTAGACATTCTTTTTCCCAATATAGGCCTCTTAGCGCTCAGAATGTCCAATTGCAGTTTCTACAGAAAGAGTGTTTCAGAACGGCTCAATCAAAAGTAAGGTTCAACTCTGTTAGTTGAATGCACAGAACAGAAAGAAGTTTCATACAATGCTTCTGTGTAGTTTATATTTGAACATATTCTTTTTTCCACTATTACCCACTTAGCGCTACGAATGTCCAGTTGCATTTTCTACACACAGAGTGTTTCAAAACTGCTCAATCAAAAGTATGGTTTAACTCTGTTAGCTGAATGCTCAGATCAGAAATAAGTTTCACAGAATGCTTCTGTGTAGTTTATATTTGAATATATTCCTTTTTCCACTACTACGCTCTTAGCGCTCCAAATGTCCAGTTGCATTTTCTAGAGAAAGAGTGTTCAGATCTGCTCAATCAAAAGTATGGTTTAACTCTGTTAGCTGAATGCACAGATCAGAAAGAAGTTTCACCAAATGATTCTGTGTAGTTTATATTTGAAGACATTCCTTTTTCCACTATTACCCTCTTAGCGCTCCGAATCTCCACTTGCATTTTCTACAAAAAGAGTGTTTCATAACTGCTCAATCAAAAATATGTTTTATCTCTGTTAACTGAATTTACAGATCAGAAATAAGTTTCACAGAATGCATCTGTGTAGTTTTTATTTGAAGATATTCTTTTTCCCAATATAGGCCTCTTAGCGCTTAGCATGTCCAATTGCAGTTTCTACAGAAAGAGTGTTTCAGAACGGCTCAAACAAAAGTAAGGTTCAACTCTGTTAGTTGAATGCACAGAACAGAAAGAATTTTCACAGAATGCTACTGTGTAGTTTATATTTGAATATATTCCTTTTTCCACTATTACCCTCTTAGCGCTCCGAATGTCCACTTGCATTTTCTACAGAAAGAGAGTTCAGAACTGCGCAATCAAAAGTATGGTTTAACTCTGTTAGCTTAATGAACATATCAGAAATAAGTTTCACACAATGCTTCTGTGTAGTTTTTATTTGAAGATATTATTTTTCCCAATAGTGTCCTCTTAGCGCTCAGAATGTCCAATTGCAGTTTCTACAGAAAGAGTGTTTCAGAAAGGCTCAATCAAAAGTAAGGTTCAACTCTGTTAGTTGAATGCACAGAACAGAAAGAAGTTTCATACAATGCTTCTGTGTAGTTTATATCTGAACATACTCTTTTTTCCACTATTACCCACATAGCGCTACGAATGTCCAGTTGCATTTTCTACAGACAGAGTGTTTCAAAACTGCTCAATCAAAAGTATGGTTTAACACTGTTAGCTGAATGCTCAGATCAGAAAGAAGTTTCACAGAATGCTTCTGTGTAGTTTATATTTGAATATATTCCTTTTTCCACTACTACTCTCTTAGCGCTCCAAATGTCCAGTTGCATTTTCTACAGAAAGAGTGTTCAGATCTGCTCAATCAAAAGTATGGTTTAACTCTGTTAGCTGAATGCACAGATCAGAAAGAAGTTTCACAGAATGATTCTGTGTAGTTTATATTTGGAGACATTCCTTTTTCCACTATTACCCCCTTAGCGCTCCGAATCTCCACTTGCATTTTCTACAGAAAGAGTGTTTCAGAACGGCTCAATCAAAACTAAGGTTCAACTCTTTTAGTTGAACAAACAGAACAGAAAGAAGTTTCACACAATTCTTCTGTGTAGTTTTTGTTTGTAGACATTCTTTTTCCCAATATAGGCCTCTTAGCGCTCAGAATGTCCAATTGCAGTTTCTACAGAAAGAGTGTTTCAGAACGGCTCAATCAAAAGTAAGGTTCAACTCTGTTAGTTGAATGCACAGAACAGAAAGAAGTTTCATACAATGCTTCTGTTTAGTTTATATTTGAACATATTCTTTTTTCCACTATTACCCACTTAGCTCTACGAATGTCCAGTTGCATTTTCTACAGACAGAGTGTTTCAAAACTGCTCAATCAAAAGTATGGTTTAACTCTGTTAGATGAATGCTCAGATCAGAAAAAAGTTTCACAGAATGCTTCTGTGTAGTTTATATTTGAATATATTCCTTTTTCCACTCCTACGCTATTAGCGCTGCAAATGTCCAGTTGCATTTTCTAGAGAAAGAGTGTTCAGATCTGCTCAATCAAAAGTATGGTTTAACTCTGTTAGCTGAATGCACAGATCAGAAAGAAGTTTCAGCGAATGATTCTGTGTAGTTTATATTTGAAGACATTCCTTTTTCCACTATTACCCTCTTAGCGCTCCGAATCTCCACTTGCATTTTCTACAAAAAGGGTGTTTCATAACTGCTCAATCAAAAATATGTTTTATCTCTGTTAACTGAATTTACAGATCAGAAATAAGTTTCACAGAATGCATCTGTGTAGTTTTTATTTGAAGATATTCTTTTGCCCAATGTAGGCCTCTTAGCGCTTAGCATGTCCAATTGCAGGTTCTACAGAAAGAGTGTTTCAGAACGGCTCAATCAAAAGTAAGGTTCAAGTCTGTTAGTTGAATGCACAGAACAAAAAGAATTTTCACAGAATGCTACTGTGTAGTTTATTTGAATATATTCCTTTTTCCACTATTACCCTCTTAGCGCTCCGAATGTCCACTTGCATTTTCTACAGAAAGAGTGTTCAGAACTGCGCAATCAAAAGTATGGTTTAACTCTGTTAGCTTAATGAACATATCAGAAATAAGTTTCACACAATGCTTCTGTGTAGTTTTTATTTGAAGATATTATTTTTCCCAATAGAGGCCTCTTAGCGCTCAGAATGTCCAATTGCAGTTTCTACAGAAAGAGTGTTTCAGAAAGGCTCAATCAAAAGTAAGGTTCAACTCTGTTAGTTGAATGCACAGAACAGAAAGAAGTTTCATACAATGCTTCTGTGTAGTTTATATTTGAACATATTTTTTTTCCACTATTACCCACTTAGCGCTACGAATGTCCAGTTGCATTTTCTACAGACAGAGTGTTTCAAAACTGCTCAATCAAAAGTATGGTTTAACAATGTTAGCTGAATGCTCAGATCAGAAAGAAGTTTCACAGAATGCTTCTGTGTAGTTTATATTTGAATATATTCCTTTTTCCACTACTACTCTCTTAGCGCTCCAAATATCCAGTTGCATTTTCTACAGAAAGAGAGTTCAGATCTGCTCAATCAAAAGTATGGTTTAACCCTGTTAGCTGAATGCACAGATCAGAAAGAAGTTTCACAGAATGATTCTGTGTAGTTTATATTTGGAGACATTCCTTTTTCCACTATTACCCCCTTAGCGCTCCGAATCTCCACTTGCATTTTCTACAGAAAGAGTGTTTCAGAACGGCTCAATCAAAACTAAGGTTCAACTCTTTTAGTTGAACAAACAGAACAGAAAGAAGTTTCACACAATTCTTCTGTGTAGTTTTTGTTTGTAGACATTCTTTTTCCCAATATAGGCCTCTTAGCGCTCAGAATGTCCAATTGCAGTTTCTACAGAAAGAGTGTTTCAGAAAGGCTCAATCAAAAGTAAGGTTCAACTCTGTTAGTTGAATGCACAGAACAGAAAGAAGTTTCATACAATGCTTCTGTGTAGTTTATATTTGAACATATTCTTTTTTCCACTATTACCCACTTAGCTCTACGAATGTCCAGTTGCATTTTCTACAGACAGAGTGTTTCAAAACTGCTCAATCAAAAGTATGGTTTAACTCTGTTAGATGAATGCTCAGATTAGAAAAAAGTTTCACAGAATGCTTCTGTGTAGTTTATATTTGAATATATTCCTTTTTCCACTACTACGCTATTAGCGCTCCAAATGTCCAGTTGCATTTTCTAGAGAAAGAGTGTTCAGATCTGCTCAATCAAAAGTATGGTTTAACTCTGTTAGCTGAATGCACAGATCAGAAAGAAGTTTCACCGAATGATTCTGTGTAGTTTATATTTGAAGACATTCCTTTTTCCACTATTACCCACTTAGCGCTCCGAATCTCCACTTGCATTTTCTACAAAAAGAGTGTTTCATAACTGCTCAATCAAAAATATGTTTTATATCTGTTAACTGAATTTACAGATCAGAAATAAGTTTCACAGAATGCATCTGTGTAGTTTTTATTTGAAGATATTATTTTTCCCAATGTAGGCCTCTTAGCGCTTAGCATGTCCAATTGCAGTTTCTACAGAAAGAGTGTTTCAGAACGGCTCAATCAAAAGTAAGGTTCAACTCTGTTAGTTGAATGCACAGAACAGAAAGAATTTTCACAGAATGCTACTGTGTAGTTTATATTTGAATATATTCCTTTTTCCACTATTACCCTCTTAGCGCTCCGAATGTCCACTTGCATTTTCTACAGAAAGAGTGTTCAGAACTGCGCAATCAAAAGTATGGTTTAACTCTGTTAGCTTAATGAACATATCAGAAATAAGTTTCACACAATGCTTCTGTGTAGTTTTTATTTGAAGGTATTATTTTTCCCAATAGAGGCGTCTTAGCGCTCAGAATGTCCAATTGCAGTTTCTACAGAAAGAGTGTTTCAGAAAGGCTCAATCAAAAGTAAGGTTCAACTCTGTTAGTTGAATGCACAGAACAGAAAGAAGTTTCATACAATGCTTCTGTGTAGTTTATATCTGAACATACTCTTTTTTCCACTATTACCCACATAGCGCTACGAATGTCCAGTTGCATTTTCTACAGACAGAGTGTTTCAAAACTGCTCAATCAAAAGTATGGTTTAACACTGTTAGCTGAATGCTCAGATCAGAAAGAAGTTTCACAGAATGCTTCTGTGTAGTTTATATTTGAATATATTCCTTTTTCCACTACTACTCTCTTAGCGCTCCAAATGTCCAGTTGCATTTTCTACAGAAAGAGTGTTCAGATCTGCTCAATCAAAAGTATGGTTTAACTCTGTTAGCTGAATGCACAGATCAGAAAGAAGTTTCACAGAATGATTCTGTGTAGTTTATATTTGGAGACATTCCTTTTTCCACTATTACCCCCTTAGCGCTCCGAATCTCCACTTGCATTTTCTACAGAAAGAGTGTTTCAGAACGGCTCAATCAAAACTAAGGTTCAACTCTTTTAGTTGAACAAACAGAACAGAAAGAAGTTTCACACAATTCTTCTGTGTAGTTTTTGTTTGTAGACATTCTTTTTCCCAATATAGGCCTCTTAGCGCTCAGAATGTCCAATTGCAGTTTCTACAGAAAGAGTGTTTCAGAACGGCTCAATCAAAAGTAAGGTTCAACTCTGTTAGTTGAATGCACAGAACAGAAAGAAGTTTCATACAATGCTTCTGTTTAGTTTATATTTGAACATATTCTTTTTTCCACTATTACCCACTTAGCTCTACGAATGTCCAGTTGCATTTTCTACAGACAGAGTGTTTCAAAACTGCTCAATCAAAAGTATGGTTTAACTCTGTTAGATGAATGCTCAGATCAGAAAAAAGTTTCACAGAATGCTTCTGTGTAGTTTATATTTGAATATATTCCTTTTTCCACTCCTACGCTATTAGCGCTGCAAATGTCCAGTTGCATTTTCTAGAGAAAGAGTGTTCAGATCTGCTCAATCAAAAGTATGGTTTAACTCTGTTAGCTGAATGCACAGATCAGAAAGAAGTTTCAGCGAATGATTCTGTGTAGTTTATATTTGAAGACATTCCTTTTTCCACTATTACCCTCTTAGCGCTCCGAATCTCCACTTGCATTTTCTACAAAAAGGGTGTTTCATAACTGCTCAATCAAAAATATGTTTTATCTCTGTTAACTGAATTTACAGATCAGAAATAAGTTTCACAGAATGCATCTGTGTAGTTTTTATTTGAAGATATTCTTTTGCCCAATGTAGGCCTCTTAGCGCTTAGCATGTCCAATTGCAGGTTCTACAGAAAGAGTGTTTCAGAACGGCTCAATCAAAAGTAAGGTTCAAGTCTGTTAGTTGAATGCACAGAACAAAAAGAATTTTCACAGAATGCTACTGTGTAGTTTATTTGAATATATTCCTTTTTCCACTATTACCCTCTTAGCGCTCCGAATGTCCACTTGCATTTTCTACAGAAAGAGTGTTCAGAACTGCGCAATCAAAAGTATGGTTTAACTCTGTTAGCTTAATAAACATATCAGAAATAAGTTTCACACAATGCTTCTGTGTACTTTTTATTTGAAGATATTATTTTTCCCAATATAGGCCTCTTAGCGCTCAGAATGTCCAATTGCAGTTTCTACAGAAAGAGTGTTTCAGAAAGGCTCAATCAAAAGTAAGGTTCAACTCTGTTAGTTGAATGCACAGAACAGAAAGAAGTTTCATACAATGCTTCTGTGTAGTTTATATCTGAACATACTCTTTTCCACTATTACCCACTTAGCGCTACGAATGTCCAGTTGCCTTTTCTACAGACAGAGTGTTTCAAAACTGCTCAATCAAAAGTATGGTTTAACACTGTTAGCTGAATGCTCAGATCAGAAAGAAGTTTCACAGAATGCTTCTGTGTAGTTTACATTTGAATATATTCCTTTTTCCACTACTACTCTCTTAGCGCTCCAAATGTCCAGTTGCATTTTCTACAGAAAGAGTGTTCAGATCTGCTCAATCAAAAGTATGGTTTAACTCTGTTAGCTGAATGCACAGATCAGAAAGAAGTTTCACAGAATGATTCTGTGTAGTTTATATTTGGAGACATTCCTTTTTCCACTATTACCCTATTAGCGCTCCGAATCTCCACTTGCATTTTCTACAGAAAGAGTGTTTCAGAACGGCTCAATCAAAACTAAGGTTCAACTCTTTTAGTTGAACAAACAGAACAGAAAGAAGTTTCACACAATTCTTCTGTGTAGTTTTTATTTGTAGACATTCTTTTTCCCAATATAGGCCTCTTAGCGCTCAGAATGTCCAATTGCAGTTTCTACAGAAAGAGTGTTTCAGAACGGCTTAATCAAAAGTAAGGTTCAACTCTGTTAGTTGAATGCACAGAACAGAAAGAAGTTTCATACAATGCTTCTGTGTAGTTTATATTTGAACATATTCTTTTTTCCACTATTACCCACTTAGCGCTACGAATGTCCAGTTGCATTTTCTACAGACAGAGTGTTTCAAAACTGCTCAATCAAAAGTATGGTTTAACTCTGTTAGCTGAATGCTCAGATCAGAAAGAAGTTTCACAGAGGCTTCTGTGTAGTTTATATTTGAATATATTCCTTTTTCCACTACTACGCTCTTAGCGCTCCAAATGTCCAGTTGCATTTTCTACAGAAAGAGTGTTCCGATCTGCTCAATCAAAAGTATGGTTTAACTCTGTTAGCTGAATGCACAGATCAGAAAGAAGTTTCACCGAATGATTCTGTGTAGTTTATATTTGAAGACATTCCTTTTTCCACTATTACCCTCTTAGCGCTCCGAATCTCCACTTGCATTTTCTACAAAAAGAGTGTTTCAAAACTGCTCAATCAAAAATATGTTTTATCTCTGTTAACTGAATTTACAGATCAGAAATAAGTTTCACAGAATGCATCTGTGTAGTTTTTATTTGAAGATATTCTTTTCCCAATGTAGGCCTCTTAGCGCTTAGCATGTCCAATTGCAGTTTCTACAGAAAGAGTGTTTCAGAACGGCTCAATCAAAAGTAAAGTTCAACTCTGTTAGTTGAATGCACAGAACCGAAAGAAGTTTCATACAATGCTTCTGTGTAGTTTATATTTGAACATATTCTTTTTTCCACTATTACCCACTTAGCGCTAAGAATGTCCAGTTGCATTTTCTACAGACAGAGTGTTTCAAAACTGCTCAATCAAAAGTATGGTTTAACTCTGTTAGCTGAATGGTCAGATCAGAAAGAAGTTTCACAGAATGCTTCTGTGTAGTTTATATTTGAATATATTCCTTTTTCCACTACTACTCTCTTAGCGCTCCAAATGTCCAGTTGCATTTTCTACAGAAAGAGTGTTCAGATCTGCTCAATCAAAAGTATGGTTTAACTCTGTTAGCTGAATGCACAGATCAGAAAGAAGTTTCACAGAATGATTCTGTGTAGTTTATATTTGGAGACATTCCTTTTTCCACTATTACCCTATTAGCGCTCCGAATCTCCACTTGCATTTTCTACAGAAAGAGTGTTTCAGAACGGCTCAATCAAAACTAAGGTTCAACTCTTTTACTTGAACAAACAGAACAGAAATAAGTTTCACACAATTCTTCTGTGTAGTTTTTATTTGTAGACATTCTTTTTCCCAATATAGGCCTCTTAGCGCTCAGAATGTCCAATTGCAGTTTCTACAGAAAGAGTGTTTCAGAACGGCTCAATCAAAAGTAAGGTTCAACTCTGTTAGTTGAATGCACAGAACAGAAAGAAGTTTCATACAATGCTTCTGTGTAGTTTATATTTGAACATATTCTTTTTTCCACTATTACCCACTTAGCGCTACGAATGTCCAGTTGCATTTTCTACAGACAGAGTGTTTCAAAACTGCTCAATCAAAAGTATGGTTTAACTCTGTTAGCTGAATGCTCAGATCAGAAATAAGTTTCACAGAATGCTTCTGTGTAGTTTATATTTGAATATATTCCTTTTTCCACTACTACGCTCTTAGCGCTCCAAATGTCCAGTTGCATTTTCTAGAGAAAGAGTGTTCAGATCTGCTCAATCAAAAGTATGGTTTAACTCTGTTAGCTGAATGCACAGATCAGAAAGAAGTTTCACCAAATGATTCTGTGTAGTTTATATTTGAAGACATTCCTTTTTCCACTATTACCTTCTTAGCGCTCCGAATCTCCACTTGCATTTTCTACAAAAAGAGTGTTTCATAACTGCTCAATCAAAAATATGTTTTATCTCTGTTAACTGAATTTACAGATCAGAAATAAGTTTCACAGAATGCATCTGTGTAGTTTTTATTTGAAGATATTCTTTTTCCCAATATAGGCCTCTTAGCGCTTAGCATGTCCAATTGCAGTTTCTACAGAAAGAGTGTTTCAGAACGGCTCAAACAAAAGTAAGGTTCAACTCTGTTAGTTGAATGCACAGAACAGAAAGAATTTTCACAGAATGCTACTGTGTAGTTTATATTTGAATATATTCCTTTTTCCACTATTACCCTCTTAGCGCTCCGAATGTCCACTTGCATTTTCTACAGAAAGAGTGTTCAGAACTGCGCAATCAAAAGTATGGTTTAACTCTGTTAGCTTAATGAACATATCAGAAATAAGTTTCACACAATGCTTCTGTGTAGTTTTTATTTGAAGATATTATTTTTCCCAATAGAGTCCTCTTAGCGCTCAGAATGTCCAATTGCAGTTTCTACAGAAAGAGTGTTTCAGAAAGGCTCAATCAAAAGTAAGGTTCAACTCTGTTAGTTGAATGCACAGAACAGAAAGTAGTTTCATACAATGCTTCTGTGTAGTTTATATCTGAACATACTCTTTTTTCCACTATTACCCACTTAGCGCTACGAATGTCCAGTTGCATTTTCTACAGACAGAGTGTTTCAAAACTGCTCAATCAAAAGTATTGTTTAACACTGTTAGCTGAATGCACAGATCAGAAAGAAGTTTCACAGAATGCTTCTGTGTAGTTTATATTTGAATATATTCCTTTTTCCACTACTACTCTCTTAGCGCTCCAAATGTCCAGTTGCATTTTCTACAGAAAGAGTGTTCAGATCTGCTCAATCAAAAGTATGGTTTCACTCTGTTAGCTGAATGCACAGATCAGAAAGAAGTTTCACAGAATGATTCTGTGTAGTTTATATTTGGAGACATTCCTTTTTCCACTATTACCCTATTAGCGCTCCGAATCTCCACTTGCATTTTCTACAGAAAGAGTGTTTCAGAACGGCTCAATCAAAAATATGTTTTATATCTGTTAACTGAATTTACAGATCAGAAATAAGTTTCACAGAATGCATCTGTGTAGTTTTTATTTGAAGATATTCTTTTTCCCAATGTAGGCCTCTTAGCGCTTAGCATGTCCAATTGCAGTTTCTACAGAAAGAGTGTTTCAGAACGGCTCAATCAAAAGTAAGGTTCAACTCTGTTAGTTGAATGCACAGAACAGAAAGAATTTTCACAGAATGCTACTGTGTAGTTTATATTTGAATATATTCCTTTTTCCACTATTACCCTCTTAGCGCTCCGAATGTCCACTTGCATTTTCTACAGAAAGAGTGTTCAGAACTGCGCAATCAAAAGTGTGGTTTAACTCTGTTAGCTTAATGAACATATCAGAAATAAGTTTCACACAATGCTTCTGTGTAGTTTTTATTTGAAGGTATTATTTTTCCCAATAGAGGCGTCTTAGCGCTCAGAATGTCCAATTGCAGTTTCTACAGAAAGAGTGTTTCAGAAAGGCTCAATCAAAAGTAAGGTTCAACTCTGTTAGTTGAATGCACAGAACAGAAAGAAGTTTCATACAATGCTTCTGTGTAGTTTATATCTGAACATACTCTTTTTTCCACTATTACCCACTTAGCGCTACGAATGTCCAGTTGCATTTTCTACAGACAGAGTGTTTCAAAACTGCTCAATCAAAAGTATGGTTTAACACTGTTAGCTGAATGCTCAGATCAGAAAGAAGTTTCACAGAATGCTTCTGTGTAGTTTATATTTGAATATATTCCTTTTTCCACTACTACTCTCTTAGCGCTCCAAATGTCCAGTTGCATTTTCTACAGAAAGAGTGTTCAGATCTGCTCAATCAAAAGTATGTTTTAACTCTGTTAGCTGAATGCACAGATCAGAAAGAAGTTTCACAGAATGATTCTGTGTAGTTTATATTTGGAGACATTCCTTTTTCCACTATTACCCTCTTAGCCCTCCGAATCTCCACTTGAATTTTCTACAGAAAGACTGTTACAGAACGGCTCAATCAAAACTAAGGTTCAACTCTTTTAGTTGAACAAACCGAACAGAAAGAAGTTTCACACAATTCTTCTGTGTAGTTTTTATTTGTAGACATTCTTTTTCCCAATATAGGCCTCTTAGCGCTCAGAATGTCCAATTGCAGTTTCTACAGAAAGAGTGTTTCAGAACGGCTCAATCAAAAGTAAGGTTCAACTCTGTTAGTTGAATGCACAGAACAGAAAGAAGTTTCATACAATGCTCCTGTGTAGTTTATATTTGAACATATTCTTTTTTCCACTATTACCCACTTAGCGCTACGAATGTCCAGTTGCATTTTCTACAGACAGAGTGTTTCAAAACTGCTCAATCAAAAGTATGGTTTAACTCTGTTAGCTGAATGCTCAGATCAGAAAGAAGTTTCACAGAATGCTTCTGTGTAGTTTATATTTGAATATATTCCTTTTTCCACTACTACGCTCTTAGCGCTCCAAATGTCCAGTTGCATTTTCAACAGAAAGAGTGTTCAGATCTGCTCAATCAAAAGTATGGTTTAACCCTGTTAGCTGAATGCACAGATCAGAAAGAAGTTTCACCGAATGATTCTGTGTAGTTTATATTTGAAGACATTCCTTTTTCCACTATTACCCTCTTAGCGCTCCGAATCTCCACTTGCATTTTCTACAAAAAGAGTGTTTCATAACTGCTCAATCAAAAATATGTTTTATCTCTGTTAACTGAATTTACAGATCAGAAATAAGTTTCACAGAATGCATCTGTGTAGTTTTTATTTGAAGGTATTCTTTTTCCCAATGTAGGCCTCTTAGCGCTTAGCATGTCCAATTGCAGTTTCTACAGAAAGAGTGTTTCAGAACGGCTCAATCAAAAGTAAGGTTCAACTCTGTTAGTTGAATGCACAGAACAGAAAGAATTTTCACAGAATGCTACTGTGTAGTTTATATTTGAATATATTCCTTTTTCCATTATTACCCTCTTAGCGCTCCGAATGTCCACTTGCATTTTCTACAGAAAGAGTGTTCAGAACTGCGCAATCAAAAGTATGGTTTAACTCTGTTAGCTTAATGAACATATCAGAAATAAGTTTCACACAATGCTTCTGTGTAGTTTTTATTTGAAGATATTATTTTTCCCAATAGAGGCCTCTTAGCGCTCAGAATGTCCAATTGCAGTTTCTACAGAAGGAGTGTTTCAGAAAGGCTCAATCAAAAGTAAAGTTCAACTCTGTTAGTTGAATGCACAGAACAGAAAGAAGTTTCATACAATGCTTCTGTGTAGTTTATATTTGAACATATACTTTTTTCCACTATTAGCTACTTAGCGCTACGAATGTCCAGTTGCATTTTCTACAGACAGAGTGTTTCAAAACTGCTCAATCATAAGTATGGTTTAACTCTGTTAGCTGAATGCTCAGATCAGAAAGAAGTTTCACAGAATGCTTCTTTGTAGTTTATATTTGAATATATTCCTTTTTCCACTACTACTCTCTTAGCGCTCCAAATGTCCAGTTGCATTTTCTACAGAAAGAGTGTTCAGATCTGCTCAATCAAAAGTATGGTTTAACTCTGTTAGCTGAATGCACAGACCAGAAAGAAGTTTCACAGAATGATTCTGTGTAGTTTATATTTGGAGACATTCCTTTTTCCACTATTACCCTCTTAGCGCTCCGAATCTCCACTTGCATTTTCTACAGAAAGAGTGTTTCAGAACGGCTCAAACAAAACTAAGGTTCAACTCTTTTAGTTGAACAAACAGAACAGAAAGTAGTTTCACACAATTCTTCTGTGTAGTTTTTATTTGTAGACATTCTTTTTCCCAATATAGGCCTCTTAGCGCTCAGAATGTCCAATTGCAGTTTCTACAGAAAGAGTGTTTCAGAACGGCTCAATCAAAAGTAAGGTTCAACTCTGTTAGTTGAATGCACAGAACAGAAAGAAGTTTCATACAATGCTTCTGTGTAGTTTATATTTGAACATATTCTTTTTTCCACTATTACCCACTTAGCGCTACGAATGTCCAGTTGCATTTTCTACAGACAGAGTGTTTCAAAACTGCTCAATCAAAAGTATGGTTTAACTCTGTTAGCTGAATGCTCAGATCAGAAAGAAGTTTCACAGAATGCTTCTGTGTAGTTTATATTTGAATATATTCCTTTTTCCACTTCTACCCTCTTAGCGCTCCGAATCACCACTTGCATTTTCTACAGAAAGAGTGTTTCAGAACGGCTCAATCAAAACTAAGGTTCAACTCTTTTAGTTGAACAAACAGAACAGAAAGAAGTTTCACACAATTCTTCTGTGTAGTTTTTATTTGTAGACATTCTTTTTCCCAATATAGGCCTCTTAGCGCTCAGAATGTCCAATTGCAGTTTCTACAGAAAGAGTGTTTCAGAACGGCTCAATCAAAGTAAGGTTCAACTCTGTTAGTTGAATGCACAGAACAGAAAGAAGTTTCATACAATGCTTCTGTGTAGTTTATATTTGAACATATTCTTTTTTCCACTATTACCCACTTAGCGCTACGAATGTCCAGTTGCATTTTCTACAGACAGAGTGTTTCAAAACTGCTCAATCAAAAGTATGGTTTAACTCTGTTAGCTGAATGCTCAGATCAGAAAGAAGTTTCACAGAATGCTTCTGTGTAGTTTATATTTGAATATATTCCTTTTTCCACTACTACGCTCTTAGCGCTCCAAATGTCCAGTTGCATTTTCTACAGAAAGAGTGTTCAGATCTGCTCAATCAAAAGTATGGTTTAACTCTGTTAGCTGAATGCACAGATCAGGAATAAGTTTCACCGAATGATTCTGTGTAGTTTATATTTGAAGACATTCATTTTTCCACTGTTACCCTCTTAGCGCTCCGAATCTCCACTTGCATTTTCTACAAAACGAGTGTTTCATAACTGCTCAATCAAAAATATGTTTTATATCTGTTAACTGAATTTACAGATCAGAAATAAGTTTCACAGAATGCATCTGTGTAGTTTTTATTTGAAGATATTCTTTTTCCCAATGTAGGCCTCTTAGCGCTTAGCATGTCCAATTGCAGTTACTACAGAAAGAGTGTTTCAGAACGGCTCAATCAAAAGTAAGGTTCAACTCGGTTAGTTGAATGCACAGAACAGAAAGAATTTTCACAGAATGCTACTGTGTAGTTTATATTTGAATATATTCCTTTTTCCACTATTACCCTCTTAGCGCTCCGAATGTCCACTTGCATTTTCTACAGAAAGAGTGTTCAGAACTGCGCAATCAAAAGTATGGTTTAACTCTGTTAGCTTAATGAACATATCAGAAATAAGTTTCACACAATGCTTCTGTGTAGTTTTTATTTGAAGATATTATTTTTCCCAATAGAGGCCTCTTAGCGCTCAGAATGTCCAATTGCAGTTTCTACAGAAAGAGTGTTTCAGAAAGGCTCAATCAAAAGTAAGGTTCAACTCTGTTAGTTGAATGCACAGAACAGAAAGAAGTTTCATACAATGCTTCTGTGTAGTTTATATTTGAACATATTGTTTTTTCCACTATTACCCACTTAGCGCTACGAATGACCAGTTGCATTTTCTACAGACAGAGTGTTTCAAAACTGCTCAATCAAAAGTATGGTTTAACTCTGTTAGCTGAATGCTCAGATCAGAAAGAAGTTTCACAGAATGCTTCTGTGTAGTTTATATTTGAATATATTCCTTTTTCCACTACTACTCTCTTAGCGCTCCAAATGTCCAGTTGCATTTTCTACAGAAAGAGTGTTCAGATCTGCTCAATCAAAAGTATGGTTTAACTCTGTTAGCTGAATGCACAGACCAGAAAGAAGTTTCACAGAATGATTCTGTGTAGTTTATATTTGGAGACATTCCTTTTTCCACTATTACCCTCTTAGCGCTCCGAATCTCCACTTGCATTTTCTACAGAAAGAGTGTTTCAGAACGGCTCAATCAAAACTAAGGTTCAACTCTTTTAGTTGAACAAACAGAACAGAAAGAAGTTTCACACAACTCTTCTGTGTAGTTTTTATTTGTAGACATTCTTTTTCCCAATATAGGCCTCTTAGCGCTCAGAATGTCCAATTGCAGTTTCTACAGAAAGAGTGTTTCACAACGGCTCAATCAAAAGTAAGGTTCAACTCTGTTAGTTGAATGCACAGAACAGAAAGAATTTTCACAGAATGCTACTGTGTAGTTTATATTTGAATATATTCCTTTTTCCACTATTACCCTCTTAGCGCTCCGAATGTCCACTTGCATTTTCTACAGAAAGAGTGTTCAGAACTGCGCAATCAAAACTATGGTTTAACTCTGTTAGCTTAATGAACATATCAGAAATAAGTTTCACACAATGCTTCTGTGTAGTTTTTATTTGAAGATATTATTTTTCCCAATAGAGGCCTCTTAGCGCTCAGAATGTCCAATTGCAGTTTCTACAGAAAGAGTGTTTCAGAAAGGCTCAATCAAAAGTAAGGTTCAACTCTGTTAGTTGAATGCACAGAACAGAAAGAAGTTTCATACAATGTTTCTGTGTAGTTTATATTTGAACATATTCTTTTTTCCACTATTACCACTTAGCGCTACGAATGTCCAGTTGCATTTTCTACAGACAGAGTGTTTCTAAACTGCTCAATCAAAAGTACGGTTTAACTCTGTTAGCTGAATGCTCAGATCAGAAAAAAGTTTCACAGAATGCTTCTGTGTAGTTTATATTTGAATATATTCCTTTTTCCACTACTACGCTCTTAGCGCTCCAAATGTCCAGTTGCATTTTCAACGGAAAGAGTGTTCAGATCTGCTCAATCAAAAGTATGGTTTAACTCTGTTAGCTGAATGCACAGATCAGAAAGAAGTTTCACAGAATGATTCTGTGTAGTTTATATTTGGAGACATTCCTTTTTCCACTATTACCCTCTTAGCGCTCCGAATCTCCACTTGCATTTTCCACAGAAAGAGTGTTTAAGAACTTCTCAAACAAAACTAAGGTTCAACTCTTTTAGTTGAACAAACAGAACAGAAAGAAGTTTCACACAATTCTTCTGTGTAGTTTTTATTTGTAGACATTCTTTTTCCCAATATAGGCCTCTTAGCGCTCAGAATGTCCAATTGCAGTTTCTACAGAAAGAGTGTTTCAGAACGGCTCAATCAAAAGTAAGGTTCAACTCTGTTAGTTGAATGCACAGAACAGAAAGAAGTTTCATACAATGCTTCTGTGTAGTTTATATTTGAACATATTCTTTTTTCCACTATTACCCAATTAGTGCTACGAATGTCCAGTTGCATTTTCTACAGACAGAGTGTTTCAAAACTGCTCAATCAAAAGTATGGTTTAACTCTGTTAGCTGAATGCTCAGATCAGAAAGAAGTTTCACAGAATACTTCTGTGTAGTTTATATTTGAATATATTCCTTTTTCCACTACTACCCTCTTAGCGCTCCGAATCTCCACTTGCATTTTCTACAGAAAGAGTGTTTCAGAACGGCTAAATCAAAACTAAGGTTCAACTCTTTTAGTTGAACAAACAGAACAGAAAGAAGTTTCACACAATTCTTCTGTGTAGTTTTTATTTGTAGACATTCTTTTTCCCAATATAGGCCTCTTAGCGCTCAGAATGTCCAATTGCAGTTTCTACAGAAAGAGTGTTTCAGAACGGCTCAATCAAAAGTAAGGTTCAACTCTGTTAGTTGAATGCACAGAACAGAAAGAAGTTTCATACAATGCTTCTGTGTAGTTTATATTTGAACATATTCTTTTTTCCACTATTACCCACTTAGCGCTACGAATGTCCAGTTGCATTTTCTACAGACAGAGTGTTTCAAAACTGCTCAATCAAAAGTATGGTTTAACTCTGTTAGCTGAATGCTCAGATCAGAAAGAAGTTTCACAGAATGCTTCTGTGTAGTTTATATTTGAATATATTCCTTTTTCCACTACTACGCTCTTAGCGCTCCAAATGTCCAGTTGCATTTTCTACAGAAAGAGTGTTCAGATCGGCTCAATCAAAAGTATGGTTTAACTCTGTTACCTGAATGCACAGATCAGGAATAAGTTTCACCGAATGATTCTGTGTAGTTTATATTTGAAGACAATCATTTTTCCACTGTTACCCTCTTAGCGCTCCGAATCTCCACTTGCATTTTCTACAAAAAGAGTGTTTCATAACTGCTCAATCAAAAATATGTTTTATATCTGTTAACTGAATTTACAGATCAGAAATAAGTTTCACAGAATGCATCTGTGTAGTTTTTATTTGAAGATATTCTTTTTCCCAATGTAGGCCTCTTAGCGCTTAGCATGTCCAATTGCAGTTACTACAGAAAGAGTGTTTCAGAACGGCTCAATCAAAAGTAAGGTTCAACTCGGTTAGTTGAATGCACAGAACAGAAAGAATTTTCACAGAATGCTACTGTGTAGTTTATATTTGAATATATTCCTTTTTCCACTATTACCCTCTTAGCGCTCCGAATGTCCACTTGCATTTTCTACAGAAAGAGTGTTCAGAACTGCGCAATCAAAAGTATGGTTTAACTCTGTTAGCTTAATGAACATATCAGAAATAAGTTTCACACAATGCTTCTGTGTAGTTTTTATTTGAAGATATTATTTTTCCCAATAGAGGCCTCTTAGCGCTCAGAATGTCCAATTGCAGTTTCTACAGAAAGAGTGTTTCAGAAAGGCTCAATCAAAAGTAAGGTTCAACTCTGTTAGTTGAATGCACAGAACAGAAAGAAGTTTCATACAAAGCTTCTGTGTAGTTTATATTTGAACATATTGTTTTTTCCACTATTACCCACTTAGCGCTATGAATGACCAGTTGCATTTTCTACAGACAGAGTGTTTCAAAACTGCTCAATCAAAAGTATGGTTTAACTCTGTTAGCTGAATGCTCAGATCAGAAAGAAGTTTCACAGAATGCTTCTGTGTAGTTTATATTTGAATATATTCCTTTTTCCACTACTACTCTCTTAGCGCTCCAAATGTCCAGTTGCATTTTCTACAGAAAGAGTGTTCAGATCTGCTCAATCAAAAGTATGGTTTAACTCTGTTAGCTGAATGCACAGACCAGAAAGAAGTTTCACAGAATGATTCTGTGTAGTTTATATTTGGAGACATTCCTTTTTCCACTATTACCCTCTTAGCGCTCCGAATCTCCACTTGCATTTTCTACAGAAAGAGTGTTTCAGAACGGCTCAATCAAAACTAAGGTTCAACTCTTTTAGTTGAACAAACAGAACAGAAAGAAGTTTCACACAACTCTTCTGTGTAGTTTTTATTTGTAGACATTCTTTTTCCCAATATAG
This sequence comes from Symphalangus syndactylus, assembly GCF_028878055.3. Classification (NCBI taxonomy): domain Eukaryota; kingdom Metazoa; phylum Chordata; class Mammalia; order Primates; family Hylobatidae; genus Symphalangus; species Symphalangus syndactylus. The sequence continues at coordinate 6,079,976 of NC_072448.2, forward strand.
GCCTCTTAGCGCTCAGAATGTCCAATTGCAGTTTCTACAGAAAGAGTGTTTCAGAACGGCTCAATCAAAAGTAAGGTTCAACTCTGTTAGTTGAATGCACAGAACAGAAAGAATTTTCATACAATGCTTCTGTGTAGTTTATATTTGAACATATTTTTTTCCACTATTACCCACTTAGCGCTACGAATGTCCAGTTGCATTTTCTACAGACAGAGTGTTTCAAAACTGCTCAATCAAAAGTATTTTTTAACTCTGTTAGCTGAATGCTCAGATCAGAAAAAGTTTCACAGAATGCTTCTGTGTAGTTTATATTTGAATATATTCCTTTTTCCACTACTACGCTCTTACCGCTCCAAATGTCCAGTTGCATTTTCAACAGAAAGAGTGTTCAGATCTGCTCAATCAAAAGTATGGTTTAACTCTGTTAGCTGAATGCACAGATCAGAAAGAAGTTTCACCGAATGATTCTGTGTAGTTTATATTTGAAGACATTCCTTTTTCCACTATTACCCTCTTTGCGCTCCGAATCTCCACTTGCATTTTCTACAAAAAGAGTGTTTCATAACTGCTCAATCAAAAATATGTTTTATCTCTGTTAACTGAATTTACAGATCAGAAATAACTTTCACAGAGTGCATCTGTGTAGTTTTTATTTGAAGATATTCTTTTTCCCAATGTAGGCCTCCTAGCGCTTAGCATGTCCAATTGCAGTTTCTACAGAAAGAGTGTTTCAGAACGGCTCAATCAAAAGGAAGATTCAACTCTGTTAGTTGAATGCACAGAACAGAAAGAATTTTCACAGAATGCTACTGTGTAGTTTATATTTGAATATATTCCTTTTTCCACTATTACCCTCTTAGCGCTCCGAATGTCCACTTGCATTTTCTACAGAAAGAGTGTTCAGAACTGCGCAATCAAAACTATGGTTTAACTCTGTTAGCTTAATGAACATATCAGAAATAAGTTTCACACAATGCTTCTGTGTAGTTTTTATTTGAAGATATTATTTTTCCCAATAGAGGCCTCTTAGCGCTCAGAATGTCCAATTGCAGTTTCTACAGAAAGAGTGTTTCAGAAAGGCTCAATCAAAAGTAAGGTTCAACTCTGTTAGTTGAATGCACAGAACAGAAAGAAGTTTCATACAATGCTTCTGTGTAGTTTATATTTGAACATATTGTTTTTTCCACTATTACCCACTTAGCGCTACGAATGACCAGTTGCATTTTCTACAGACAGAGTGTTTCAAAACTGCTCAATCAAAAGTATGGTTTAACTCTGTTAGCTGAATGCTCAGATCAGAAAGAAGTTTCACAGAATGCTTCTGTGTAGTTTATATTTGAATATATTCCTTTTTCCACTACTACTCTCTTAGCGCTCCAAATGTCCAGTTGCATTTTCTACAGAAAGAGTGTTCAGATCTGCTCAATCAAAAGTATGGTTTAACTCTGTTAGCTGAATGCACAGACCAGAAAGAAGTTTCACAGAATGATTCTGTGTAGTTTATATTTGGAGACATTCCTTTTTCCACTATTACCCTCTTAGCGCTCCGAATCTCCACTTGCATTTTCTACAGAAAGAGTGTTTCAGAACGGCTCAATCAAAACTAAGGTTCAACTCTTTTAGTTGAACAAACAGAACAGAAAGAAGTTTCACACAACTCTTCTGTGTAGTTTTTATTTGTAGACATTCTTTTTCCCAATATAGGCCTCTTAGCGCTCAGAATGTCCAATTGCAGTTTCTACAGAAAGAGTGTTTCAGAACGGCTCAATCAAAAGTAAGGTTCAACTCTGTTAGTTGAATGCACAGAACAGAAAGAATTTTCATACAATGCTTCTGTGTAGTTTATATTTGAACATATTCTTTTTCCACTATTACCCACTTAGCGCTACGAATGTCCAGTTGCATTTTCTACAGACAGAGTGTTTCAAAACTGCTCAATCAAAAGTATTTTTTAACTCTGTTAGCTGAATGCTCAGATCAGAAAAAGTTTCACAGAATGCTTCTGTGTAGTTTATATTTGAATATATTCCTTTTTCCACTACTACGCTCTTACCGCTCCAAATGTCCAGTTGCATTTTCAACAGAAAGAGTGTTCAGATCTGCTCAATCAAAAGTATGGTTTAACTCTGTTAGCTGAATGCACAGATCAGAAAGAAGTTTCACCGAATGATTCTGTGTAGTTTATATTTGAAGACATTCCTTTTTCCACTATTACCCTCTTTGCGCTCCGAATCTCCACTTGCATTTTCTACAAAAAGAGTGTTTCATAACTGCTCAATCAAAAATATGTTTTATCTCTGTTAACTGAATTTACAGATCAGAAATAACTTTCACAGAGTGCATCTGTGTAGTTTTTATTTGAAGATATTCTTTTTCCCAATGTAGGCCTCCTAGCGCTTAGCATGTCCAATTGCAGTTTCTACAGAAAGAGTGTTTCAGAACGGCTCAATCAAAAGGAAGATTCAACTCTGTTAGTTGAATGCACAGAACAGAAAGAATTTTCACAGAATGCTACTGTGTAGTTTATATTTGAATATATTCCTTTTTCCACTATTACCCTCTTAGCGCTCCGAATGTCCACTTGCATTTTCTACAGAAAGAGTGTTCAGAACTGCGCAATCAAAACTATGGTTTAACTCTGTTAGCTTAATGAACATATCAGAAATAAGTTTCACACAATGCTTCTGTGTAGTTTTTATTTGAAGATATTATTTTTCCCAATAGAGGCCTCTTAGCGCTCAGAATGTCCAATTGCAGTTTCTACAGAAAGAGTGTTTCAGAAAGGCTCAATCAAAAGTAAGGTTCAACTCTGTTAGTTGAATGCACAGAACAGAAAGAAGTTTCATACAATGTTTCTGTGTAGTTTATATTTGAACATATTCTTTTTTCCACTATTACCCACTTAGCGCTACGAATGTCCAGTTGCATTTTCTACAGACAGAGTGTTTCTAAACTGCTCAATCAAAAGTACGGTTTAACTCTGTTAGCTGAATGCTCAGATCAGAAAAAAGTTTCACAGAATGCTTCTGTGTAGTTTATATTTGAATATATTCCTTTTTCCACTACTACGCTCTTAGCGCTCCAAATGTCCAGTTGCATTTTCAACGGAAAGAGTGTTCAGATCTGCTCAATCAAAAGTATGGTTTAACTCTGTTAGCTGAATGCACAGATCAGAAAGAAGTTTCACAGAATGATTCTGTGTAGTTTATATTTGGAGACATTCCTTTTTCCACTATTACCCTCTTAGCGCTCCGAATCTCCACTTGCATTTTCCACAGAAAGAGTGTTTAAGAACTTCTCAAACAAAACTAAGGTTCAACTCTTTTAGTTGAACAAACAGAACAGAAAGAAGTTTCACACAATTCTTCTGTGTAGTTTTTATTTGTAGACATTCTTTTTCCCAATATAGGCCTCTTAGCGCTCAGAATGTCCAATTGCAGTTTCTACAGAAAGAGTGTTTCAGAACGGCTCAATCAAAAGTAAGGTTCAACTCTGTTAGTTGAATGCACAGAACAGAAAGAAGTTTCATACAATGCTTCTGTGTAGTTTATATTTGAACATATTCTTTTTTCCACTATTACCCAATTAGTGCTACGAATGTCCAGTTGCATTTTCTACAGACAGAGTGTTTCAAAACTGCTCAATCAAAAGTATGGTTTAACTCTGTTAGCTGAATGCTCAGATCAGAAAGAAGTTTCACAGAATACTTCTGTGTAGTTTATATTTGAATATATTCCTTTTTCCACTACTACCCTCTTAGCGCTCCGAATCTCCACTTGCATTTTCTACAGAAAGAGTGTTTCAGAACGGCTAAATCAAAACTAAGGTTCAACTCTTTTAGTTGAACAAACAGAACAGAAAGAAGTTTCACACAATTCTTCTGTGTAGTTTTTATTTGTAGACATTCTTTTTCCCAATATAGGCCTCTTAGCGCTCAGAATGTCCAATTGCAGTTTCTACAGAAAGAGTGTTTCAGAACGGCTCAATCAAAAGTAAGGTTCAACTCTGTTAGTTGAATGCACAGAACAGAAAGAAGTTTCATACAATGCTTCTGTGTAGTTTATATTTGAACATATTCTTTTTTCCACTATTACCCACTTAGCGCTACGAATGTCCAGTTGCATTTTCTACAGACAGAGTGTTTCAAAACTGCTCAATCAAAAGTATGGTTTAACTCTGTTAGCTGAATGCTCAGATCAGAAAGAAGTTTCACAGAATGCTTCTGTGTAGTTTATATTTGAATATATTCCTTTTTCCACTACTACGCTCTTAGCGCTCCAAATGTCCAGTTGCATTTTCTACAGAAAGAGTGTTCAGATCGGCTCAATCAAAAGTATGGTTTAACTCTGTTACCTGAATGCACAGATCAGGAATAAGTTTCACCGAATGATTCTGTGTAGTTTATATTTGAAGACAATCATTTTTCCACTGTTACCCTCTTAGCGCTCCGAATCTCCACTTGCATTTTCTACAAAAAGAGTGTTTCATAACTGCTCAATCAAAAATATGTTTTATATCTGTTAACTGAATTTACAGATCAGAAATAAGTTTCACAGAATGCATCTGTGTAGTTTTTATTTGAAGATATTCTTTTTCCCAATGTAGGCCTCTTAGCGCTTAGCATGTCCAATTGCAGTTACTACAGAAAGAGTGTTTCAGAACGGCTCAATCAAAAGTAAGGTTCAACTCGGTTAGTTGAATGCACAGAACAGAAAGAATTTTCACAGAATGCTACTGTGTAGTTTATATTTGAATATATTCCTTTTTCCACTATTACCCTCTTAGCGCTCCGAATGTCCACTTGCATTTTCTACAGAAAGAGTGTTCAGAACTGCGCAATCAAAAGTATGGTTTAACTCTGTTAGCTTAATGAACATATCAGAAATAAGTTTCACACAATGCTTCTGTGTAGTTTTTATTTGAAGATATTATTTTTCCCAATAGAGGCCTCTTAGCGCTCAGAATGTCCAATTGCAGTTTCTACAGAAAGAGTGTTTCAGAAAGGCTCAATCAAAAGTAAGGTTCAACTCTGTTAGTTGAATGCACAGAACAGAAAGAAGTTTCATACAATGCTTCTGTGTAGTTTATATTTGAACATATTGTTTTTTCCACTATTACCCACTTAGCGCTACGAATGACCAGTTGCATTTTCTACAGACAGAGTGTTTCAAAACTGCTCAATCAAAAGTATGGTTTAACTCTGTTAGCTGAATGCTCAGATCAGAAAGAAGTTTCACAGAATGCTTCTGTGTAGTTTATATTTGAATATATTCCTTTTTCCACTACTACTCTCTTAGCGCTCCAAATGTCCAGTTGCATTTTCTACAGAAAGAGTGTTCAGATCTGCTCAATCAAAAGTATGGTTTAACTCTGTTAGCTGAATGCACAGACCAGAAAGAAGTTTCACAGAATGATTCTGTGTAGTTTATATTTGGAGACATTCCTTTTTCCACTATTACCCTCTTAGCGCTCCGAATCTCCACTTGCATTTTCTACAGAAAGAGTGTTTCAGAACGGCTCAATCAAAACTAAGGTTCAACTCTTTTAGTTGAACAAACAGAACAGAAAGAAGTTTCACACAACTCTTCTGTGTAGTTTTTATTTGTAGACATTCTTTTTCCCAATATAGGCCTCTTAGCGCTCAGAATGTCCAATTGCAGTTTCTACAGAAAGAGTGTTTCAGAACGGCTCAATCAAATGTAAGGTTCAACTCTGTTAGTTGAATGCACAGAACAGAAAGAATTTTCATACAATGCTTCTGTGTAGTTTATATTTGAACATATTCTTTTTCCACTATTACCCACTTAGCGCTACGAATGTCCAGTTGCATTTTCTACAGACAGAGTGTTTCAAAACTGCTCAATCAAAAGTATTTTTTAACTCTGTTAGCTGAATGCTCAGATCAGAAAAAGTTTCACAGAATGCTTCTGTGTAGTTAATATTTGAATATATTCCTTTTTCCACTACTACGCTCTTACCGCTCCAAATGTCCAGTTGCATTTTCAACAGAAAGAGTGTTCAGATCTGCTCAATCAAAAGTATGGTTTAACTCTGTTAGCTGAATGCACAGATCAGAAAGAAGTTTCACCGAATGATTCTGTGTAGTTTATATTTGAAGACATTCCTTTTTCCACTATTACCCTCTTTGCGCTCCGAATCTCCACTTGCATTTTCTACAAAAAGAGTGTTTCATAACTGCTCAATCAAAAATATGTTTTATCTCTGTTAACTGAATTTACAGATCAGAAATATCTTTCACAGAGTGCATCTGTGTAGTTTTTATTTGAAGATATTCTTTTTCCCAATGTAGGCCTCCTAGCGCTTAGCATGTCCAATTGCAGTTTCTACAGAAAGAGTGTTTCAGAACGGCTCAATCAAAAGGAAGATTCAACTCTGTTAGTTGAATGCACAGAACAGAAAGAATTTTCACAGAATGCTACTGTGTAGTTTATATTTGAATATATTCCTTTTTCCACTATTACCCTCTTAGCGCTCCGAATGTCCACTTGCATTTTCTACAGAAAGAGTGTTCAGAACTGCGCAATCAAAACTATGGTTTAACTCTGTTAGCTTAATGAACATATCAGAAATAAGTTTCACACAATGCTTCTGTGTAGTTTTTATTTGAAGATATTATTTTTCCCAATAGAGGCCTCTTAGCGCTCAGAATGTCCAATTGCAGTTTCTACAGAAAGAGTGTTTCAGAAAGGCTCAATCAAAAGTAAGGTTCAACTCTGTTAGTTGAATGCACAGAACAGAAAGAAGTTTCATACAATGTTTCTGTGTAGTTTATATTTGAACATATTCTTTTTTCCACTATTACCCACTTAGCGCTACGAATGTCCAGTTGCATTTTCTACAGACAGAGTGTTTCTAAACTGCTCAATCAAAAGTACGGTTTAACTCTGTTAGCTGAATGCTCAGATCAGAAAAAAGTTTCACAGAATGCTTCTGTGTAGTTTATATTTGAATATATTCCTTTTTCCACTACTACGCTCTTAGCGCTCCAAATGTCCAGTTGCATTTTCAACGGAAAGAGTGTTCAGATCTGCTCAATCAAAAGTATGGTTTAACTCTGTTAGCTGAATGCACAGATCAGAAAGAAGTTTCACAGAATGATTCTGTGTAGTTTATATTTGGAGACATTCCTTTTTCCACTATTACCCTCTTAGCGCTCCGAATCTCCACTTGCATTTTCCACAGAAAGAGTGTTTAAGAACTTCTCAAACAAAACTAAGGTTCAACTCTTTTAGTTGAACAAACAGAACAGAAAGAAGTTTCACACAATTCTTCTGTGTAGTTTTTATTTGTAGACATTCTTTTTCCCAATATAGGCCTCTTAGCGCTCAGAATGTCCAATTGCAGTTTCTACAGAAAGAGTGTTTCAGAACGGCTCAATCAAAAGTAAGGTTCAACTCTGTTAGTTGAATGCACAGAACAGAAAGAAGTTTCATACAATGCTTCTGTGTAGTTTATATTTGAACATATTCTTTTTTCCACTATTACCCAATTAGTGCTACGAATGTCCAGTTGCATTTTCTACAGACAGAGTGTTTCAAAACTGCTCAATCAAAAGTATGGTTTAACTCTGTTAGCTGAATGCTCAGATCAGAAAGAAGTTTCACAGAATACTTCTGTGTAGTTTATATTTGAATATATTCCTTTTTCCACTACTACCCTCTTAGCACTCCGAATCTCCACTTGCATTTTCTACAGAAAGAGTGTTTCAGAACGGCTCAATCAAAACTAAGGTTCAACTCTTTTAGTTGAACAAACAGAACAGAAAGAAGTTTCACACAATTCTTCTGTGTAGTTTTTATTTGTAGACATTCTTTTTCCCAATATAGGCCTCTTAGCGCTCAGAATGTCCAATTGCAGTTTCTACAGAAAGAGTGTTTCAGAACGGCTCAATCAAAAGTAAGGTTCAACTCTGTTAGTTGAATGCACAGAACAGAAAGAAGTTTCATACAATGCTTCTGTGTAGTTTATATTTGAACATATTCTTTTTTCCACTATTAACCACTTAGCGCTACGAATGTCCAGTTGCATTTTCTACAGACAGAGTGTTTCAAAACTGCTCAATCAAAAGTATGGTTTAACTCTGTTAGCTGAATGCTCAGATCAGAAAGAAGTTTCACAGAATGCTTCTGTGTAGTTTATATTTGAATATATTCCTTTTTCCACTACTACGCTCTTAGCGCTCCAAATGTCCAGTTGCATTTTCTACAGAAAGAGTGTTCAGATCTGCTCAATCAAAAGTATGGTTTAACTCTGTTACCTGAATGCACAGATCAGGAATAAGTTTCACCGAATGATTCTGTGTAGTTTATATTTGAAGACAATCATTTTTCCACTGTTACCCGCTTAGCGCTCCGAATCTCCACTTGCATTTTCTACAAAAAGAGTGTTTCATAACTGCTCAATCAAAAATATGTTTTATATCCGTTAACTGAATTTACAGATCAGAAATAAGTTTCACAGAATGCATCTGTGTAGTTTTTATTTGAAGATATTCTTTTTCCCAATGTAGGCCTCTTAGCGCTTAGCATGTCCAATTGCAGTTACTACAGAAAGAGTGTTTCAGAACGGCTCAATCAAAAGTAAGGTTCAACTCTGTTAGTTGAATGCACAGAACAGAAAGAATTTTCACAGAATGCTACAGTGTAGTTTATATTTGAATATATTCCTTTTTCCACTATTACCCTCTTAGCGCTCCGAATGTCCACTTGCATTTTCTACAGAAAGTGTGTTCAGAACTGCGCAATCAAAAGTATGGTTTAACTCTGTTAGCTTAATGAACATATCAGAAATAAGTTTCACACAATGCTTCTGTGTAGTTTTTATTTGAAGATATTATTTTTCCCAATAGAGGCCTCTTAGCGCTCAGAATGTCCAATTGCAGTTTCTACAGAAAGAGTGTTTCAGAAAGGCTCAATCAAAAGTAAGGTTCAACTCTGTTAGTTGAATGCACAGAACAGAAAGGAGTTTCATACAATGCTTCTGTGTAGTTTATATTTGAACATATTCATTTTTCCACTATTACCCACTTAGCGCTACGAATGTAAATTTGCATTTTCTACAGACAGAGATTTTCAAAACTGCTCAATCAAAAGTATGGTTTAACTATGTTAGCTGAATGCTCAGATCAGAAAGAAGTTTCACAGAATGCTTCTGTGTAGTTTATATTTGAATATATTCCTTTTTCCACTACTACTCTCTTAGCGCTCCAAATGTCCAGTTGCATTTTCTACAGAAAGAGTGTTCAGATCTGCTCAATCAAAAGTATGGTTTAACTCTTTTAGCTGAATGCACAGATCAGAAAGAAATTTCACAGAATGATTCTGTGTAGTTTATATTTGGAGACATTCCTTTTTCCACTATTACCCTCTTAGCCCCCCGAATCTCCACTTGCATTTTCTACAGAAAGACTGTTACAGAACGGCTCAATCAAAACTAAGGTTCAACTCTTTTAGTTGAACAAACCGAACAGAAAGAAGTTTCACACAATTCTTCTGTGTAGTTTTTATTTGTAGACATTCTTTTTCCCAATATAGGCCTCTTAGCGCTCAGAATGTCCAATTGCAGTTTCTACAGAAAGAGTGTTTCAGAACGGCTCAATCAAAAGTAAGGTTCAACTCTGTAAGTTGAATGCACAGAACAGAAAGAAGTTTCATACAATGCTCCTGTGTAGTTTATATTTGAATATATTCTTTTTTCCACTATTACCCACTTAGCGCTACGAATGTCCAGTTGCATTTTCTACAGACAGAGTGTTTCAAAACTGCTCAATCAAAAGTATGGTTTAACTCTGTTAGCTGAATGCTCAGATCAGAAAGAAGTTTCACAGAATGCTTCTGTGTAGTTTATATTTGAATATATTCCTTTTTCCACTACTACGCTCTTAGCGCTCCAAATGTCCAGTTGCATTTTCAACAGAAAGAGTGTTCAGATCTGTTCAATCAAAAGTATGGTTTAACCCTGTTAGCTGAATGCACAGATCAGAAAGAAGTTTCACCGAATGATTCTGTGTAGTTTATATTTGAAGACATTCCTTTTTCCACTATTACAATCTTAGCGCTCCGAATCTCCACTTGCATTTTCTACAAAAAGAGTGTTTCATAACTGCTCAATCAAAAATATGTTTTATCTCTGTTAACTGAATTTACAGATCAGAAATAAGTTTCACAGAATGCATCTGTGTAGTTTTTATTTGAAGGTATTCTTTTTCCCAATGTAGGCCTCTTAGCGCTTAGCATGTCCAATTGCAGTTTCTACGGAAAGAGTGTTTCAGAACGGCTCAATCAAAAGTAAGGTTCAACTCTGTTAGTTGAATGCACAGAACAGAAAGAATTTTCACAGAATGCTACTGTGTAGTTTATATTTGAATATATTCCTTTTTCCATTATTACCCTCTTAGCGCTCCGAATGTCCACTTGCATTTTCTACAGAAAGAGTGTTCAGAACTGCGCAATCAAAAGTATGGTTTAACTCTGTTAGCTTAATGAACATATCAGAAATAAGTTTCACAAAATGCTTCTGTGTAGTTTTTATTTGAAGATATTATTTTTCCCAATAGAGGCCTCTTAGCGCTCAGAATGTCCAATTGCAGTTTCTACAGAAAGAGTGTTTCAGAAAGGCTCAATCAAAAGTAAGGTTCAACTTTGTTAGTTGAATGCACAGAACAGAAAGAAGTTTCATACAATGCTTCTGTGTAGTTTATATTTGAACATATTCTTTTTTCCACTATTACCCACTTAGCGCTACGAATGTCCAGTTGCATTTTCTACAGACAGAGTGTTTCAAAACTGCTCAATCAAAAGTATCGTTTAACTCTGTTAGCTGAATGCTCAGATCAGAAAGAAGTTTCACAGAATGCTTCTGTGTAGTTTATATTTGAATATATTCCTTTTTCCCCTACTACTCTCTTAGCGCTCCAAATGTCCAGTTGCATTTTCTACAGAAAGAGGGTTCAGATCTGCTCAATCAAAAGTATGGTTTAACTCTGTTAGCTGAATGCACAGATCAGAAAGAAGTTTCACAGAATGATTCTGTGTAGTTTATATTTGGAGACATTCCTTTTTCCACTATTACCCTCTTAGCGCTCCGAATCTCCACTTGCATTTTCTACAGAAAGAGTGTTTCAGAACGGCTCAAACAAAGCTAAGGTTCAACTCTTTTAGTTGAACAAACAGAACAGAAAGAAGTTTCACACAATTCTTCTGTGTAGTTTTTATTTGTAGACATTCTTTTTCCCAATATAGGCCTCTTAGCGCTCAGAATGTCCAATTGCAGTTTCTACAGAAAGAGTGTTTCACAACGGCTCAATCAAAAGTAAGGTTCAACTCTGTTAGTTGAATGCACAGAACAGAAAGAAGTTTCATACAATGCTTCTGTGTAGTTTATATTTGAACATATTCTTTTTTCCACTATTACCCACTTAGTGCTACGAATGTCCAGTTGCATTTTCTACAGAGAGAGTGTTTCAAAACTGCTCAATCAAAAGTATGGTTTAACTCTGTTAGCTGAATGCTCAGATCAGAAAGAAGTTTCACAGAATGCTTCTGTGTAGTTTATATTTGAATATATTCCTTTTTCCACTACTACCCACTTAGCGCTCCGAATCTCCACTTGCATTTTCTACAGAAAGAGTGTTTCAGAACGGCTCAATCAAAACTAAGGTTCAACTCTTTTATTTGAACAAACAGAACAGAAAGTAGTTTCACACAATTCTTCTGTGTAGTTTTTATTTGTAGACATTCTTTTTCCCAATATAGGCCTCTTAGCGCTCAGAATGTCCAATTGCAGTTTCTACAGAAAGAGTGTTTCAGAACGGCTCAATCAAAAGTAAGGTTCAACTCTGTTAGTTGAATGCACAGAACAGAAAGAAGTTTCATACAATGCTTCTGTGTAGTTTATATTTGAACATATTCTTTTTTCCACTATTACCCACTTAGCGCTACGAATGTCCAGTTGCATTTTCTACAGACAGAGTGTTTCAAAACTGCTCAATCGAAAGTATGGTTTAACTCTGTTAGCTGAATGCTCAGATCAGAAAGAAGTTTCACAGAATGCTTCTGTGTAGTTTATATTTGAATATATTCCTTTTTCCACTACTACGCTCTTAGCGCTCCAAATGTCCAGTTGCATTTTCTACAGAAAGAGTGTTCAGATCTGCTCAATCAAAAGTATGGTTTAACTCTGTTAGCTGAATGCACAGATCAGGAATAAGTTTCACCGAATGATTCTGTGTAGTTTATATTTGAAGACAATCATTTTTCCACTGTTACCCTCTTAGCGCTCCGAATCTCCACTTGCATTTTCTACAAAAAGAGTGTTTCATAACTGCTCAATCAAAAATATGTTTTATATCTGTTAACTGAATTTACAGATCAGAAATAAGTTTCACAGAATGCATCTGTGTAGTTTTTATTTGAAGATATTCTTTTTCCCAATGTAGGCCTCTTAGCGCTTAGCATGTCCAATTGCAGTTACTACAGAAAGAGTGTTTCAGAACGGCTCAATCAAAAGTAAGGTTCAACTCTGTTAGTTGAATGCACAGAACAGAAAGAATTTTCACAGAATGCTACTGTGTAGTTTATATTTGAATATATTCCTTTTTCCACTACTACCCTCTTAGCGCTCCGAATCTCCACTTGCATTTTCTAAAGAAAGAGTGTTTCAGAACGGCTCAATCAAAACTAAGGTTCAACTCTTTTAGTTGAACAAACAGAACAGAAAGAAGTTTCACACAATTCTTCTGTGTAGTTTTTATTTGTAGACATTCTTTTTCCCAATATAGGCCTCTTAGCGCTCAGAATGTCCAATTGCAGTTTCTACAGAAAGAGTGTTTCAGAACGGCTCAATCAAAAGTAAGGTTCAACTCTGTTAGTTGAATGCACAGAACAGAAAGAAGTTTCATACAATGCTTCTGTGTAGTTTATATTTGAACATATTGTTTTTTCCACTATTACCCACTTAGCGCTACGAATGTCCAGTTGCATTTTCTACAGACAGAGTGTTTCAAAACTGCTCAATCAAAAGTATGGTTTAACTCTGTTAGCTGAATGCTCAGATCAGAAAGAAGTTTCACAGAATGCTTCTGTGTAGTTTATATTTGAATATATTCCTTTTTCCACTACTACTCTCTTAGCGCTCCAAATGTCCAGTTGCATTTTCTACAGAAAGAGTGTTCAGATCTGCTCAATCAAAAGTATGGTTTAACTCTGTTAGCTGAATGCACAGACCAGAAAGAAGTTTCACAGAATGATTCTGTGTAGTTTATATTTGGAGACATTCCTTTTTCCACTATTACCCTCTTAGCGCTCCGAATCTCCACTTGCATTTTCTACAGAAAGAGTGTTTCAGAACGGCTCAATCAAAACTAAGGTTCAACTCTTTTAGTTGAACAAACAGAACAGAAAGAAGTTTCACACAATTCTTCTATGTAGTTTTTATTTGTAGACATTCTTTTTCCCAATATAGGCCTCTTAGCGCTCAGAATGTCCAATTGCAGTTTCTACAGAAAGAGTGTTTCAGAACGGCTCAATCAAAAGTAAGGTTCAACTCTGTTAGTTGAATGCACAGAACAAAAAGAAGTTTCATACAATGCTTCTGTGTAGTTTATATTTGAACATATTCTTTTTTCCACTATTACCCAATTAGTGCTACGAATGTCCAGTTGCATTTTCTACAGACAGAGTGTTTCAAAACTGCTCAATCAAAAGTATGGTTTAACTCTGTTAGCTGAATGCTCAGATCAGAAAGAAGTTTCACAGAATGCTTCTGTGTAGTTTATATTTGAATATATTCCTTTTTCCACTACTACCCTCTTAGCGCTCCGAATCTCCACTTGCATTTTCTACAGAAAGAGTGTTTCAGAACGGCTCAATCAAAACTAAGGTTCAACTCTTTTAGTTGAACAAACAGAACAGAAAGAAGTTTCACACAATTCTTCTGTGTAGTTTTTATTTGTAGACATTCTTTTTCCCAATATAGGCCTCTTAGCGCTCAGAATGTCCAATTGCAGTTTCTACAGAAAGAGTGTTTCAGAACGGCTCAATCAAAAGTAAGGTTCAACTCTGTTAGTTGAATGCACAGAACAGAAAGAAGTTTCATACAATGATTCTGTGTAGTTTATATTTGAACATATTCTTTTTTCCACTATTACCCACTTAGCGCTACGAATGTCCAGTTGCATTTTCTACAGACAGAGTGTTTCAAAACTGCTCAATCAAAAGTATGGTTTAACTCTGTTAGCTGAATGCTCAGATCAGAAAGAAGTTTCACAGAATGCTTCTGTGTAGTTTATATTTGAATATATTCCTTTCTCCACTACTACGCTCTTAGCGCTCCAAATGTCCAGTTGCATTTTCTACAGAAAGAGTGTTCAGATCTGCTCAATGAAAAGTATGGATTTACTCTGTTAGCTGAATGCACAGATCAGGAATAAGTTTCACCGAATGATTCTGTGTAGTTTATATTTGAAGACAATCATTTTTCCACTGTTACCCTCTTAGCGCTCCGAATCTCCACTTGCATTTTCTACAAAAAGAGTGTTTCATAACTGCTCAATCAAAAATATGTTTTATATCTGTTAACTGAATTTACAGATCAGAAATAAGTTTCACAGAATGCATCTGTGTAGTTTTTATTTGAAGATATTCTTTTTCCCAATGTAGGCCTCTTAGCGCTTAGCATGTCCAATTGCAGTTACTACAGAAAGAGTGTTTCAGAACGGCTCAATCAAAAGTAAGGTTCAACTCTGTTAGTTGAATGCACAGAACAGAAAGAATTTTCACAGAATGCTACTGTGTAGTTTATATTTGAATATATTCCTTTTTCCACTATTACCCTCTTAGCGCTCCGAATGTCCACTTGCATTTTCTACAGAAAGTGTGTTCAGAACTGCGCAATCAAAAGTATGGTTTAACTCTGTTAGCTTAATGAACATATCAGAAATAAGTTTCACACAATGCTTCTGTGTAGTTTTTATTTGAAGATATTATTTTTCCCAATAGAGGCCTCTTAGCGCTCAGAATGTCCAATTGCAGTTTCTACAGAAAGAGTGTTTCAGAAAGGCTCAATCAAAAGTAAGGTTCAACTCTGTTAGTTGAATGCACAGAACAGAAAGGAGTTTCATACAATGCTTCTGTGTAGTTTATATTTGAACATATTCATTTTTCCACTATTACCCACTTAGCGCTACGAATGTAAAGTTGCATTTTCTACAGACAGAGATTTTCAAAACTGCTCAATCAAAAGTATGGTTTAACTATGTTAGCTGAATGCTCAGATCAGAAAGAAGTTTCACAGAATGCTTCTGTGTAGTTTATATTTGAATATATTCCTTTTTCCACTACTACTCTCTTAGCGCTCCAAATGTCCAGTTGCATTTTCTACAGAAAGAGTGTTCAGATCTGCTCAATCAAAAGTATGGTTTAACTCTTTTAGCTGAATGCACAGATCAGAAAGAAATTTCACAGAATGATTCTGTGTAGTTTATATTTGGAGACATTCCTTTTTCCACTATTACCCTCTTAGCCCCCCGAATCTCCACTTGCATTTTCTACAGAAAGACTGTTACAGAACGGCTCAATCAAAACTAAGGTTCAACTCTTTTAGTTGAACAAACCGAACAGAAAGAAGTTTCACACAATTCTTCTGTGTAGTTTTTATTTGTAGACATTCTTTTTCCCAATATAGGCCTCTTAGCGCTCAGAATGTCCAATTGCAGTTTCTACAGAAAGAGTGTTTCAGAACGGCTCAATCAAAAGTAAGGTTCAACTCTGTAAGTTGAATGCACAGAACAGAAAGAAGTTTCATACAATGCTCCTGTGTAGTTTATATTTGAATATATTCTTTTTTCCACTATTACCCACTTAGCGCTACGAATGTCCAGTTGCATTTTCTACAGACAGAGTGTTTCAAAACTGCTCAATCAAAAGTATGGTTTAACTCTGTTAGCTGAATGCTCAGATCAGAAAGAAGTTTCACAGAATGCTTCTGTGTAGTTTATATTTGAATATATTCCTTTTTCCACTACTACGCTCTTAGCGCTCCAAATGTCCAGTTGCATTTTCAACAGAAAGAGTGTTCAGATCTGTTCAATCAAAAGTATGGTTTAACCCTGTTAGCTGAATGCACAGATCAGAAAGAAGTTTCACCGAATGATTCTGTGTAGTTTATATTTGAAGACATTCCTTTTTCCACTATTACAATCTTAGCGCTCCGAATCTCCACTTGCATTTTCTACAAAAAGAGTGTTTCATAACTGCTCAATCAAAAATATGTTTTATCTCTGTTAACTGAATTTACAGATCAGAAATAAGTTTCACAGAATGCATCTGTGTAGTTTTTATTTGAAGGTATTCTTTTTCCCAATGTAGGCCTCTTAGCGCTTAGCATGTCCAATTGCAGTTTCTACAGAAAGAGTGTTTCAGAACGGCTCAATCAAAAGTAAGGTTCAACTCTGTTAGTTGAATGCACAGAACAGAAAGAATTTTCACAGAATGCTACTGTGTAGTTTATATTTGAATATATTCCTTTTTCCATTATTACCCTCTTAGCGCTCCGAATGTCCACTTGCATTTTCTACAGAAAGAGTGTTCAGAACTGCGCAATCAAAAGTATGGTTTAACTCTGTTAGCTTAATGAACATATCAGAAATAAGTTTCACACAATGCTTCTGTGTAGTTTTTATTTGAAGATATTATTTTTCCCAATAGAGGCCTCTTAGCGCTCAGAATGTCCAATTGCAGTTTCTACAGAAAGAGTGTTTCAGAAAGGCTCAATCAAAAGTAAGGTTCAACTTTGTTAGTTGAATGCACAGAACAGAAAGAAGTTTCATACAATGCTTCTGTGTAGTTTATATTTGAACATATTCTTTTTTCCACTATTACCCACTTAGTGCTACGAATGTCCAGTTGCATTTTCTACAGACAGAGTGTTTCAAAACTGCTCAATCAAAAGTATCGTTTAACTCTGTTAGCTGAATGCTCAGATCAGAAAGAAGTTTCACAGAATGCTTCTGTGTAGTTTATATTTGAATATATTCCTTTTTCCCCTACTACTCTCTTAGCGCTCCAAATGTCCAGTTGCATTTTCTACAGAAAGAGTGTTCAGATCTGCTCAATCAAAAGTATGGTTTAACTCTGTTAGCTGAATGCACAGATCAGAAAGAAGTTTCACAGAATGATTCTGTGTAGTTTATATTTGGAGACATTCCTTTTTCCACTATTACCCTCTTAGCGCTCCGAATCTCCACTTGCATTTTCTACAGAAAGAGTGTTTCAGAACGGCTCAAACAAAGCTAAGGTTCAACTCTTTTAGTTGAACAAACAGAACAGAAAGAAGTTTCACACAATTCTTCTGTGTAGTTTTTATTTGTAGACATTCTTTTTCCCAATATAGGCCTCTTAGCGCTCAGAATGTCCAATTGCAGTTTCTACAGAAAGAGTGTTTCACAACGGCTCAATCAAAAGTAAGGTTCAACTCTGTTAGTTGAATGCACAGAACAGAAAGAAGTTTCATACAATGCTTCTGTGTAGTTTATATTTGAACATATTCATTTTTCCACTATTACCCACTTAGTGCTACGAATGTCCAGTTGCATTTTCTACAGAGAGAGTGTTTCAAAACTGCTCAATCAAAAGTATGGTTTAACTCTGTTAGCTGAATGCTCAGATCAGAAAGAAGTTTCACAGAATGCTTCTGTGTAGTTTATATTTGAATATATTCCTTTTTCCACTACTACCCTCTTAGCGCTCCGAATCTCCACTTGCATTTCCTACAGAAAGAGTGTTTCAGAACGGCTCAATCAAAACTAAGGTTCAACTCTTTTATTTGAACAAACAGAACAGAAAGAAGTTTCACACAATTCTTCTGTGTAGTTTTTATTTGTAGACATTCTTTTTCCCAATATAGGCCTCTTAGCGCTCAGAATGTCCAATTGCAGTTTCTACAGAAAGAGTGTTTCAGAACGGCTCAATCAAAAGTAAGGTTCAACTCTGTTAGTTGAATGCACAGAACAGAAAGAAGTTTCATACAATGCTTCTGTGTAGTTTATATTTGAACATATTCTTTTTTCCACTATTACCCACTTAGCGCTACGAATGTCCAGTTGCATTTTCTACAGACAGAGTGTTTCAAAACTGCTCAATCGAAAGTATGGTTTAACTCTGTTAGCTGAATGCTCAGATCAGAAAGAAGTTTCACAGAATGCTTCTGTGTAGTTTATATTTGAATATATTCCTTTTTCCACTACTACGCTCTTAGCGCTCCAAATGTCCAGTTGCATTTTCTACAGAAAGAGTGTTCAGATCTGCTCAATCAAAAGTATGGTTTAACTCTGTTAGCTGAATGCACAGATCAGGAATAAGTTTCACCGAATGATTCTGTGTAGTTTATATTTGAAGACAATCATTTTTCCACTGTTACCCTCTTAGCGCTCCGAATCTCCACTTGCATTTTCTACAAAAAGAGTGTTTCATAACTGCTCAATCAAAAATATGTTTTATATCTGTTAACTGAATTTACAGATCAGAAATAAGTTTCACAGAATGCATCTGTGTAGTTTTTATTTGAAGATATTCTTTTTCCCAATGTAGGCCTCTTAGCGCTTAGCATGTCCAATTGCAGTTACTACAGAAAGAGTGTTTCAGAACGGCTCAATCAAAAGTAAGGTTCAACTCTGTTAGTTGAATGCACAGAACAGAAAGAATTTTCACAGAATGCTACTGTGTAGTTTATATTTGAATATATTCCTTTTTCCACTACTACCCTCTTAGCGCTCCGAATCTCCACTTGCATTTTCTACAGAAAGAGTGTTTCAGAACGGCTCAATCAAAACTAAGGTTCAACTCTTTTAGTTGAACAAACAGAACAGAAAGAAGTTTCACACAATTCTTCTGTGTAGTTTTTATTTGTAGACATTCTTTTTCCCAATATAGGCCTCTTAGCGCTCAGAATGTCCAATTGCAGTTTCTACAGAAAGAGTGTTTCAGAACGGCTCAATCAAAAGTAAGGTTCAACTCTGTTAGTTGAATGCACAGAACAGAAAGAAGTTTCATACAATGCTTCTGTGTAGTTTATATTTGAACATATTGTTTTTTCCACTATTACCCACTTAGCGCTACGAATGTCCAGTTGCATTTTCTACAGACAGAGTGTTTCAAAACTGCTCAATCAAAAGTATGGTTTAACTCTGTTAGCTGAATGCTCAGATCAGAAAGAAGTTTCACAGAATGCTTCTGTGTAGTTTATATTTGAATATATTCCTTTTTCCACTACTACTCTCTTAGCGCTCCAAATGTCCAGTTGCATTTTCTACAGAAAGAGTGTTCAGATCTGCTCAATCAAAAGTATGGTTTAACTCTGTTAGCTGAATGCACAGACCAGAAAGAAGTTTCACAGAATGATTCTGTGTAGTTTATATTTGGAGACATTCCTTTTTCCACTATTACCCTCTTAGCGCTCCGAATCTCCACTTGCATTTTCTACAGAAAGAGTGTTTCAGAACGGCTCAATCAAAACTAAGGTTCAACTCTTTTAGTTGAACAAACAGAACAGAAAGAAGTTTCACACAATTCTTCTATGTAGTTTTTATTTGTAGACATTCTTTTTCCCAATATAGGCCTCTTAGCGCTCAGAATGTCCAATTGCAGTTTCTACAGAAAGAGTGTTTCAGAACGGCTCAATCAAAAGTAAGGTTCAACTCTGTTAGTTGAATGCACAGAACAAAAAGAAGTTTCATACAATGCTTCTGTGTAGTTTATATTTGAACATATTCTTTTTTCCACTATTACCCAATTAGTGCTACGAATGTCCAGTTGCATTTTCTACAGACAGAGTGTTTCAAAACTGCTCAATCAAAAGTATGGTTTAACTCTGTTAGCTGAATGCTCAGATCAGAAAGAAGTTTCACAGAATGCTTCTGTGTAGTTTATATTTGAATATATTCCTTTTTCCACTACTACCCTCTTAGCGCTCCGAATCTCCACTTGCATTTTCTACAGAAAGAGTGTTTCAGAACGGCTCAATCAAAACTAAGGTTCAACTCTTTTAGTTGAACAAACAGAACAGAAAGAAATTTCACACAATTCTTCTGTGTAGTTTTTATTTGTTGACATTCTTTTTCCCAATAGAGGCCTCTTAGCGCTCAGAATGTCCAATTGCAGTTTCTACAGAAAGAGTGTTTCAGAACGGCTCAATCAAAAGTAAGGTTCAACTCTGTTAGTTGAATGCACAGAACAGAAAGAAGTTTCATACAATGATTCTGTGTAGTTTATATTTGAACATATTCTTTTTTCCACTATTACCCACTTAGCGCTACGAATGTCCAGTTGCATTTTCTACAGACAGAGTGTTTCAAAACTGCTCAATCAAAAGTATGGTTTAACTCTGTTAGCTGAATGCTCAGATCAGAAAGAAGTTTCACAGAATGCTTCTGTGTAGTTTATATTTGAATATATTCCTTTCTCCACTACTACGCTCTTAGCGCTCCAAATGTCCAGTTGCATTTTCTACAGAAAGAGTGTTCAGATCTGCTCAATGAAAAGTATGGATTTACTCTGTTAGCTGAATGCACAGATCAGGAATAAGTTTCACCGAATGATTCTGTGTAGTTTATATTTGAAGACAATCATTTTTCCACTGTTACCCTCTTAGCGCTCCGAATCTCCACTTGCATTTTCTACAAAAAGAGTGTTTCATAACTGCTCAATCAAAAATATGTTTTATATCTGTTAACTGAATTTACAGATCAGAAATAAGTTTCACAGAATGCATCTGTGTAGTTTTTATTTGAAGATATTCTTTTTCCCAATGTAGGCCTCTTAGCGCTTAGCATGTCCAATTGCAGTTACTACAGAAAGAGTGTTTCAGAACGGCTCAATCAAAAGTAAGGTTCAACTCTGTTAGTTGAATGCACAGAACAGAAAGAATTTTCACAGAATGCTACTGTGTAGTTTATATTTGAATATATTCCTTTTTCCACTATTACCCTCTTAGCGCTCCGAATGTCCACTTGCATTTTCTACAGAAAGTGTGTTCAGAACTGCGCAATCAAAAGTATGGTTTAACTCTGTTAGCTTAATGAACATATCAGAAATAAGTTTCACACAATGCTTCTGTGTAGTTTTTATTTGAAGATATTATTTTTCCCAATAGAGGCCTCTTAGCGCTCAGAATGTCCAATTGCAGTTTCTACAGAAAGAGTGTTTCAGAAAGGCTCAATCAAAAGTAAGGTTCAACTCTGTTAGTTGAATGCACAGAACAGAAAGGAGTTTCATACAATGCTTCTGTGTAGTTTATATTTGAACATATTCATTTTTCCACTATTACCCACTTAGCGCTATGAATGTAAAGTTGCATTTTCTACAGACAGAGATTTTCAAAACTGCTCAATCAAAAGTATGGTTTAACTATGTTAGCTGAATGCTCAGATCAGAAAGAAGTTTCACAGAATGCTTCTGTGTAGTTTATATTTGAATATATTCCTTTTTCCACTACTACTCTCTTAGCGCTCCAAATGTCCAGTTGCATTTTCTACAGAAAGAGTGTTCAGATCTGCTCAATCAAAAGTATGGTTTAACTCTTTTAGCTGAATGCACAGATCAGAAAGAAATTTCACAGAATGATTCTGTGTAGTTTATATTTGGAGACATTCCTTTTTCCACTATTACCCTCTTAGCCCCCCGAATCTCCACTTGCATTTTCTACAGAAAGAGTGTTACAGAACGGCTCAATCAAAACTAAGGTTCAACTCTTTTAGTTGAACAAACCGAACAGAAAGAAGTTTCACACAATTCTTCTGTGTAGTTTTTATTTGTAGACATTCTTTTTCCCAATATAGGCCTCTTACCGCTCAGAATGTCCAATTGCAGTTTCTACAGAAAGAGTGTTTCAGAACGGCTCAATCAAAAGTAAGGTTCAACTCTGTAAGTTGAATGCACAGAACAGAAAGAAGTTTCATACAATGCTCCTGTGTAGTTTATATTTGAATATATTCTTTTTTCCACTATTACCCACTTAGCGCTACGAATGTCCAGTTGCATTTTCTACAGACAGAGTGTTTCAAAACTGCTCAATCAAAAGTATGGTTTAACTCTGTTAGCTGAATGCTCAGATCAGAAAGAAGTTTCACAGAATGCTTCTGTGTAGTTTATATTTGAATATATTCCTTTTTCCACTACTACGCTCTTAGCGCTCCAAATGTCCAGTTGCATTTTCAACAGAAAGAGTGTTCAGATCTGTTCAATCAAAAGTATGGTTTAACCCTGTTAGCTGAATGCACAGATCAGAAAGAAGTTTCACCGAATGATTCTGTGTAGTTTATATTTGAAGACATTCCTTTTTCCACTATTACAATCTTAGCGCTCCGAATCTCCACTTGCATTTTCTACAAAAAGAGTGTTTCATAACTGTTCAATCAAAAATATGTTTTATATCTGTTAACTGAATTTACAGATCAGAAATAAGTTTCACAGAATGCATCTGTGTAGTTTTTATTTGAAGGTATTCTTTTTCCCAATGTAGGCCTCTTAGCGCTTAGCATGTCCAATTGCAGTTTCTACAGAAAGAGTGTTTCAGAACGGCTCAATCAAAAGTAAGGTTCAACTCTGTTAGTTGAATGCACAGAACAGAAAGAATTTTCACAGAATGCTACTGTGTAGTTTATATTTGAATATATTCCTTTTTCCATTATTACCCTCTTAGCGCTCCGAATGTCCACTTGCATTTTCTACAGAAAGAGTGTTCAGAACTGCGCAATCAAAAGTATGGTTTAACTCTGTTAGCTTAATGAACATATCAGAAATAAGTTTCACACAATGCTTCTGTGTAGTTTTTATTTGAAGATATTATTTTTCCCAATAGAGGCCTCTTAGCGCTCAGAATGTCCAATTGCAGTTTCTACAGAAAGAGTGTTTCAGAAAGGCTCAATCAAAAGTAAGGTTCAACTTTGTTAGTTGAATGCACAGAACAGAAAGAAGTTTCATACAATGCTTCTGTGTAGTTTATATTTGAACATATTCTTTTTTCCACTATTACCCACTTAGCGCTACGAATGTCCAGTTGCATTTTCTACAGACAGAGTGTTTCAAAACTGCTCAATCAAAAGTATCGTTTAACTCTGTTAGCTGAATGCTCAGATCAGAAAGAAGTTTCACAGAATGCTTCTGTGTAGTTTATATTTGAATATATTCCTTTTTCCCCTACTACTCTCTTAGCGCTCCAAATGTCCAGTTGCATTTTCTACAGAAAGAGTGTTCAGATCTGCTCAATCAAAAGTATGGTTTAACTCTGTTAGCTGAATGCACAGATCAGAAAGAAGTTTCACAGAATGATTCTGTGTAGTTTATATTTGGAGACATTCCTTTTTCCACTATTACCCTCTTAGCGCTCCGAATCTCCACTTGCATTTTCTACAGAAAGAGTGTTTCAGAACGGCTCAAACAAAGCTAAGGTTCAACTCTTTTAGTTGAACAAACAGAACAGAAAGAAGTTTCACACAATTCTTCTGTGTAGTTTTTATTTGTAGACATTCTTTTTCCCAATATAGGCCTCTTAGCGCTCAGAATGTCCAATTGCAGTTTCTACAGAAAGAGTGTTTCACAACGGCTCAATCAAAAGTAAGGTTCAACTCTGTTAGTTGAATGCACAGAACAGAAAGAAGTTTCATACAATGCTTCTGTGTAGTTTATATTTGAACATATTCTTTTTTCCACTATTACCCACTTAGTGCTACGAATGTCCAGTTGCATTTTCTACAGAGAGAGTGTTTCAAAACTGCTCAATCAAAAGTATGGTTTAACTCTGTTAGCTGAATGCTCAGATCAGAAAGAAGTTTCACAGAATGCTTCTGTGTAGTTTATATTTGAATATATTCCTTTTTCCACTACTACCCTCTTAGCGCTCCGAATCTCCACTTGCATTTTCTACAGAAAGAGTGTTTCAGAACGGCTCAATCAAAACTAAGGTTCAACTCTTTTATTTGAACAAACAGAACAGAAAGAAGTTTCACACAATTCTTCTGTGTAGTTTTTATTTGTAGACATTCTTTTTCCCAATATAGGCCTCTTAGCGCGCAGAATGTCCAATTGCAGTTTCTACAGAAAGAGTGTTTCAGAACGGCTCAATCAAAAGTATGGTTCAACTCTGTTAGTTGAATGCACAGAACAGAAAGAAGTTTCATACAATGCTTCTGTGTAGTTTATATTTGAACATATTCTTTTTTCCACTATTACCCACTTAGCGCTACGAATGTCCAGTTGCATTTTCTACAGACAGAGTGTTTCAAAACTGCTCAATCGAAAGTATGGTTTAACTCTGTTAGCTGAATGCTCAGATCAGAAAGAAGTTTCACAGAATGCTTCTGTGTAGTTTATATTTGAATATATTCCTTTTTCCACTACTACGCTCTTAGCGCTCCAAATGTCCAGTTGCATTTTCTACAGAAAGAGTGTTCAGATCTGCTCAATCAAAAGTATGGTTTAACTCTGTTAGCTGAATGCACAGATCAGGAATAAGTTTCACCGAATGATTCTGTGTAGTTTATATTTGAAGACAATCATTTTTCCACTGTTACCCTCTTAGCGCTCCGAATCTCCACTTGCATTTTCTACAAAAAGAGTGTTTCATAACTGCTCAATCAAAAATATGTTTTATATCTGTTAACTGAATTTACAGATCAGAAATAAGTTTCACAGAATGCATCTGTGTAGTTTTTATTTGAAGATATTCTTTTTCCCAATGTAGGCCTCTTAGCGCTTAGCATGTCCAATTGCAGTTACTACAGAAAGAGTGTTTCAGAACGGCTCAATCAAAAGTAAGGTTCAACTCTGTTAGTTGAATGCACAGAACAGAAAGAATTTTCACAGAATGCTACTGTGTAGTTTATATTTGAATATATTCCTTTTTCCACTACTACCCTCTTAGCGCTCCGAATATCCACTTGCATTTTCTACAGAAAGAGTGTTTCAGAACGGCTCAATCAAAACTAAGGTTCAACTCTTTTAGTTGAACAAACAGAACAGAAAGAAGTTTCACACAATTCTTCTGTGTAGTTTTTATTTGTAGACATTCTTTTTCCCAATATAGGCCTCTTAGCGCTCAGAATGTCCAATTGCAGTTTCTACAGAAAGAGTGTTTCAGAACGGCTCAATCAAAAGTAAGGTTCAACTCTGTTAGTTGAATGCACAGAACAGAAAGAAGTTTCATACAATGCTTCTGTGTAGTTTATATTTGAACATATTGTTTTTTCCACTATTACCCACTTAGCGCTACGAATGTCCAGTTGCATTTTCTACAGACAGAGTGTTTCAAAACTGCTCAATCAAAAGTATGGTTTAACTCTGTTAGCTGAATGCTCAGATCAGAAAGAAGTTTCACAGAATGCTTCTGTGTAGTTTATATTTGAATATATTCCTTTTTCCACTACTACTCTCTTAGCGCTCCAAATGTCCAGTTGCATTTTCTACAGAAAGAGTGTTCAGATCTGCTCAATCAAAAGTATGGTTTAACTCTGTTAGCTGAATGCACAGACCAGAAAGAAGTTTCACAGAATGATTCTGTGTAGTTTATATTTGGAGACATTCCTTTTTCCACTATTACCCTCTTAGCGCTCCGAATCTCCACTTGCATTTTCTACAGAAAGAGTGTTTCAGAACGGCTCAATCAAAAGTAAGGTTCAACTCTGTTAGTTGAATGCACAGAACAAAAAGAAGTTTCATACAATGCTTCTGTGTAGTTTATATTTGAACATATTCTTTTTTCCACTATTACCCAATTAGTGCTACGAATGTCCAGTTGCATTTTCTACAGACAGAGTGTTTCAAAACTGCTCAATCAAAAGTATGGTTTAACTCTGTTAGCTGAATGCTCAGATCAGAAAGAAGTTTCACAGAATGCTTCTGTGTAGTTTATATTTGAATATATTCCTTTTTCCACTACTACCCTCTTAGCGCTCCGAATCTCCACTTGCATTTTCTACAGAAAGAGTGTTTCAGAACGGCTCAATCAAAACTAAGGTTCAACTCTTTTAGTTGAACAAACAGAACAGAAAGAAGTTTCACACAATTCTTCTGTGTAGTTTTTATTTGTAGACATTCTTTTTCCCAATAGAGGCCTCTTAGCGCTCAGAATGTCCAATTGCAGTTTCTACAGAAAGAGTGTTTCAGAACGGCTCAATCAAAAGTAAGGTTCAACTCTGTTAGTTGAATGCACAGAACAGAAAGAAGTTTCATACAATGATTCTGTGTAGTTTATATTTGAACATATTCTTTTTTCCACTATTACCCACTTAGCGCTACGAATGTCCAGTTGCATTTTCTACAGACAGAGTGTTTCAAAACTGCTCAATCAAAAGTATGGTTTAACTCTGTTAGCTGAATGCTCAGATCAGAAAGAAGTTTCACAGAATGCTTCTGTGTAGTTTATATTTGAATATATTCCTTTCTCCACTACTACGCTCTTAGCGCTCCAAATGTCCAGTTGCATTTTCTACAGAAAGAGTGTTCAGATCTGCTCAATGAAAAGTATGGATTTACTCTGTTAGCTGAATGCACAGATCAGGAATAAGTTTCACCGAATGATTCTGTGTAGTTTATATTTGAAGACAATCATTTTTCCACTGTTACCCTCTTAGCGCTCCGAATCTCCACTTGCATTTTCTACAAAAAGAGTGTTTCATAACTGCTCAATCAAAAATATGTTTTATATCTGTTAACTGAATTTACAGATCAGAAATAAGTTTCACAGAATGCATCTGTGTAGTTTTTATTTGAAGATATTCTTTTTCCCAATGTAGGCCTCTTAGCGCTTAGCATGTCCAATTGCAGTTACTACAGAAAGAGTGTTTCAGAACGGCTCAATCAAAAGGAAGGTTCAACTCTGTTAGTTGAATGCACAGAACAGAAAGAATTTTCACAGAATGCTACTGTGTAGTTTATATTTGAATATATTCCTTTTTCCACTATTACCCTCTTAGCGCACCGAATGTCCACTTGCATTTTCTACAGAAAGAGTGTTCAGAACTGCGCAATCAAAACTATGGTTTAACTCTGTTAGCTTAATGAACATATCAGAAATAAGTTTCACACAATGCTTCTGTGTAGTTTTTATTTGAAGATATTATTTTTCCCAATAGAGGCCTCTTAGCGCTCAGAATGTCCAATTGCAGTTTCTACAGAAAGAGTGTTTCAGAAAGGCTCAATCAAAAGTAAGGTTCAACTCTGTTAGTTGAATGCACAGAACAGAAAGGAGTTTCATACAATGCTTCTGTGTAGTTTATATTTGAACATATTCATTTTTCCACTATTACCCACTTAGCGCTACGAATGTAAAGTTGCATTTTCTACAGACAGAGTGTTTCAAAACTGCTCAATCAAAAGTATGGTTTAACTCTGTTAGCTGAATGCTCAGATCAGAAAGAAGTTTCACAGAATGCTTCTGTGTAGTTTATATTTGAATATATTCCTTTTTCCACTACTACTCTCTTAGCGCTCCAAATGTCCAGTTGCATTTTCTACAGAAAGAGTGTTCAGATCTGCTCAATCAAATGTATGGTTTAACTCTGTTAGCTGAATGCACAGATCAGAAAGAAGTTTCACAGAATGATTCTGTGTAGTTTATATTTGGAGACATTCCTTTTTCCACTATTACCCTCTTAGCCCTCCGAATCTCCACTTGCATTTTCTACAGAAAGAGTGTTTCAGAACGGTTCAAACAAAGCTAAGGTTCAACTCTTTTAGTTGAACAAACAGAACAGAAAGAAGTTTCACACAATTCTTCTGTGTAGTTTTTATTTGTAGACATTCTTTTTCCCAATATAGGCCTCTTAGCGCTCAGAATGTCCAATTGCAGTTTCTACAGAAAGAGTGTTTCAGAACGGCTCAATCAAAAGTTAGGTTCAACTCTTTTAGTTGAACAAACAGAACAGAAAGAAGTTTCACACAATTCTTCTGTGTAGTTTTTATTTGTAGACATTCTTTTTCCCAATATAGGCCTCTTAGCGCTCAGAATGTCCAATTGCAGTTTCTACAGAAAGAGTGTTTCAGAACGGCTCAATCAAAAGTAAGGTTCAACTCTGTTAGTTGAATGCACAGAACAGAAAGAAGTTTCATACAATGCTTCTGTGTAGTTTATATTTGAACATATTCTTTTTTCCACTATTACCCACTTAGCGCTACGAATGTCCAGTTGCATTTTCTACAGACAGAGTGTTTCAAAACTGCTCAATCAAAAGTATGGTTTAACTCTGTTAGCTGAATGCTCAGATCAGAAAGAAGTTTCACAGAATGCTTCTGTGTAGTTTATATTTGAATATATTCCTTTTTCCACTACTACGCTCTTAGCGCTCAAAATGTCCAGTTGCATTTTCAACAGAAAGAGTGTTCAGATCTGCTCAATCAAAAGTATGGTTTAACTCTGTTAGCTGAATGCACAGTTCAGAAAGAAGTTTCACCGAATGATTCTGTGTAGTTTATATTTGAAGACATTCCTTTTTCCACTATTACCCTCTTAGCGCTCCGAATCTCCACTTGCATTTTCTACAAAAAGAGTGTTTCATAACTGCTCAATCAAAAATATATTTTATATCTGTTAACTGAATTTACAGATCAGAAATAAGTTTCACAGAATGCATCTGTGTAGTTTTTATTTGAAGATATTCTTTTTCCCAATGTAGGCCTCTTAGCGCTTAGCATGTCCAATTGCAGTTTCTACAGAAAGAGTGTTTCAGAACGGCTCAATCAAAAGTAAGGTTCAACTCTGTTAGTTGA